>NC_057723.1:10143801-10184036 GCF_004010195.1 Chiloscyllium plagiosum
GAGAGAAGAAGGTTGAGAGGTGACTTAATAGAGACATATAAGATAATCAGAGGGTTAGATAGGGTGGACAGGGAGAGCCTTTTTCCAAGTATGGTGACGGCGAGCACGAGGGGGCATAGCTTTAAATTGAGGGGTGATAGATATAGGACAGATGTCAGAGGTAGTTTCTTTGCTCAGAGAGTAGTAAGGGTATGGAATGCTTTGCCTGCAACGGTAGTAGATTCGCCAACTTTAAGTACATTTAAGTCGTCATTGGACAAACATATGGACGTACATGGAATAGTGTAGGTTAGATGGGTTTCAGATTGGTATGACAGGTCGGTGCAACATCGAGGGCCGAAGGGCCTGTACTGCGCTGTAATGTTTTATGTTCTATGTTCTATCTCATCAAATCTCAGAGCTGCAGGTTAAACCTCCTACTGATTACCACGTACCGTCCTCCCACAGCTGATGAATCAGTACTCCTCCATGTTGAACATCACTTGGAGGAAGTGCTGAGGATGGCAAGGGTACAAAATGTCCTCTGGGTGGGGGATTTTGGTGTCCATCAACAAGAATGGCTCAGCAGCAATACTGCTGATCAAGCTGATCAGGTACTAAACGGCATAGCTATTAGACTGGTCTGCTGTAGGTGGTGAGGGAACCAACAAGAGGAATACACATACTCAATCTCATCCTTACTAAATACTTCCCTATTACTAATCTGCTGTCTGCATTGGTCAGAATGAATACCACAGTCCATGTGGAGATGTTGACCAGCCTTCACATCGAGAATACCCTCCATCGTATTGTGTGGCACTTGCTGTTGCAGGAGGTGTAAAACCTGCGCCCACACCTCCCCCCTCACCTCCATCCAAGGCCCCAAAAGGATCCTTCCACATCCAGCAGAGATTTTCCTGCACTCCCTGCCGTGTCCATTGCTCTCGATGTGGTCTCCTCTACATCTGGGAGACAGGACGCAAAGTCACATAACGTTTCAGGGAAAGTCTCTGAGACACATGCACCAAACAACCTCACTGCCCTGTGGCCAACCACTTCAACTCCCCCTCCAACTCCGCCAAGGATATGCAAGTCCTGGGCCACCTCCATTGCCAAATCCAAGCCACCTGACGACTGGAGGAAGAATGTCTCATCTTCCGCCTTGAGACCCTTTGACCACACGGTATCAACGTCGACATCACCAGTTTCCTCATCTTCCGTCTCTCCACCTCATCCCAGATCTAACCCTTGGCATCTTGGCATCGCCCTCTTGAACTCTTCGACTTGTCCATCTTCCTTCCCACCCATCCACTCCACCTTCCCCACCGACCCATCACCAACACCTCCCCCCTCTGCTGCTCCTTGGATGCTGCCTGACTTACTGTGCTTTTCCAGTGCCACACTTTTTGACTTTGTAGTGACAGAATGGCTTGCTAGGCCATTGCAGAGGGCAGCTAAAAGTCAACCGCACGGCTGTGAGTTTGGGGTCACGTGTATTTCTCTGACAATTGACAATGATTTCATGGTCATCAGTAGGTTCTTAATTCCAGATTCCTTTTAAAGATCTAATGAGTTTCTCCAGCACTTTTTGTTTTTATTTGGCACAAAGAAAGTCATTTCAGAAGTACTCTTTCTTTCAAAAAGTGACATAGTAATCGGTTAAAGAAAACATGTACATGACAAAACTGGACCTGAAGAGCCATTTCCATCCTACTTTTTTTTATTCACTTGAGGGATGTGGGCATTACTCGCTGGCTAACGTTTACTGTCTGAATTGACCTTGAGAAGTGATGGTGAACTGCTGCAGTCCATAGACCCACAATGCTGTAAGGGAGGCAATCCCAGGATTTTGACCCAGTGACAGTGAAGGAATGGTGATATATTTCAAAGTCAGAATAGTGAGTGACTTGGTGGGGAACTTGCAGAAGGCTGGAGTCGATTTCTCATTAGAGAATTCCTTTAAAGGCTGAGACAAGACAAACACCCAGAGCTTGTGAGATCATGTTCAAATAATGACTGAAATCAGTCAGTGGCAAAAATAGCCTCTTTTATTCAGCGATCCCAGCACAAGTTTGAGGCGGCAATAGAATCCCAAAATACAGTTCTTACGCTAATCTTTTTACATGCACTTCTTACATAGATTAAAATTCCATTACTATGACATTACATTGTTTTATCCATAGTACACAAAGGTTTGAGGGGTTCTGTCTAGGGAGATAGGAGATGGGTTAAATATGTGCTAAGTGCTGGCTGTTACTCCTGATGGGATTAAGAGGGTCTGTCCGGTCTGCTTGCATAATTAAAAGATGCTTGTCCTTTTTGTCTTTTAAGTTAATAAATGTTAGTAAAAAATACTAGGCCAATATGCTCAAAATAAGTTAAACATTGCAGCTGGACTTAACAAAAGAATAAAGGATATTAAACTGATTACTGCAGCTGGGTTGTGAGATTTGTTTACTATTTGCCAGTGAGTTTCATTCATTCGTGCAATTTCACAGAAACCTATTTTGTCTGTTAAGGGGATAGTGGCCCTATTAAAGGGTATTCAACAAGTACATACTAACTGCGGAAACTGGTGTTCTGTAATCTATTCAGGTCCAGGAGATGGTTGGTGAGGGCTGATTAATAGTCTACATTTACACCACACACTGACATCCGAAAGGCTAAGAGCATTGTGGGAAACCCCACACACCCCTCACTCAAACTCTTCTCCCTCCTGCCATGTGGCTGAAGATGCTGGAGCATTCCGTCTCTCATAGCCAGATTAGATTAGATTACTTACAGTGTGGAAACAAGCCCTTTGGCCCAACAAGTCCACACCGACCCGCCGAAGCGCAACCCACCCAGACCCATTCCCCTACATTTACCCCTTCACCTAACACTACGGGCCATTTAGCATGGCCAACTCACCTAACCTGCACATTTTTGGACTGTGGGAGGAAACCGGAGCACCCGGAGGAAACCCACGCAGACACTGGGAGATTGTGCAAACTCCACACACTCAGTCGCCTGAGGCAGGAATTGAACCTGGGTCTCTGGTGCTGTGAGGCAGCAGTGCTAACCACTGTGCCACCGTGTAGATTGTGCAACAGTTTCTTCCCCAAAGCCCTCAGGCTCCTTAACACGGTATAATCGGACATTTTCCCATCTGAAATTCTTTCGCTATGCTGCCAGACAAATGTCTATTATTCATCATTCTTCTATTACACTGTAACTTGCATGTTTTGCACTTCTTATGTACTTTATGCTGTGAATGATTGTGTAGTCTGTGCTGTCCATGTAGCATCCTCAGTCCTAGAGGAACACCATTTCATTTTTACTGTATCAGTTGTATATGGTAGAAATGACAAATAAAAGCTACTCTACTCTATAATATTATAATGTTTCCTGGAGACTTGTTTGGGATGGTATTGTTCTGTATACTACACTTCTTCAGAGATAAACATTGCTTGTAGCAAGGGCTGATAAGGTGTGAAAATACAGTAATGGACTTGAAAGGGTTGTTTTAATAAATGAATGAATGCAGTTTTATGAATGAATGAATCAATGAAACCATGTTATAAGAGGGAGTTATGAATGAATGAAACAGCAACGCGGTGTTCGCTTCTGAATGGATTAGTAAACTGACCTAGAATACAAGCTTCACATTGGGATTGTAATCCATTTCGTAAAATATTTGTTTAGATAATCTGACTTTTTTCTAGGCGAATTTTAAAGCTTACTTAACATTTTTTTATATAATATTTACATTTTCTGACAACCTACTTCTCAGTGGATTTGTAAATTGAATTATGCCGAAGTAGAAATTGTTACATTACCTTCCTTTATAGGAGAATACATATATAACCAACATTATCACTCCATGGATTCATGATCACAACACTGCTTTCTAGATTAATTGCTTGACTATATGCCATATAATATTGGAATCATTATGATAATGTCATCCAGGATTAATTATTAGAATAAAATGGTATTACGTAGCAGTAAAAAGTTGTATACTCACATTTAATGTCTCAAAGACCTGACCCAGGAACAAATCAATAAAAACATTCTAGAATTCTGAAATAAAGATTCTATGTCGTGATATTCATTCATTGAAATAATTATTTGAGTTAACTTGTCCCTGAGGGGAGAATTTTAGGACCAAGTCTAAAATGCTACATTCGTTCTTATTTATTGATGGGATATGGGCTTCATGGATTGGGCCAATTTCTATTGCCCATCCTTAATTGCCCTTGGAAAGTTGGTGGCGATTTAAAATCCTCTCCTACTTCAGGTTTTACCCTTTTAATGTGGAGATGTTTGTCTTGTGGTCATGTTGCTGAATTGGGCTAATATCCTGGGATGCAGGTTCAAATCCCATCATGGTAGACTGTGAATTTTAAATTTGATAAAAGACTAGAATTTTTAAAAAGCTGGTCTAATGATAATAATATTACTACTATTACTGTTACTACTATAATAATGTTACTACTATTGAATGTCATAAAAACCCACCTGATTTTCACTTAAAGTCATAACGATGTAAACACGGAAACAGACCCTTCGGTCCAACTTGTCTGCACCGACCAGATATCCCAACCTAATCTAGTCCCATTTGCCATCATTTGGCCCATATCTCTCTAAATCCTTCCCATTCATGTACCAATCCAGATGTCTTTTAAATGTTATAATTGTATCAGCCTCCACCACTTCCTCTGGCAGCTCATTCCATACATGTACCACCCTCTGTTTGGAAAAGTTGCCCCTTCAATCCATTTTAAATCTTTCCTCTCTCACCCTAATCCTATGCCCTTTAATTTTAGGCTCCCCTATCCTGGTGAAAAAGAGCCTTGGGTATTCACCCTATCCACGTCCCTCATGATTTTATAAACCTCTGTAAGGTCATCCCTCAGCCCCAGCCTATTCAGCCTCTCCCTATAGCTCCAACTTTCTAACTTCCTCAATATTCTTAAAATGTTTTTCTATATCCTTTCAAGTTAAATAGCATCGTTCTGAGAGCAGGGAGACTAGAATTGAATGCAGTATTCTAAGGTGGTCTAATCAACGTTCTGTACAGCTGCAATGTGACCTCCCAACTACTATAGTCAATGCACTTATCAATAAATATCTGGGGAGGAAATCTGCCATCCTTACCCGATCTGTTCGAGCTGTGATTCCAGACCCACAGCATAATGGGTCACTCTAAACTATCCACTGAAAATATCCTGGAAAGCTACTGAGGTCAGAGGCAATTAGGAATGGACAACATATGCTGACATTACCAGCAACAGCCAAATCCATGCAGAAAATAAAAACAATGTTAACTGGATAACTTCATCTTGCTGAGAGGATAATGATAGCAGAATCATCAACACACAGATTAATGCCAACGCTTTTGACACTTGCCAGCATAAAACTAAAGTTGCTATAGTGCCAGAGGATTGCTATCTCATTAGTCAGAGACTGGGAATTGTTTAAAATAAAGATCACCATACCTCAGGGTCAAGGCAGGAGGAGAGTCCTTCAGGGTAACCTCACTCAGTGTGGGAATTGAACCCACAATATTGGCATCACAAATTGGCTGTCCAGCCAACTGAGCTAACCAGGACCCTATCATAAAGTTGCTGTAGTTCTACTGGACCACAGGATGGCCCTCACATTAGAGAGAGAGAGAGAGAGAGAAAGAGACACCTTAAGGGGGTTTAACCTGAGGGTCACCACACATCAAATAAGGGGAGAGGTCAAGAAGGAGAGTCTTTCATGCTAACTTCAGCCAGTGTGGGGATTGAGCCCACGACGTTGGTGTCAATCCACATTGCAAACTAATATCCAGCCAAATGACCACAGCCATCATAATGTTCAATGAAGAATACTTGTAGATTTTGGTGTTACCCACCATCCCATGTGGATTATACAAGAGCTGCACAGGAATGTTTCTGAATTTCTCAGATTTGGCACAGAAATAAATTCCAGATTGAAAAGGGAGTCAGACTGGACTGTATTCTGTCACTGCCATGATGCTTTTAGTGAAAACCGCAAGAATGTGTTAGGGATTGGGGCCACAGAGATTGTGACCTGTTAGAGTAAACCTGAAGCTGTTATAAATACATCAAAGTTCCAGGGCTATCATTCAGGCTTCGGAGTTTGTGACCTCCAAGATTTTGGCTCCTCACTTGGAGACCAGCCACCCACTTCGGGAAGGCCGAGGTTAAAACTATGGAAAGCCGAGTCAAAACGCAGATTGAGACATTTGCACTGAACATAAAGGAGACAAAATCAACATTATAGTGCTCGAAGGCAAAGGAAAGTCACGATTGGAAATACTGAGATAGAGGCAAGAGACATATTCAGTCTAATTGCCAGTGCAGGACTCCCTCATTACTGACCCTCTGACAGTGCAGCACTCCCTCAGTACTGACCCTCTGACAGTGCAGCACTCCCTCACTACTGACTCGCTGACAGTGCAGCACTCCCTCAGTAATGACCCTCTGAGTGCTGCACTCCCTCAGTACTGACCCTCTGACAGAGCAGCACTCTGTCAGTACTGACCCTCGGACAGTGCAGCACTCCCTCAGTACTTCAGCATCTGACAGTGCAGCACTCCTTCAGTACTGCTGCTCTGACAATGCAGCACTCCCTCAGTACTGACCCTCTGACAGTGCAGCACTTCTTCAGTACTGACCCTCTGACTGTGCAGCACTCCCTCAGTACTGACCCTCTGACTGTGCAGCACTCCCTCAGTACTGACCCTCTGACAGTGCAGCATTCATGTCTGTGTCAAAGGACCTCTCCCACTCACTGCCTTAGTTTTGTTTGCTGAGGGTTAGAAAGTTCCTCCCTTTGACCACTCACTGACAACCCCCCCACACACTGTTGTAAATACTCAGCCCCTTTTTACATCATCTGAACCTCTGATCACTTGTGAAATTCTAAACAATGAGATGGTAGCCCAATTTTTCTTCTCATCGGATCAAAGGATTTCTCTCATATTTAATGGGTGCCTTGGTGCGATGTGCTTTGGGCTTTTTTTTTTATTTCTGCTCACAGGATTTGCAAAGGCAGATACAAAGGAAGTGGTTTCACATTCTTCACCGGAGTCTGAAGGCTGCGTGGTGCTTTTTCCTGACAGTTTCTCAGTTATCAGCATCTGTGCACCTACGCTGTGCCTAACGCTGTGACCTGTACACAACCTTCCGATCAGCCTCCCTCCCCACCTCTCGATGGGAAAGCTGATTTGCCATAAGGATGGATACCACGTCCATCCTTGAGGAGTTTCTCATCAAACGCTCACAGCAAAAACGAAGAACTTCACCCTCCAACTACAAAGATCGATATTTCATTCTCACCAAATCCAGACTGGCTTACTACGAGTGTCGTACAGGGGTATGTCTTTCTGCTTGTCAGCTTATTCTGTCCAGCCACTAGACTTGTATCAATCTGACATCTTCCGTCAACTGTGACTAGGTGACTGTATCTCCAGAGTACTGTCCCCTTTTCAAAAGCGTGCCTTCCTTCATCTGGGCTTGGCTGTTGTTCAAGATTTCTCAGGCCTTTCTTTCACCTGTACAGTTTGTATCATTTCTCAGTGCCAACACAATGGCCAAGTTAAGGGTCTCAGGCTCTGTACAATCTTTGTCGAAACACAACTCGTTTCTCTCCGCTTGACAGTGGTGATCAGAGAGAGAATGTGAATGAGCTTGAGACTGAATTAATTAAATTCAATCTTGTTCATAGTTACCAGAGTGTCAACTTTTGTACAGCAGGCTGGTGTGTTAAACGTTAGTGTGTGGGATATTAGGTGTACCTATTACTCTTTATTTTAGATCAGAGTGGTGCTGGAAAAGCACAGCAGGTCAGGCAGCATCCGAGAAGCAGGAAAATCGACATTTCGGGCAAAAGCCCTTTAACAGAAATGGAGGCCCGAAATGTCAATTTTCCTGCTCCTCGGATGCTGGCTGACCTGCTGTGCTTTTCCAGCATCACTCTAATCTAAACTCTGGTTTCCAGCAGTCCTCACTTTTGCCTATTACCCTTTATTCCCAACTGTCCTACTAGTCTGCCATACCAACTCTGGGAATGTGTTCACCTCATAACAACCTGTTGTTCTGGGCTATGTTTTATATAATTAATTTATTCGTTCACAGGATGAGGCCAGAATTTATTGCCCATCCCTGAGGGCTGTTAAGAGTCAACCACATTGTTGTGGGTCTGGAGTCACATGTAGGCCAGACCAGGTGAGGATGACAGTTTCCTTCCCTGAAGGACATTAGTGAACCGGATGGGGTTTTTCCTGACAATCAACAATGGATTCATAAGAACATAACTAGGAGCAGGAGTAGGCCATCTGCCCCCTCGAGCCTCCTCTGCCATTCAATAAGATCATGGCTGATCTTTTAGTGATCTCAGTTCCACTTATCCGTCCTCTCACTGTGATCCTTAAATCCTTTCCTGTTCAAAAATAAACCTCTCTTAACTTTAAAACATTTACTGAGGAAGCCTCAACTACTTCGCTGGGCAGAGAATTCCATAGATTCACAATCCTCTGGGTGAAGAAGTTCCTTCTCAGTTCAGTCCTAAACCTGCTCCCCCTAATTTTGAGGCTGTGCCCTCTTGTCCTAGCTTCACCCACCAGTGGAAACATCCTCTCTACTTCTAACTTATCTATTCCTTTCATAATTTTATACATTTCTATATTGTCACCATTACTCTCTTCATTCCAGTTTCTTTTAAATTAAATTCAAACTTCGTCATCCTCCACGGCAGGATTAAACCGGATCCCCAGACAATTCCCTGGGGCCTCTGCATTAACAGTTTAAGTGATAACCCAACAAGGCCATCCCCTCCCCAACATATTCGGAAACCTCCCATTTTCCATTCCGCCAAATACTACATCTCATCCAAAATTGTGTGTCATAACCGGCACCAAAATCCTGTTCCTCGACATGGGGCTCCTGATTTGACGACAGCTCAATTTTAAAAGCCTTATTCAGGTTTTCAAATTCCGTTATGTGAGCTTGCCCCTCCCTTTTGCTGTAATCTCCTCAAACTAAACAGCTCACTGATTTGGGAGCTCTTTTAATTCAGTCCTTTTAACATATTCTCAATTTACACCACGCCAACATCGGTGGTCAACAGTCAAAGCCTTAAACTCTGAAATTCACTCCCTAACCCCATCTGCCTCTCTATCCTTTCAGATGCTGCTTATGGCCGATGCATCTTGGAGCATGCTAGAGCTTTATCATTCCTATTTTTATTCACTGATGTGGATACCGCTGGCAAGGCCAATGTTTCTTGTATGTTCTTGACTGCCCTTGCACAAGGGATGGTGAGCCGCTTTATTGAAGGGCTACAGTTCACCTCCTGTAGGGGTACTCACCGTAATCTTAGGGAGGCAGTTCCAGGGTCTTAACCCAACAACAGTGAAGGCACAATGATTACACTCCAAGTCAGAATGGCGAGTGACTTGAAGGGGAATTTGCAGGAGGTGGTGTTCACGTGTATCAGCTGCCCATGTCCTTCCAAATCATAGACGTTGCAGATTTTTGCCTGTGTTGTAGAAAGAGTTTTGCCAAATTGCTAAAGTGCATGTAGTGCATCTTGTAAATAGTACACAGTATTGTGACTATGTGTCGGTGGTTAAGGGAGTAAATAGTGAAGGTGCTGGGTGTAATGCCAGTTAAGCAGGCTGCTTTGATCTGGATGATCTGGATCTTGAGAATTGTTGGTCCTGAAGAAGGGCTTATGCCCGAAACGTCGATTCTCCTGTTCCCTGGATGCTGCCTGACCTGCTGCGCTTTTCCAGCAACACATTTCCAGCTGTACCCATCCAGGCAAGTGGAGAGTATTCTATTACATTCTTGACTTGTGTCTTGTTGATGGTGGACAGGCTTTGGGAAGTCAGGAGGTGAGTTACTTGCCACAAAAAGCCCAACCTCTGACCAGTCCCTATGGTTACAGTATTTATATGGCTGGTCCAGTTCAGTTTCATGTCAATGGTGACCCCTCGAGTGTTGATAATGAGTTGATTCAGTGATTGAAATGCTATTAATCGTTAAGGGGCAATCTTGGATTATTGCATGTTGGAGATGGTTGTTATCTGGCATTTATTTGGCATGAATGTTACTTGCCACTTGTCAGTTCAAGCCTGGATATTGTCCAGATCTTGCTACCTTTGGGCATGAATTGTTTCAGTATCCCATGATTGCGATTGACAGTGAACATTGCACACTCATTTGCAGACATCCCCACCTCCATTTTCAGATGGAAGGAAGGTGTTTAATGAAACAGCTGAAGATGGTTGGGCCTGGGGCACTGGAGGTTGTTTACTTCACCATCCAACAAAGCAGCCCAGATTTGTGTTTTCAAAATTTGTGAATCTCGGATATTTCCATTGGTGATGTGCTCGGATGTGCCCAGCATCATAATTCTGAAGAGAGATTTGAGGTGTTATGTGCATGTAGGCATTGTGTAATGTGGCTGTGTTTGTATGCCTGTGTGTGTTTGAATAACTTTGAGTGTTGCCTATGTGTGTGTTTCTGTGTATGTTTTGTCTGTGTGCGTGTTTGAGATGCATCTTAATTAATGTCTGTGTGTGTTAATGTAAGCCTGTGAGTGTGCGTGATTGTGTTTGTGAGTGTATGTGCACGTGTGCATGTAATTGTTTGTACATCTGTATGTGTGCATTGTGTGTGTGCACGAGTGTGTACGTATGTGTGTATACTTGTGTTAAGCATTTTGCAATCATGGTTCTATGTTGAATATTAGTAACTGCAATCTTTTAGTGTACAATGATAATTACAGAAAATGTCTTAGTATGGTTACACTCTTATCATTGTGAAATAATTGGGAATTTGATGTATTTGGGTTTTGGAACAATGGGACTAATGTAGATGGAATAAATTTGGATTCAGTTTGTTCACTATTTCTACAAAAGTAACCCTTTTCCACCCTCAGTAGTGGTGGTGGTGTAGTTATCATTGGCTGGGTCTGGAATAAGGAGCCATTTTGAAAATGTCTCCAACCTGTAACTCGGTTCTTTGGTTGTAGCAAACCTGAAATGAAGGGTCAGGACTCAGAGTGAAGCACACAGTGAAGCCACTTGGATGAAGGGAGGAAGATGCAATTGCTAGCTTTGCTGATGTCACAAAGACAGAGGTCGGAGGGTAATTTGTGAACAGCACATAAGAAGGCTGCAAAGATATAAAGGGCTTAATTGAGTAAAAATTGGCGGATCGAGCATAATGTGGGAAAGTGTGAACATGTCTACTTTGGCTGGAAGGAAAGCAATGTACTATTTAAATAAAGGTTGCTGAACTCTGAAGGACAGAAGAATTTAGTGCCCTGGTACATGAATCAGGAAAAATTAGTGTACAGCTACAGGAAACCATAGGGATGGTGAATGGAATGTTGCAAGAGTACAAAAGTAGAGGTGATTTATTTTGCTATGATTGTACAAAGTATTGGTGAGACCTAAATTGGAGTGTTGGGTACAGTTTTGGTCACCTTATTTAGGAAAGGACATAACTACATTCAAAACAGTTCACTTGACTGATTCCTTCTTTGGGTGTGTTATCCTTTGAATATGTATTAATTGGAGTTTAGAAGAATGTAAGGTGATCTTACTGATGCATGATCCTGAGGAGACTTGACAGGAAGGATGCTGAAAGGATGTTTCCCCTTGTGGGTGAGACTTGAACTAAGGGGCACCACTTAGAAATAAGTCGTTTCCCTTTTAAGACTGAGACGAACCTGAGATGAAAAAAGGCAAGCGTGGTTTAAGAGAAACCTTTTTCTCTCTTAAAGGATTGTGAGCCCTTGGAACTGCTATCCAAATGGAGCAGTAGAGGTTGGCTTGTTGGGTATTTTTAAGGCAGGTATACATAGATTCTTGACGAACCAGGGAGTCAAGGATTATCATGAGTAGGCTTGGAGTCAAGGTCACAATCAAATCAGCTGTGATCTTGTTGATGAACAGAACTCATTCGAGGGGCAGAATGACTGATTCCTGACCCTAACTTGAAGTGAGAACATGCTATTGTAAAAACAAGAGACAGTATTATGTTCAAGAAAGAAAGGGGGATGTAGAATTGCAATTTTTTGAAGTCAGGAAAAGGTTATGGGTCGAGTCTTGGTTTCTTTGAAGAGTTTGTGAGGTGGGAGAGGGTTAGGTACTCCAAGGTAGAAAACCGACAAGGAAGTGGCTGTTTGGCCCATTTGCTTCAACTCCACCATTCGTCTGGATCATGGCTAACTGCACCTTAACCCCACCAGCTCGTCTTTAGGTTTGTAACCCTGAATACCTCATCTGTTCACCACTGGCTCACAGCCTCACCATCCTGTGTATGAAGTACAGGATAACTGACTTTAGCAAGACAAAACTGCAACACGATGGGGCAGAGGGCTTGGTTTACAGGGCATCTGCAGGGTAGACGGTGATGTGGTGATCATGTTAAGGGGCTAGTTATCCAGCAGCCCAAGGGTTCAAATCCCAACCACAGCAGCTGGACAAATTTAAATTCAATGAATAATTTTAGAATTGAAAGCTTCTCTCAGTAGTGGTGACGGTGCAGCTGTCATTTATTGGAAATCTGCCACCCTGACACAGTCTGACCTACATCTTTCCAAGAATGATTCCCAAGATGAGAAACCTCAGTTATGAAGATAGACTGGAGAAGTTGAAGACCGTTTTCTATGGAGAGGAGAAGACTAAAAGGAGATTTGATAGAAGATGTAAAAATCACAAAGTTTGGGACAAAGTAGGTCAGGAGAAACTATTCCCTCTCAGAAAGGGATTGAGAATGAGGGGTCACAAATATGCATTCATTTGCAAAAAAGGCAAATGTGCTTTAAGAAAAATCTTTTTTTCCCCACAGTGAGCAATTAGGGCCTGGAATGCATTATCTGGATTGTGGTGGAGGCAAATCCAGTTGGGGCATTCTATTCAATATTGAATAGAAATTGAATGTCCAAGATTATGAGGGAAAGGGGGAATGTCACTGAGTCATACATTCAAATAGAGTTATACAGCATAGAAACATGCCCTTTGACCCATCATATCTATACGGACCAACAAGCAACAAACTACATTAATCCCATGTACCTGCACTTGGTCCATAGCCTACTATGCTGTGGTATTTTAAATGCTCATCCAGATGTTGCCAGAGTCCCTGTGCCCATCACGGTCTCAGGCAGCAAGCTCCATACTTCCACCACCCTCTGGGTGAAATCTCCTCTAAACCACTCGCTCCTCACCTTAAACATATGCCCTCTGGTCTTAGACATGTCAGCCATGGGGAAGAGATTCAAGCGACCTCGGCCATCTATGCCTCCCATAGTTCTGTATAACTCTATCGAAACCACCCGCCAGCCTTTGTTTGCATAAATCAACAGCGACATTACCTACCTACATTACAACAGTGACGTCACTGGTTGCAAAGTGATCTGTGAAATCATGAAAGGTGTAGTGCAAGGCTTGCCTGAGTGTTTTCAACATGGCTTTAGGGACAACTCTTAGGGCTAACCATGATGTCCATTCAGAGAGCAAACACAGGATTGGCCGAATGACTTCCTTCTGTATCCTAATCATTCTGTGACCTGATTCCAGACTCACAGCAAACATAGCTGACTCTTAATCGCCCTCCGCAATGCTCAAGCAAGTCACTCAATTCCAGGGCAATTAGGGGTGGAAATCAAATGCTGACCTTACACCAATGCCCATGGAAGTGAAAAGAAAGAAATGTCAAGAATCATCTGTCAGCTAGACCTTATCTAGGGAGAATCAGATTGTTTAACAGAATGGTGAGGATTAATCTTGGAGGCAGAGGTCCGAGCTCAGGGGTTGTTGGGAAAATAATCTCAGTATCCACAAAGCAGGCAGCAGACTGTTGAGGGGACTCAGTTACAGCAGAGCATACCAATCGTTTCTATCAACGTAAATTAAAATTGGATTGTAAGGGATTGCATGCCAGCAGTCATCAGTCTTCCTGTGCCTTCAGGATGTGGTGTGGTTGGCAAGATATTCATTGCCCATCTCTGAGCATGGTGCTCTGATTGTGATGCCACTGGACTCTGATGACAGAGCACACAAGTTCACATCTCACCCCGGGCAACATCACCCTCATCTCCCTTCCCCCCCCCTCAAGCTCGATGCCAGTCCCAGGATGAGACACTTTGACTGAGGCACCACACTGCAGGATGAGGGAGCCAGTAGCACGCTGAGGGGGAGTCTCCCACTGGCTACCCTTGAAATACGGAACAATAGAAATCTCTTAATGCAGACGGCATAAGTCGTGTAGAGCTTTAGTGGGGCCACATTTGGAATATTGTATACATTTCTGGGTTGCTACACCAGCAGAAGGATGTGGAGGCTTTGGGGAGGGTACAGGATTAGTTTACCAGCATGCTGCCTGGTTTAGAGAGTATTAGCTATGAGGAGAGATTGGACAAGCTTAGATTGCTTTCTCACTCGAACATCAGATACATCCTGATGGACATTTACATAACTATGAGGGGCATGGATAGAATGGATAGTTGGAACCTTTACCCCAAGTAGAATTGTCAATTATTAGAGACATAAGTTTGAGGTGAAAAGGGGTAAGTTTAAAGGAGATGTGAGAGGCATGCTTTTTTACTCAGAGGGTGGCAAATGCCTGGAATGTGCTGCCAGAGGAGGTGGGACAAGCAGATTACAATAGCAACGTTTAAGAGGCATCTTGACAAATACATGAGTAAGCAGGCTCACAGACTGCATAAAGGCAATAGGTTTTTAGTTTAGAAAGGCATCATGTGTTGGCACTGCAATTAAGGATGGGCAACTAGTATTGATTATTTTATAAATTCAGTCATGAGATGTGGATGTCACTGGCCAATCAGCATTTATTGCCCATCCCTGGTAGTAGTTGACACAACTAATTTATATCATTTTAGAGTCAACCACATTGCCACGTGTCTAGAGTCACACTTAGGCCAGGCCAGGAGAGGGTGGCAGATTTCCTTCACTGAAAGACATTAATGAGCCAGGTGTTTTTTTCCAACAATGGTCTCATGGTCATCAGTAGATTCTTAATTTCTGATTTTTAAAATTGAATTCAAGTTTTACCATGTGCCCTGGTAGAATTTGAGCCCAAGTCCCCTGAACATTAGCTGACTTTCTGGATGCATCGTCTAGCAGGAACATTGCTTGGTCATCACCTCCCCTCAAAAGTCTTGATTCTGCCAGAAATGTCCACACCCCACGAAAGAATAGCTGAAAAAAGAAAGCCTCACTCCCCACAGATTGAGAGATTATTAGATATTAAGGAAATAAAGGGAATCGATGATAGTGAGGGAAAATGGTATTGAGGTAGAAGATCAGCTATGATTTGGTAGAATGATAGTTTGATGGGCTGAATGGCCTACTCCCATTCCAATTCTGATGTCTCTGTGTACCTTTAATGTCGTCAAATATCCCAAAATGCTTCATAGGGATAATTATCAAAACAAATGAACACAGAGCAAGATAAGGAGACGTTAGGACATCAGGTCAAAACCTCACTTAAAGAGAACACTTTTGGGAAGCCTCTTAAAGAGGGGATGGAGGTGGAGAAAAGTAAAGAGTGATACTGAGAGATTAGAGTGAGTTAGCTGAGGGCCAGGTCAGCAATATGGAGTGATTCTAGTCAGGGATGTTCAACAGAGCCAGAACTGGAGGAGCACAGAGATCTCAGAAGGTTGTGCGGGTCAGATTATAGACAAGGGGACAGAGGGATGTCATCAGAAACATCTGTCAGCCAGAGTGATGAATGAAGGAGTTCAGCAGGGGTCAGGTTGCAAAGGCGAGAGAGAGAGTCCATAGGAATTATATCAAACCAATTTTGAGTTGTTACTATCAACTTCAATGCAATACTGAAAGACCGCCACATTGTCAAAGGGTCAGTACTGACAGAGTGTCGCACTCCCAGAGGAGCAGTACTGAGGGAGTGTTGCACTGTCAGAGGGTCAGTACTGAGGGAGTGTTGCACTGTCAGATGGTCAGTACTGAGGGAGTTCTGCACTGTCAGAGCAGCAGTACTGAAGGAGTGCTGCACTGTCAGAGGGTCAGTACTGAGGGAGTGCTGCTCTGTCAGAGGGTCAGTACTGAGGGAGTGCTGCACTGTCAGAGGACCAGGATTGAGGGAGTGCTGCACTGTTAGAGATGCACATTGGATGAGTGTCTCTCTATTGTAGGCTCTGTCCTGTACAAATGCTGCATTTTGAAAATAGCTGTACTGAGAGCATGCTACTGTACCAGAGGTACTAACCTATAAATTAATATGAGGCCTTGTTAGTCTCACAGACTGAGACATAACATCACAGTGCATGAATGGAAGAAGGGCAGAGGGATGTCATCCTGGTGTCCTCTTGGCATTATTCCTTTAACCCACACCACCATTAAACGAAACAGGCTGGTCACCAATCTCATCTACTGTTTGTGAGTTCTCACAGAGTAAAAATCGGCTGCTGCAGCTGCCCACTTCACAGTCTCAGCAATTCAAATGTAATGTGTTATCTGTGAAGCGCTTCAAGATATCCTGTGTGAATGAGCGTGTGCGTGTTTGTGTGTAGTGTGTGTATATATATGTGTGCAAATGCATGTGTGCCTGCACAGAGCAGAATAAGGAGACATTAGGACATTGGGTGAAAACGACCTGTGTTTGTTTATGTACAGGTGTGTATAGACATGTGTGTGTGTGTGTGTATATATGTCTGCGCATGTTTGTACACACGTGTGTTTGTATGTGTATGTGTTTGTGTGTAAATATGTGTGCGCGCCCATGTGTGGTGTGTGTGTTTGTGTGTATCTACGTGTGTGTGTGTGTGTGCATGCATTTGCGTGTGTGTACATGTGCATGTGTGTGTGGGGGTGTGTGTGGGTGTGTGACAGAGGGACAGAGAGATGGGATGTCACTGCACTTTTTTTGTTTGGATTCAAAGAAACAATGAACTTTTTTTTTAACCGATCAAGTGACACTCTTTATAATCAGTGCCATGAAACATCCCCCACCCCATCTTCTCAGTCTCAATTTAAAATCAAAATATCAACTTCAGAGAATCATTGTTTAAAGTAAGGAAACGTAAAATGTCTTCATCGGTTCTTAAAATATCTGAAAATATGGGGCCTCTGGTGGAGAGATGTCAAACCAAAGGCTGTGCACGTTGGGGGAGCTGTTGTCTTCCAAGAATTGTGAAACATGACATGAGTGCCAGTGTTGACAGCAGGAGAGATTGGCACGTGCAGGGTGGGCAGGTTCCTGGGGAATGTGAGGGTGTTTGGTTTGGGTTCTGAGGGGTATTAGAAGTTTGGGGTTAGTGCAGTTGAGGGTGTGTGAGGTACATTGTGAGTCAATTGAATGAACACTCAGGGATTAGAGTAGGTTTTCCAACCCACGCTGAGAAACAACTATCCAGCCTTTGGAAAATCCAGGCTGTGATGATGGGCTCAGTAAAAATGGAGATGAAGCAGGTCCGTGGGGAGGTGACATCTTCACCGGGTGAGTAATCTGTAAACCAGGAAGTGTTCCACACACCTGCATTCAAATGCTAGCACTGCAGTATTGATAATTCAGTAAAAATAATCGAGGATTCGAAGCCTAATGATCAAAATGTTCATTATTGGGAGAGTAGGGCCATTCTTAAACGAGGAATCAATCAGGCTAAAAGGGGTCATGAAATAGCTTTAGTGAGTGGAATTAAGGTAAATCCCAAAGCATTTTATTCTTATATAAGAAGCAAGTGGGTAACTAGAGAAAGGATTGGTCCACTAAAGTATAATGAAGGAAGGCTGTGTGTCAGACCTGAGAGAATGGGTGAGATTCTAAATGATTACTTTGCATCAGTGTTCATTGAGGAGAGGGACATAATAAGTGTTGAGAGTAGAAATAGAAGTTTGATTAGTCTGGATCATGTTGACATAAGTAGGGAAGATGTGTTGGGTATGCTAGAGGTTATTACGGTGGACAAATCCCCAGGACCGGATGGGATCTATCCCAGGTTGCTGAGGGAGGTGAGAGAGGAAATAGCTGGGGCCCTGACAGATATCTTTGTGGCATCCTTAAATACAGGTGAGGTGCCGGAGAACTGGAGGGTTGCTCATGTTGTCCCCTTGTACAAGAAGGATAGTAGGGATATTCCGGGTAACTACAGACCAGTGAGCCTGATGTCAGTGGTGGGAAAGTCGCTGGAGAAGGTACTGAGAGATAAAATCTATTTATACTTGGAAAAGAATGTGTTTATCAGTGAAAGGCAACATGATTTTGTGTGGGGGGAGATCGTGCCTTACCAACTTAATAGAGTTCTTTGAGGAAGTGACCAAGTTGATAGATGAAGGAAGGGCTGTAGATGTCGTATACATGGACTTTAGTAAGGTGTTTGCTAAGGTTCCCCATGGTAAACAAATGGAGAAAGTGAAGTCACATGGTGTGCAGGGTGTTCTAGCTAGGTGGATAAAGAACTGGTTGAGTAACAGGAGACAGAGAGTAGTAGTTGAAGGGAGTTTCTCGAAATGGAGAAAGGTGACCAGTGGTGTTCCACAGGGGTCAGTGTTGGGGCCACTGTTGTTTGTGATATACATAAATGATCTGGAGCAGGGCACTGATGGTATGATCAGCAAGTTTGCAGATGACACAAAGATTGGTGGAGAGGCAGAAAGCATAAGGGACTATCAGAGAATGCAGGAGAATACAGATAGACTGGACAGTTGGGCGGAGAAGTGGCAGATGGAGTTCAATCCAGGCAAATGTGAGGTGATGCATTTTGGGAAGTCTAATTCTAGAGTGAATTATACAGTAAACAGAAGAGCTTTGGGAAACGTTGATGAGCAGAGAGACCTGGGAGTTCAGGTCCATTGTACCCTGAAGGTTAATGAACGGGTGGATAGAGTGGTCAAGAAGGCATATGGTATGCTTGCCCTCATCGGACGGGGTATTGAGTATAAGAGCTGGCAAGTCATGTTAAAATTGTACAAGACATTGGTTCAGTTGCATTTAGAATACTGTACAGTTTTGATTGCCACATTACCAAAAGGATGTGGACACTTTGGAGAGGGTGCAGAGAAGGTTTACGAGGGTGTTGCCTGGTATGGAAAGTGCTAACTATGAAGAGAGGTTGAGTAGGTTAGGATTGTTTTCATTAGAAAAAAAGAGATTGAGGGGGAACCAGTTTTTTCCCAGGGTGAAGAATTCAATAACGAGAGGTCACGCTTTCAAGGTGAGAGGTGGAAAGTTTAAGGGGGATACACGTGGCAAGGACTTTACACAGAGGGTGGTAGGTGCATGGAAAGCATTGCCAGCAGAGGTGGTGGAGGCAGGCACGGTAGATTCATTTAAGAGGCATCTGGACAGATGCATGAGTAGGCGGGGAGCAGAGGGATACAGATGCTCAGGAATTGGGCGACAGGTTTAGACAGTGGATTTGGCACGGGCTTGGAGGGCCGAAGGGCCTGTTCCTGGGCTGTTAACCTTCTTTGTTCTTTGTTCATTATCCTTAAAATCTCAGCTTTAGAGAAGGGAAATTCTGCTCCTCACCTAGTCTGGCCTACATGTGACTCCAGACCCACAGCAACCTTACTGACTGCTTTTTTAAATGGCTGCCTCATAACATTCAAAGGTAACTATCGATGGGCAATCAATCAATTTTATTCCTACAAATAAAAAGCTGTCAGCTATTTCAAGTGTGAAATCTGTTCCGCTTAGTTTGCCCAATTACTACTTTGTAAATGTACACACAACTGATTAAACAAGTTTACTGACAATCCCCAATTATAGCCTGTAAAAAGGGCATTGCAAGAAAAAAATACAATCTCAAAAGAAGCTTGTAAGGTAAGTTAAAATGTTGTTGTTGTGCCACTCTAACCCAGACAGTGTGCATGGGTCATGAAAAGTCTGAAATGTACCATTACCACCAATCCCTCCCCATGTTCACATGGGCACAGCTCTGTCCTATATTAATCTCCAAACCCTTAATTGCCCTTTAAAAAGGCTGAACAAGATCTGAGCCCACTATTACGAAAGAATCCGAATAGTGTTGCCAATGACGAACACCCAGATTTTGTGGGTGAATCGACCACATTAATGGTTTGTTACTCTTTCAGTGTGTTAGCTTAACCCGGAGGAGAGTGTCAATGTTGTGGCTTCTGGGGTCAATACTGAGGGAGTGCTGCACTGTCAGAGGGTCAGTACTGAGGGAGTGCCGCACTGTCAGAGAGTCAGTACTGAGGGAGTGCTGCACTATCAGAGGGCCAGTACTGAGGGAGTGCTGCACAGTCAGAGGGTCAGTGCTGAGGGAGAGCTGCACTGTCACATGTGCTGTCAGCTTGTTGAGAAGGCACAGAATTCTCTGTGATATAAACACACAGAATCAAGAGAGTGCTCCCTAGCTAATATTCCTCCTTTAGTTAGCCATCATTAAAAAAAATTCATGATTTTTGGAATCTTGCTGTGCACCATCTTCCTGCTGTGTTTGGTTTTGCAACACTGAAACCTGACGAAGTAATGAACTTCCTGCATATAGCTCTGCAGTAATCTGAGCAAATACCTTGCTGGTTCACACCAAGGGAAAGATCGCTCTTACTGCTGCATTTTCCTATCCACTGTCTTCATCCTCTCAGTACGGGGTCAGAGGTAACTGGCACTTCCTCTCCATTGTAGAACTGTAGGATTATGTGAATGGTCCTCCAATCTGCTGGGAGCATTCTGTAAAAAATACAGAAAGCAATTTCAGTCAGAGGTGTTGTAGTCACACTCTCTCATTAGCAAGACAAACAACTTGTGTTGGTTTAATCTGAGTGTCAGTATGCCTCAGTTGAGGGGGTGGCATTGAGAAAAAACAGTCTGCACGGTAACTTCAGCAAGTACAGGAACTAAACCTGTGCTGTTTGTTTAACTCTACATTGTAAGATAAGTATCCAGATTAGACTGGTGCTGGAAATGGACAGCAGGTCAGGCAGCATCCGAGGAGCAGGAAAATCGACACTTTAAGCTGATCATTCCTGATGAAGGGATCCTGCCCGAAATGTCGATTTTCCTGCTCCTCAGATGACCTGCTGTGCATTTCCAGCACCACTCTAATCTTGACTCTCATCTCAATCACCTGCAGTCCTCACTTTCGCCAAGCTAAGTATCCAGCCAACTGAGCTAACCAACCCCCGTAGGGTTGCCAATGCCTATATCTAAATAAAACCCTAGCTAGACCACAGCTGAGATACTGTGTCCAGTCCTGGTGCCCTCACTTACGAAAAGACATTCCCACACTGCAAAAGAGGGCAAGGCATTTTCTCCAAGTATCCTAATATTACATTTTGAGCAGTAATTTCACAAACTATATTTGCATTTGGTTATTTAAAGAATGTTTCAGGATTTTGAAACATTTTTGTTAGGGAAATATATTTTGAGACATATAAAATAATCAGAGGGTTAGATAGGTTGGACGGTGAGAGCCTTTTTCCTCAGATGGCAATAGGTTGCACGAGGGGACATAGCTTTAAATTGAGGGGGAATAGATATAGGATAGATGTCAGAGGTAGTTTATTTATTCAGAGAGTAGTAGGGACGTGGAACGCACTGCTGCAATGGTAGTAGACTCGCCAACTTTAAGGGCATTTAAATGGTCATTGGATAGGCATATGGACGAGAATGGAATAGTGTAGGTTAGACAGGCTTCAGATTAGGTCCACATGTTGGTGCAACATTGAGGGCCAAAGGGTCTGTACTGCGCTGTAATGTTCTATGTTCTATGTAATGTTTTAACCATGTTGTTGTGTCTAGTATGAGAGGAAATAAATGGAAATTCACAACCAGATCATTCAGAAGAGAATACTAGGAGCTAGGTTGTCACACAAAGGGTGATATCTGTGTAGGGCTCACACGTACAAAAAGCAATAGATACGATTGTCCAATTATTATTTTGAATCTCCAATCAATAGATATTTCCCGGGCCAGGGTATGCCAGTCAAGATAAGTGGATTTTTTTTTATTTGTTCTCAGGATATGAGGATCCCTCCTGAAGTTAGGACTCATTGTTCATCCCTAATTGCTCTTGACTAAGTAGCAGACGTTTGCCCTCTTGAATTGCTGTGCATTTACTGGCTTGGTGCAATTGAGAGCTTGCTCTGCCACTTCAGAGGATGATGAAAGTCAGGAACATTTCTGTGGGTCCGGAAATGTATATAGGCCAGAATAAATGAGAATGGATAATGTCTTTCAGCAATAACATCAGAGGAAGTGGTGGAGGCTGGTACAATTACAACATTTAAAAGGCATCTGGATGAGTATATGAATAGGGAGGGTTTTGAGGGATCTGGGCTGGGTGCTGGCAGATGGGACTAGATTGAGTTGGGATATCTGGCCGGCCATGGACGGGTTGGACCGAAGGGTCTGTTTCCATGCTGTACATCTCTATGAGTCTACAATTCAGTAGATTTGATTATAATGGACACAAACTTAACATACTATACTAGTATATCACACTTACAGCCTCTCTAAATCAGTCCAGTTGGCAGCTATTAATTATTTAAAATTGATGCACCTTTCCTTCAGGATTACCCTGGAGCACCCGGCTTGATTATGCTGAGTGGGATCTGAACTTTTGACCTTGTGAGGCAATGTGACAACGCTACCTACACGGCCAAGTCCAACACCTTAGTTTTAGGCCACGTCCGTGCTCATGAACAGAAACAGTGACCTTTTCTCTTCGTTTTGCAGAAGAAACTCAACATGAAAGGATCCATCGACATCTCCAAGATCAAGTGTGTGGAGATCGTGCTGAGTGACATCAGTTTCCCTTGCAGCTACAAATACCCGTTCCAGGTACACAGACACTTGGCTGCTTCTTACTGCATGCCAAGGAGCTTTAACTGGGCCACTTCACAATTTAGTCTCAAGTGCACTGTGGTTCTAACTTACTCTCCAGGAGGGTTTCTGAGGAAAAGCCTCTCTTCACTAACTCCCCCAGCTACCACCACCACCCCCCGCAACCATCACCACCCACTCGACCAGCCAATACAAATATCAAGATGAGGAAGGTGGCTGCTGTGAGGGAGGGAGGGGTTAAAGGTGGTGAGGGGAAGAGATGGGGTGGTGATGGTGAGGGCGAGGGGCGGGATTGTGAGGGAGAGGGGTGGGGATGGTGGCAGTGAATGAGAGCGGCAGGGTTGATGGGGGTGACAAGAGGGGTTTGTGTGGATGGGGGCGAGGGTGTTCGTAGTGATAGTGGTAAGAGAGAGGAGGTGATGGAGATAAACTGGCTTGGAGACCACACGGCGCTTTGACTTGCATTCAGATAGCCATCACACCAAAGGGGAGTCCTAATTTGGGACGCCCATGTAATTTGACCTTCTCTACTGACCAAGGCCAAATCTGTCCTGGACCCACAAGTGAACGTGAATCCAGTTAGCTTGGTTCCCTCTTCTTTATCTGTTCCTGTTTGTGAGCGTAGATAGGAAGACCTGGGTGGCACGGTGGCACAGTGGTTAGCACTGCTGCCTCACAGCACCTGAGACCCGGGTTCAATTCCCGCCTCAGGCGACTGACTGTGTGGAGTTTGCACGTTCTCCCCGTGTCTGCGTGGGTTTCCTCCCACAGTCCAAAGATATGCAGGTCAGGTGAATTAGCCATGCTAAATTGCCCGTAGTGTTAGGTAAGGGGTAAATGTAGGGGTATGGGTGGGTTATGCTTCGGCGGGTCGGTGTGGACTTGTTGGGCCGAAGGGCCTGTTTCCACACTGTAATGTAATCTAATCTAATTTCTTCTACTTCTTGAGTTCTCTGACTGATGATAGATTTGATACACACTGTCATGATCTTGAGTAGGTCAAGGAGACAGATTCCAAATCTATTTATACAGGAAGAGATCAATCCCACAGCCAGAATAGAGGTCCACCACCCAGGTATTTTCACCAAACTGATCCACAGTGACCATCCAGATGGTGAACCAACTGGATCTCACAGGGAGTGCCGGTTTATTTAATAGCAGAAAGATTGCCATGTGTGTTGTAGTCCCGAGCTATGGACCATGATGGTTGTGGTGCTAATTTCCTTTCTGTGCTGTGGTTGAATCTGTCCCGCTCTTACTGCCATTGACATGTGTTGGAAGGATTCGCAAGTTAGTTCTCAACTTGTTTGTCTGTGTTGTGAGCACTCTACCCCTCGCCATGGGATCCTGGGTGGAGCTCAAATGTCAAGCACTGATTCGGGTTTCAGGGATACTACCCACTGAGCTGTAAGACCTCTTTCAACATTTACTGCACGTTTGCCCCTTGAGAGGGTGGTGGTAAGCTGCCTTGCTGAACTACTGTAGAAGAACTAAGAATAAGAGAAGGCCAGTCAGTCTATCGGGTTTGCTCTACAATTCAGTAAGATCATGGCGGATCTGATTGTAGCCTTACCTCCACTTTAAGCCCATTGAGGATCAGAATTATGTCTAACTCAAGTTTGGTGAATCAGGTTATGGGGTTGGAATGAATAAAAGGCATTGAAGAGTTTGATCAGTCATGATCATATTGAATAGCAGGTCAGGCTCAATGGGCTGAAAGGCCTACTCCTGTTGCTATGGTCTAACATTGAAGATATTCAATGATCCAACCTCCACTGCTCTCTGGATTCCTCCTCATCTCCATCTTGTTGGAAATACCCTTATTTTTAAACTGTAGTCCTAGATTCCTCCATGAGGGGGAGCAGCACCTGCCCTGAGAAGCCATCTCAGAATTGTATCTATTTCTATCATGTTGCCTCTCGTTCTTCAAAGCTCTAATGGGGATAGGCACATTCATCTCAGAAATCAGTTGAGTGAGCCTCCTCTGAAATGTTTCTGAAGGAAGAATATCTCTTGTAAGTAAGGATTGCAAAACTATGGACATTGCTTCTCGTCAAAAGCCCTGTACAGTTGTAGCAAGACTTTTCTATTCTTTGCCACTCGGAATTATGGACAACATTCCAGTTGCCTTTTTTCTTGCTGGACCTGCATGTTGATTCTTATTCATGTCCAAGGGCCTTTGTGCCCCAGCATTCTGCACTCATTCCATTTAATCATGTCCTGTTTTATTATCTTACTGCAAAAGTGAATCGCCTCACATTTTCTATAATATACTGCATCTGCCTAACGTTTGTCCATTCACGTATAGACTTAACCCATATCCTTTTGCAGACTCATTTTGCGCTCTCCTTACAGCTTGCACACCTGCCTATCTTTGCAGCATCAGCAAATGTGGCTACGATACAGCCAGTTCCTTCATTAGTCATTAATGTAGATTGTAAATAATTGAGGCGCAGCACTGATCTCTGTAACACTCTGCTAGTTACAGTTTTAAATGTGAAAATGACGCATTTATTCCAATTTGTTCTGCAACACAAAGGGAACACAGGAAAACAGCTTTACCCAGTGAGAGGTGCACATGCAAATTTCACTACTGAAGGAGTGCTTAAGGCAAACAGATGTTTAGGGAGCATGTGAGATAAACACATAACAGCAATAGAAATATAAGGACTTGCTTGATGGAGTCAGGTGCAGAGAAATGGGAAGATTATATGAAGCATATACCCTGGTGCAATGAGCTAAATGGGCATGTTTTGTACTGTCAATATATTGTCAACCATGCATTGCATGTGCAGACTTTCTGAGGTTGTGAAAAGGTGTATAGAACTGCTAGAATATTCTATCCGCTACCTTCGTTTGCAAACTTGGTCACACAAATCTCCATCAAGGAAACCAGAAAGGAGGGTGATATTTATATTGAAGAACTGCACCAGATCTGACATCTGGTTAATTGTCCTGTTTCCCATCAGAATTTAATCAAGCCACAGAAGTTTGCAAATCATTATGGACAAAGAGGGGCCATTCAGTCCATTCTTAGTCATCCATCGATAGGTTCCAATACGATATCTGTGCGGCAATCAATCGCTTCTCAAAGATTTTAGCGATTTATCTCCCATTACTTTACCTGGAACGTTATTCCACACGTTGTTCGCTCTCTCTGAGAAATTTCTTGGTATCAGTTCTAATACTGCCTGTAACTATTTTGATCCTATCTAAACTAAGTTATAGGCCTGTGGTTTAACTGAAATATCTTTTACTATATCCTGAATCATCTTACATCCCTTTGTCAGAATACCTTGGGCTCTAATGCTCAATCTCTCCTAATGTCTTGAACCTTTGACACAGGCCTGCAAGAAATCTTATTTGGACACAGGTGATTATCCATGAAACATGTGTCTGCTGTGTCTTGGTGACAGAAATAAACACAGTATTCAAAATGTGGTCTGACCGCTGGGAATTTTGATCATCATGCTCTTTGTATTTCTAATGCTTTGGTCATATGTTGTACTCTGTTGGTTGGGTGTGCTGAGCGTTGTGCTGACTTAAAATCTTGGACCCTTTTCAATCTTTGCCCTCAACCCTTTAAACACAATTAATGGAGTCTCCCTGTTTTCCTTCTATTAAATACAGGTTCTGCTGTCAATCTGGTGAACCTACACCACCTTCAAGGTTAAAACATTTTCTTTTGGAAGTGTGGTACCCAGAGTTAATTGCAGTATTCCAGATGTGGTCTGACTAGAGTTACCATTCAAGGGAAACATCACTTCTGCAATTTTTACATTTTAGTCCCTTGAATTAAAGGCCACTATTCCACTTGGCATTTGGACACTTTTAATATCCACGCAATAGTTCTGGGGTTTTATGTTGATAGACCTCTAATCCCTTGCATCCTCCACAGATCCTTACCTCTCACCTCTATGATGGGGTAAATAGACAAGGTCTTTTCCCTGAGGACAAAAGGGTAACTAGGGAGAGAATAGGGCCCCTTAAAGATCAGCAAGGCAGCCTATCTGTGGAACCGCAGGAGATGGGGGAGATACTAAAAGCATATTTTGCATTGGTGTTTACTGTGGAAAAGCACATGGAAGATATAGAATGTGGAAAAATAGGTGATGACATCATGAAAAATGTCACTTTTAGAAAGGAGGAGGTGCTGGATGTCTTAAAACATATTGAGGTGGATAAATCCCCAGGACCTGATCAGGTGTACCTAGAACTCTTTTGGGAAGCTAGGGAAGTGATTGCTGAGCCTTTTGCTGAGATATTTGTATCATCGACAGTCACAGGTGTGGTGCCGAAGACTGGAGGTTGGCTAATGTGGTGTCATTATTTAAGAAGGGTGGTAAGGACAAGCCAGGGAACTATAGACCAGCGAGCCTGACGTCGGTGATGGGCAAGTTGTTGGAGGGAATCCTGAGGGACAGGATCTACATGTATTTGGAAAGGCAAGGACTGATTAGGGATAGTCAACATGGCTTTGTGTATGGGAAATGTCTCACCAGCTTGATTGAGATTTTTAAAGAAGTAACAAAGAGGATTGATGAGGGCAGAGTGGTGGACGTGATCTATATGATCTATATAGATTCCCTTCACTACAGGACAGAAGAAATCAGATGGGATTTAATGAGAATTCGTAATAGTTCCATGATCTGCACAACATAAGCCAGCTTTCAATTTCAACTTTTATTAATTGCATTTAAACTGCTATGGTAGGATTTCAACCATTTCCGCAGACTGTTTAATCCGGGCCTCGGGATTACCAATCCAATGACATTATCACCCTGTTACCAGATACCCCTGTATATGCAAGATGAAAGTGGAATTAGGAGTGAGGGTGGTATGGTGGCTCAGTGGTTAACACTGCTGCCTCACAGCGCCAGGGACCAGGGTTCGATTCTAGCCTTAGGCAACCATTTATGTGGACCTTGCACATTCCCCCTGTGTCTGCGTGGGTTTCCTCCCACAGTCCAAAGATATGCAAGTTAGGTGGATTTGGCATACTTAATTAGATTAGATTCCCTACAGTATGGAAACAGGTCCTTCGGCCTAACAAGTCCACACTGACCCTCTGAAGAGTAACCCATCCCCCTACATTTTACCTCTGACTATGGGCAATTGAGGATGGCCAATTCACCTAACCTGCACATCTTTGGATTGTGGGAGGAAATCAGAGCACCCAGAGGAAACCACACAGACACGGGGAGAATGTGCAAACTCCATACAGACAGTCACCCAAGGCAGGAATCGAATCCAGGTCCCTGGCGCTGAGAGGCAACAGTGCTAACCACTGAGCCACCATACCAGCATTGTCCATAATGTCTAGAAATATGCAGGCTAGGTGGATTAGCCATGGGAAATGCAGGATTACAGGGATAGGGAAGGGGAATGGGTCTGGGTGGGATACTCTTTGGAGGGTCAGTATGGATCGAATGGCTTGGTTCCATACTGTAGCGATTCAGTGACATCGGGGACTCACATCTTGTTGCTACCTGGCGTCTAAATCATACAACTCCATCATTACAAGCAGCTGTTTACATAGGCAGTTCAAATGTTAAAGAAGTGACCAGAAAATCTGGAGAAGCAGTGCTTATTTGCAGACTCTTAATGATATAACTAGACTCTGTCATTGATGAAGCCACACTTTTTAAACATTGTCTTTTTTTCCCCAGGTTGTTCATGAAAATTATATTTTGTACGTATTTGCACCCAGTAAAGAAAGTCGACAAAAGTGGGTGAGCGCCCTGAAAGAAGGTGAGGAAAAAAGGAATTCAATGTAAATACTGCGTTGAGTAGTCCTGTGGGATTGGTGAGCTGAGCAACCCATTGGGCTGATCCTAGAATTGTATGACAGAGAAAGAGGCCACTTGGTCCATCGTCCCTGTATTGTCTATCTCAAAGAGCTGACCAACCAATCTTACCAGTGGGCAGCTAGAGTTGAGGGAAAAGGAGAGAAGGTAGGTAGGGTTGGATTGTGGGATACGGACAGAGAGTGGGATTAAGTGATATGAAGGGATGTTTGAGGTCAGTCCTGAAATTCGGGCAGAGACAAAGAAATTGTAGATGCTGGAATCCAAACTAGACAAACAGGAGGCTGGAAGAACACAGCAAGCCAGGCAGCACTGGGAGGTGGAGAAGTATAATGTTTCGGGTATAACCCTTCTTTTGGACTAGATGTGGGAGTAGGGGGAGCTCCAGATAAAAGGAGGGGTGTGGGGTAGGAAGAGTGATAGAACAGTGAGGTAGTGATAGGTGAACACAGGTAGTGGGTCGATTGGTGGGATGTGTGGCAAAATCGGGCAAGTGTGTTAGATCCAACACTCCTATCATGATATTAAAAATAAGGGTGAAATTAATTTCCTATGTGGGTTCTCATTAATAATCGGAGGCATACAAGTAGAACAAGCAGATACGATCCCAAAATTGGAATGAGGTTGATAGCTGTGAATTTTTTCAAACTGGAGAGAATGCAGAGGGATTTACCAGGATGTTGCCTCGGGGTCAGAGAGTTTTGAGGAAAGGTTAGACAGACTGGGACTGTTTTGCTTAGAGCAGAGGAGATTAAGAAGGGAGATGATTGTGATGTATAAAATTATGAATGGCATGGAGTCAGCTATTACGAGGGGGCATAGCTTTAAATTAAGTGGTGGTAGGTATAGGACAGATGTTAGGGGTAGATTCTTTACTCAGCGAGTCGTGAGTTCATGGAATGCCCTGCCAGTAGCAGTGGTGGACTCTCCCTCTTTATGGGCATTTAAATGGGCATTGGATAGGCATATGGAGGATAGTGGGTGAGTGTAGGTTAGGTGGGCTTGGATCGGCGCAACATCAAGGGCCAAAGGGCCTGTATTGCGCTGTATTTTTCTATGTTCTGTGTTCTATGTAGATAGGATAGACAGGAAAAAACTTTTCCCTTGATTGAAAGATTAATGACCAGGGGCCATAGATTTAAGAGGCAGAAGGTTTAGAGGAGTTGTGAGAAAATACATTGTCACCCAGAGGGCACTGGGAATATGGGATTCACTATCTGTAAGGGTGGTAGAGGCACATAGTATTTAAGAAGTATTGCGATATATACTTGCGATGCCAAGGCGTACGAGGTTAAGGGCTATTTTTAGATAATGAGATTAAAATAGTTAGGTGATTGTTTTTGACCTGCACAGGTCAATGTGCCGAAGGGCCTTGTCCTGTGCTGAAGATAAAGGGTGGTGGAAATCTGCAACTCTTTCTTCTAAATTACTGTTTTGGAGAGAATCAAAGCATGTTTTGAAGACTGAGATCGATAGATAATCACTCGGTAAAGGTGGACAGGGATATGGAGCTAAGGCATAGAGACCAGTTATGATCCAACTGAACAGACTGAAGGGATTGGAGTAGCGTTGTCCCATATTGCCTGTTGGTGATGCACAATGAATTTGGAACTTAGATCCAATTGTAACTGGTGCAAGTTTTACTGCTGATGTCACTTCCTGTGCTCTTCTCTATTGTCTTTCAGAAACTAAGAACAACAATATTCTGATCCCTAAATACCACCCAAATTTCTGGACTGATGGCTACTGGAGATGTTGTGCACAGCCAGATAAGTTGGCTATGGGATGCCTGTTATATGATCCTAACAGAGACTGTACGTTGTTACTCTTACTCCATATTGCAACGTTTCATTTAAAAATAAATATTTCCTTCATTCAAAACTGGTGTAGCTTCCTCCCCTCCACCCTCGATATCATAGTGAGTTCCAGGTTTAGTCCTTGCTCAGCGCAGACTCAGCCAATAACAGTCCCAGTTATTGTATAACCTCCTTTAAGGAGAATTTCTGTTTCCATCTTTGATTTGTTAATGAGTGAGAAAAATGTTGGGCATTGGATGCATAGGAGATTTCCCTGGATGCTGCCTGACCTGCTGCGCTGTTCCAGCAACACATTTTCAGCTGCATAGGAGATTAACTGGGCTAGGCTTAGAACAAGGGATAAAGGCAAATTACTGCAGATTCTGGAATCTGAAACTGACAAAGGGTCAGTTAGACTCGAAACGTCAGCTCTTTTCTCTCCTTACAGATGCTGCCAGACCTGCTGAGATTTTCCAGCATTTTCTCTTTTGGCTCAGAACAAACATGTTTCCTTTTACTTCACATCATGGAGTATTGATGCTTTGTGATGGATGAGGGACATGCAAAGAACAGAAGGTGTTGGAGAAGGCCATTTGGCCCATCACATCTGCTCATCATTCAATGAGACCCATGGCACATCTGATAACCTTTGATTCCACTTTCTTGCCATTTCATTTTTTTGGTTCATGGGATGTGAGCATTATTCATAGAATGAAATCTCTACGGTGCAGATAGAGGCCATTCAGCCCATTGATTCTTCACTGACCCCCTGAAGAGCATCCCAGCCAGTCCCCTCTCCTTATCCCCGTAACCCCACATTTCCCATGGCTAATCTACCCAATCTGCACATCCCTGGACACTATGGACAATTTAGCATGGCCAATCCAGCTAACCTGCACATCTTTGAACTGTGGGAGGAAACTCACACAAACACGAAGAGAACATGCAAACTCCACACAGACTGTCCCCCAAGACTGGAATCGAATCTGAGCCCCTGGCGCTGTGAGACTGTAGTGCTTATCACTGTGCCACCAAAACCTCGCGCTATTGTTAAGGCTAATGGTTATCGCCCATTCCTAATTGTCCTTGAGAGATCGTGGTGAGTCATCTGGTGTAGCTATACCCACAGGCCTGTTCAGGAGGGATTGTCAGAATTTTGACCTAGCGACAGTGAAGGAATGGCAATATATTTCCAGGTCAGGACAGTGTGTGGCTTGGGGTGAAATTCATAGGTGGTGGTGTTCCCACATATCTGCTGCCCTTGTCCTTTTGAAAGTTAGAGGTCAAAGGTTTGAAAGCAAGTTAAATGGGTAGGTGGAAAACATGAGACATTTTGATCTCTGAGTCATTAATTGCAATGACACCCAAGGATTTAAGAATAACATTGCTATTCTGTGAGTAACTATTTGTATTCTATGGTGGCAGGAGCCTTTCAAAGCACTCATTCTCAATTCTCATGTCCCAAGGGAACATTCTCAATGTGGGGTAGTTGGGATGGATGTCACAGAAAAAATGCAATAACCCTTAAACACGTGAAGTCCATTGTTTTTCTATCACATGTAAGGCTGGATTAGTCTGGGTGATGTCCCAAGGGTCTAACATCGTACATTCTTGTCTTTTTAGCCAAGAAACCTCTTCCCCCGACTCCGGAACTTAACAAGGTGAGTCTGTTTCATAAAATAAAATATGAATGCTGGAAGTCAGATGCAGAAACATAAATTGCTGGAGAAACTCAGCAGGCCTGGGAGCATCTATACAGAGAAAGCAGAGTTAACAGTTGGAGTCCTAGGTTAACTCATATATCTTAGCTCGGCTTTAGCTCCACAGATGCTGCCAGACCTGTCGAGTTTCTCCCACAGTTTCGGTTTTCTGAGTCCGTTGCATTTTGAGCTCTCACAAGTTTAATTCGGGTCTCTCCCAATTGACAGTGTTGCTTTCACTTTGCAAACTAGTGGAAACCCTTGCCACCAGAGCCAGTGGAGCTGGGGGCAGAGCCAGAGATGGAGTTCGTGGTGGTGGCTCTGTATGACTTCCATGGTCAAAATGCGCAGGACCTGTCACTGGTGAAGAGCGAGGAATATGTAATCATTGAGAAGATTGATGCAAACTGGTGGCATGCACGTGATAAAAATGGGTAAGACCAATCCCACCGTCACAGCATAGAAACAGGCCATTCGGTCCAATAAGTCTATAATGAGGTCTGTGCTTCAGATAAGTTTCTTCCCATCTTGCTCCACCTCAACGTATTCATAGATCCTTCAATTCTTTTTCTGCATCAACTACCCCTTAAATGTATCTGCATTATTCACCTCAACTGCTCCATGTTCCATATTCTCACCACTCTTTGGATTAAGAAGGTTCTCCCGAATTTCCTGTTGATTTATCAGTGATTATCCTATATGTATGATATTTATGAAGATGATGGAGCATCAATAGCAGGAGTTTCAGAGGTTAATTCATGAGGCATAACAGAAATTCATCCTAAGGAAGAAGATCTATGACTCCATGACTCTAAAAAACTATGATGTGGAGGAGCCGGTGCTCCTGTTGGACTATAACCTGGTCAAAGAGTCATAGAGTCATAGAGATGTACAGCACAGAAACAGACCCTTCGGTCCAACTCATCCATGCCAACCAGATATCCCAACCCAATCTAGTCCCACCTGCCAGTACCTGGCCCATATCCCTCCAAACCCTTCCTATTCATATACCCATCCAGATGCCTTTTAAATGTTGCAATTGTACCAGCCTCCACCACTTCCTCTGGCAGCCCATTCCATACACGTACCACCCTCTGTGTGAAAAAGTTGGCTCTTAGGTCTTGTTTTGTTGTGTGATTGTTAACTAAGGTGAGGACAAGGCAACCATGGCTGACGAGGGAAGTCAGGGTGAGCATAAAAGCAAAGGGAAAAGCATATAATGTGGTGAAGATTGGTGTAAAGCCAGAGGACTGTGACACCATTAAAAGCCAGCAGAGGATAACTAAAAATGCAATAAAGGGAGAGAAGATGAAATATGAGGGTAAGTTAGCTCCTAAAATAAAAAAAAAATGACTGCAAGAGTTTTATTAGATATATTAAAAATAAAGAGAAGCAAGAGTGGATATTGGATTGCTGGAAAATGAGGCTGGAGGAGTAGTAATGGGGAACAAAACAAATTATGGAGGAACTGACGAGTAACTTTACATCAGTCTTCATGGGGGAAGATACCAGAAACATAACAGAATTTTAAGAGAGGAAAGGGCTGGAGTTGAATGTAATGGTCACTACTAAAGAGAAGGTATTGAGAAACTAAGTCAAAAATCACACAACACTAGGTTATAGTCCAACAGGTTTAATTGGAAGCACTAGCTTTCGGAGCACAGCTCCTTCAGTAGGTAGTTGACAATCACCTGATGAAGGAGCGTCGCTCCGAAAGCTAGTGTGCTTCCAATGAAACCTGTTGGACTATAACCTAGTGCTGTGTGATTTTTAATTTTGTACACCCCAGTCCAACACCGGCATCTCCAAATCTTGGGAAACTAAAAGTTGGATAAATCCCTGGACCAAATGGACTATATCCAAGAGTTCTGAAAGAGATAGCTGAGGCGATTGTGGAGGCATTGATGGTGATCTTTCAGAAATCGTTCGAGTCAGGAAGGGTCTTAGACTGGAAAGTGGCTGTAATACCCTTATTTAGGAAGGGAGGAAGGCGGCAGACAGGAACCAAAAGCTGGTTAGCCTGACCTCAGCTGTTGGCAAGATTTTAATGTACATGATTGAGGATGAGATTGCAGAACATCTTAGAAGTACTTGGTGAAATAGTCAGCACAGCTTCATCAAGGGAATGCCATGTGTGACAAATCTGTTACAATTCTTTGAAGACACAATGAGCAAGTTAGACAAAGGAGAACCAATGGATGTGATCTATTTGGATTTCCAAAAGGTGCCATACACAAGGCTGCTCTGTAAGATAAAAGGTAGATAAGCAGGAGACTGGAAGAACACAGTAAGCCAGGCAGCAACAGGAGGTGGAGACGTCAATGTTTCAGGTGCAACCCTTCTTCAGATAAAAGCCCATGGTGGTTAGGGGCAGGACTGGCAGAAGGCAGAGACTGGGATAAATGGATTTTTCAGGTTGGCAGCAGGTGACCGGTGGAAGTCCACAGTGCTTAGTGATGGGACCATGAGTGTCAGCAATTTGGACAAAGAAATTATTGCTGAGTTTACAGATGATACTGGTAGGTGGGGAATGGTGTTGAGTCATTCACTTGGGATCACTGGTTAGCACTGCTGCCTCACAGCGCCAAGGACCCAGGTTCGATTCCAGCCTCGGGCAACTGTCTGTGTGGAGTTTGCACGATCTCCCCGTGTCTGCGTGGGTTTCCTTCGGGTACTCTGGTTTCCTCCCACAGTCTAAAGGTGGATTTGCCATGCTAAATTACCCATAGTGTCCAGGGAGGTGCAGGCTAGATGCATTAGACATGGGGAATGTGGGGTTATGGGGTGGATCTGGGTGGGATGCACTTCAGATGATCAGTGCGGACTCGATAGGCCGAATGGCCTGCATCCACCCTGTAAAAATTCTGTGATTCTTATGAGAAAAGGGTGAATGTGCTGGGCTTGTATCCACCATGGTTTGGACGATTAAGAGGCCTAATCCGGTAATAATCATCACTCTTGATTTGGGCTCCATGCAGGATGACCGGGTATATCCCCAGCAGCTACGTGGTGGAAAAGAGCCCTGAGAATCTACAGGCCTATGAGTAAGAGCCTTCTATTTTATGTTATTATTCCGAACATTTTCATCTCTCCCCCATCAATCCATCGAACTATGTATGTGTATATATCTGTATGTAGATTTTATAAACCTCTATAAGTTCACCCCCTCAGCCTCCAGGGAAAACAGCCCCAGCCTATTCAGCCTCTCCCTATAGCTCAAATCCTGCACCCCTGGCAACATCCTCATAAAGTCTTTTCTGAGCACTTTCAAGTTTCACAACATCCATTCTATAGCAGCAAGACCAGAATTGCACACAATATTCCAAAGGTGGCCTAACCAATGTCCTGTACAGCCGCAACATGACCTCCCAACTCCAATACTCAATGCTCTGATCGATAAAGGCAAGCATACCAAATGCCTTCTTCACTATCCTATCTATCTGTGACTCCACTTTCAAGGAATTATGAACTTGCACTCCAAGGTCTCTTTGTTCAGCAACACTCCCCAGGACCTTACCATTAAGTCCTGGCCTGATGTGCCTTTCCAAAATGCAGCATTTATTTAAATTAAACTCCATCTGCCATTCCTCAGTCCATTGGCCCATCTCATCAAGGTTCCATTGTACTCTGAAGTAACCTTCTTCACTGTCCACTACACTACCAATTTTAGTGTAATTTGCAAACTTGCGAACCAGACCGCCTAGATTCACATCCAAATCATTTATATAAATCACGAAAAGCAATGGACCCAGCACCGATCCTTGCAGCACACTGCTGGTCACAGGTCTCCAGTCTGAAAACCAACCCTCCACCACCACCCTCTGTCTCTTACCTTCGAACCAGTTCTATTTCCAGATGTCTAGTTCTTCCTGTATTCCATGTAGTCTAACCTTTTAACCAGTTTACCATTCTGAACCTTGTCAAACAACTGACTGAAGTCCATGCCTTTGTCAATCCTCTTTGTTCCTTCTTATATTTGTCTGTATGTGTGTCTGTGTGTTTGTGTATGTGTGCATCTGTGTTTATATCTGTCTCTGTGTCTATGTGTGTGTTTATGCATATGTGTATCAATTTCCATGTGCTTTTGTGTTTATGTGTGTGTTTGAATGTATGTGTGTGCAGGTACGTGTCGGAGATATCTTCCCAAATGACAATGTTTCTGGAGGTCAAATAAAGGAAAGCTCTATTGATTGGAAGGATGGTTGGTAATTAGAGAACACAAATTTGAAGTCATTGGCAAAAGATTAGAGAGTGAGATAAGGCAAAATATCTTGATGCAGCGAGTTGTTGGAATTTGGGATGAGAAAGGGTGGTGAAAGCACATTCCCAAAGCAACTTTCAGCTTGGAACTAGATGGAATTTTGTCATTCTCTATCCTACAGACAGTGGGTGCTTGCTTGATGGGTACATGCAACACAGAAATTGAACTTTAAGGGAATCAGGGATATAGGGACAGCATGGGAAAGTGCAATTGAGGTAGTAGATCAGCCAAGACCTTATTGGCTGGTAGAACAGGTTTGAGGGACTGAATGGCCTACTCCTGCTCATATTATTTAAGTTTGTTTCTATGTTCTTAACAATTTGATAGAGAGATTTGGAGTGCTCAAGGGACAGAGTGGGGCAGTGGGACTAACTTGACAGCCCTAGTATGACCAAAATGGTCTCCTTCTGAGCTATAAGATGCTGTGACTTCCATTACTGCCATAAATGGAGTTCCCAAGTTAGTAACATGACAGAGTGGGGGCCATGAGAGATTTCACGGAGTGCATGCCTGCTCAGCTGCTTCCACATGTCAATCGTGTGATGGACATTACCTCACTTACAGCTCCCTCATCTTACAGGTGGTACAACAAGAACATCAGCCGGAACAAAGCAGAACATCTGCTTCAGAAAGAGGTGAGAGGTTTGAGTGTCACTGTTTCTGGGGCCAGGGTGTGAGAATCTGAGGTAGAATGTGGAGAGGGTGTGGGGAGGGGGTGGGGGTGAGTAACTGAGCACAATCCAGTCAACAGGATGAAGGAGATTTGCTTCTGGAGTGTGTGACAATGACGGAGCACATTTTGTGCTTAGAAACATTAAAACATTGAAATTCTTTTTGTGGAAGGAAACTATTTAGCCCATCTTGCAGTGTTGACCACAGCTATCCGCTTTCCTGCTCTTTGTCCAGAGGTTACAGCACTATCCAGAGAATATTCATTCATTTGGGGTATAGGCTGTAGGGATCACTGACAAATCTCCATTGCTAAGTAACCCTGAGAAGGTAGCAGTGTGCTTCTTGTTGACCCATGTTGGATAGTTTGATACAATGTTTGGTCTTAATAGTTCTCAAAAACACCTTACCAGTCGTAGAGTCATACAGCACAGAAACAGGCCTTTCAACCAGTCCATGGCAACCACAATCCCAAACTAAACTAGTCCCACCTGCCTGCACTTGGCCCATATCTCTCCAAATATTTTATTCATGTCCTTATTCAAATGTATTTATCAATGTCTTTTAAACCTTGCAATTGTGCCCACATCCACCACTTCCACAGGAGGTTCATTCCAGACACGAATCACTCTCAGTAAAAGAATTGCCTCTCATGTCTTTTTTTAGAACTTTCTCCTTTCACCTTAAAACTATACCCCCTAAGCTTGAAATCCCCCACCCTAGGGAAAAGACTCCTGCCATTCGCTTTATCCATGCCCCTCATGATTTTATAATGCTCTATAAGGTCACCTCCCACCCTCCTACGCTCCAGATAAAAAAGTCCCAGCCTATCCAGCCTCTCCTTACAACTCAAACCCACCATTTCCGGCAACTTCGTTTCTGGTGAATCTTTTCTGAACCCTCTTCTGCTGAATAATATCCTTCCTATAGCAGGGCCACCAAAACTGCACATGTTGCTGTGGTACTGGATGCAACTAAAGGTCAAGACAGGGTCGGGGAGTCCAAACCTAGAGGACATAGGTTTAGGGTGAGAGGGGAAAGATTTAAAAGGGACCTAAGGGGCAACCTTTTCACACAGAGGGTGGTACGTGTATGGAATGAGCTGCCAGGTGAAGTGGTGGAGGCTGGTACAATTACAGCATTTAAAAGGCATCTGGATGGGTGTATGAATAGAAAGGGTTTACATGGATATGGGCCAAGTGCTGGCAAATGGAACAAGATTTATTTAGGATATCTGGTCGGCATGGATGGGTTGGATCGAAGGGACTGTTTCCGTGCTGTACATCTGTATGACTATGACTAGGAAGGACTCCACGTTTCCTTTACTAAAGGATGTTCCTGAACCAGGTGGTTTTTTAATGTCAGTGCAACAGCTTCTTAAACACTGCTATGGAAACCAGGTTTTCAAACATTCTTTCATGGGATGTGGCCTTTGTTGGCAAGGTCAGTGTTTGTTACCCATCACTAATTGCCCTTGTACTGAGAGTATTGTGAGACTATTACAGAGGGCAGTCAACCAGGCTAATGTGAGCTAAGCCAGACCAAGTTAGGATTGCAGATCCCCTTCCCTAAAGAACATTGGTGAACCAGATAGGTTTTTACAATTGGTGATTGTTGGAATAGTCACCATTACGAAGACTCATTCCAGGTTTATTAATTGAATTTAATTTTCACCAGCTGCAATGGTGGGATTTGAACCTGTGGCTTCCCCCAAGCATTTAGCCTGAGCATCTGAATAACTAGTTTAACCCTAACCCATCTCCTCTAAAATGAACTGATGGTTCTCAATTTCTGGTGGACTACTAACTCGTTATGAATCCAGGAGCAGAATGTCTACACCACAATATTCATTGCCATGGTCCATTTAACACAGATTTTGCCCTTCACATTTGTACAAACTCTGCTGTGAAAACCAGTTCATTGAAACCCACCCGGTTTTTCCCAAAGCCTCCTTTTGGTCACTCAAATAATGTATTCCTGTTTCATTTTGGACACATTAGGCACAGTAAGAAAATGTTTAGAGTGATCTTATGAACTGTTGGCTTGGCGCTCTGTCCAGAAGACCCATAAAAAACAGAAGCAGAAGTAGGCCATTCAGCCCATCGAGTCTACTCCACCAGTCAATGAGATCACGACTGATTTGATAGTCCTTAACTTTTGTTAGTACAGGTCAAATTTCAGGACTGGAAATATAGGGATTTGATGGCCTAGTGGTATCAACACTGAGCTATTAATACAGGAACCCGGGCAAAGCCCTGGGGACCCAGATTCAAATCCCCCGCTAGGCAGATGGTGGAATTTGAATTCAATAAGTATTTGGAATTAAGAGACTAATAATGACCATGAAACCCTTGTTGGCAAAACCCAGCTGGTTCACTAATGTCCTTTAGCAAAGGAAATCTGCCATCCTCCCCTAGCCTGGTCCATGTGTGAGTTCACCATCCTGTGGCCAACCACTTCAACTCCCCCTCCCATCCTGCTAAGGACTTGCAAGTTCTGGGCCCCCTCCACTGCCAAATCTTAGCCACCCGACACCTGGAGGAAGAACACCTCATCTTCCACCTTGCGACCCTCCAACCACGCTGCATCAATGCCGCTTTCACCAGTTTCCTCATCTCCCCTATCCCTCCACCTCATCCCTGATCCAACCCTCCAACTCGGCACCACCCTCGTGAACTGTCCTATCTGTCCATCTTCATTCACCTATCCGCTCCAACCCGCTGCTATGAGCTATCACCGTCACGCCTGCCCGCATTGTCTTTAAACCTCCCACTGTCCATTTCTGACCTCCACCAATCCCATAACTGAGGACACAAACTTGCTGCAACACCTAGGCTCTGGCAAATCTCCTGATATCAGAAAGTCCACCTCTGCCTCATTGGCTTCACTAGCAAGGCTCTGAAATTCCCTCGGAAAAACATTCCTAACATTCTGCTGCATCTCCTCCTTAAATCAAGTATTTTGGTCGCGGGCTGGAATCCCTCATATGATGTACCTTTGTGTGATGCAGTGAGCCTAATAATTATTCATCTTTTAATGTTTCAGGGCAAACAAGGAGCTTTCATGGTGAGGGATTCGAGACAGGCTGGAATGTACACAGTCTCGGTCTTCATTAAAGCGACCAGGTAACTCATTGTAACAACCTGCTGTAGGATCATTACCATAAAGTTTGGGAAAGAGGGCAACATTATTGAACTGTCAGTGCTGAGGGAGTGCTG
>NC_057723.1:10184536-10185571 GCF_004010195.1 Chiloscyllium plagiosum
GTTGAATTGTCAGTACTGAGGTAGTGCTGCATTGTTGAATTGTCAGTACTGAGGGATTACTGCACTGTTGAATTGTCAGTACTAAGGGATTACTGCACTGTTGAAATGTCAGTACTAAGGGAGTGCTGCACTGTTGAAATGTCAGTTCTGAGGGAATGCTGCATTAGCGAATTGGCAGTTCTGTGTCAATGCTGGATTGTTGAATTGTCAGTTCTGTGGACTGCTGCACTGCTGAATTGTCAGTACTGAGGGAGTGAACATAGAACATGAATATAGAACAATACAGCACAGAACAGGCCCTTCGGCCCACGATGTTGTGCCGAACATTTGTCCTAGCTTAAGCACACATCCACGTACCTAGCCAATTGCAGCTTAAAGGTCACCAATGATTCTGACTCTGCCACTCCCACAGGCAGTGCATTCCATGCCCCCACCACTCTGTGGGTAAAGAACCTACCACCGACATCCCCCCCATATCTTCCACCCTTCACCTTAAATTTACGTCCCCTTGTAACACTCTGTTGTACCCGGGGAAAAAGTCTCTGACTGTCTACTCTATCTATTCCCCTGATCATCTGATAAACCTCTATCAAGTCACCCTTCATCCTTCGCCGTTCCAATGAGAAAAGGCCTAGCGATCTCAACATAACCTCGTACGACCTATTCTCCATTCCAGGCAACATCCTGGTAAATCTCCTCTGCACCCTCTCCAAAGCCTCCACATCTTTCCTAAAATGAGGCGACCAGAACTGCACACAGTACTCCAAATGTGGCCTTACCAAGGTCCTGTACCGCTGCAACATCACCTCACGACTCTTGAATTCAATCCCTCTGCTAATGAACGCTAATACACCATAGGCCTTCTTACATGCTCTATCCACCTGAGTGGCCACTTTCAAAGATCTATGAACATAGACCCCCCAAGATCCCTCTGCTCCTCCACCTTACTAAGAACCCTACCGTTAACCCTATATTCCGCATTCTTATTTGTCCTTCCAAAATGGACAACCTCACACTTGACAGGGTTGAACCCCA
>NC_057723.1:10185730-10205684 GCF_004010195.1 Chiloscyllium plagiosum
TACTATCTACCACCACTCTCTGACTTCGACCAGTTCGCCAGTTTTCTATCCAATTGGCCAAATTTCCCACTATCCCATGCCTCCTGAGTTTCCGCATAAGCCTACCATGGGGAGCCTTATCAAATGCCTTACTAAAATCCATGTACACTACATCCACTGCTCTACCCTCATCCACATGCTTGGTCACCTCCTCAAAGAATTCAATAAGATTTGTAAGGCAAGACCTACCCCTTACAAATCCGTGCTGGCTGTCCCTAATCAAGCAGTGTCTTTCCAGATACTCATTAATCCTATCCCTCAGTACCCTTTCCTTTACTTTGCCTACCACCGAAGTAAGACTAACTGGCCTATACTGCACTGTTGAATTGTCAGTTCTGTGAGTGCTGCATTATTGAATTTTCAGTACTAAGGGTGTGCTGCTGTGTTGAATTGTCAGTTCTGAGTGAATGCTGCACTTTTGAATTGTCAGTTATTTGGGAGTGTTGCATTGTGGAATTATCAGTAGTGAGGGAATGCTGCATTATTGAATTGTCAGGACTGAATGTGTGGTGCACTGGTGAATTGTCAGTCCTGAGGGAGTGCTGCACTGTTGAATTGTCAGTACTGAGGGAGTGCTGCACTGTTGAATTGTCAGTACTGAGGGAGTGCTGCATTGTTGAATTGTCAGTACTGAGGGAGTGCTGCATTGTTGAATTGTCAGTACTGACGGGGTGCTGCCTTGTTGAATTGTCAGAAGTGAGGAAGTGCAGCATTATTGATTGTCAGTTCTGATGGAGTACTACATTATTAAATTTTCAGTACTGTGGGAGTGCTGCACTGTTGAATTATCAGTACTGAAGGAGTGCTGCACTGTTGAATTGTCAGTACTGAAGGAGTGCTGCACTGTTGAATTATCAGTACTGAAGGAGTGCTGCACTGTTGAATTGTCAGTTCTGAGCAAGTGTTGCATTACTGAATTGTCAGTGCTGTGGGAGTGCTGCATTGTTGCACTGTCAGTAACGAGGACGAGCTATATTGTTGACTTGTCAGTACTGTGGGAGTGCTACACTATTGAATTGTCAGTACTGAGGGGGTGCTGCATTGTTGTATTATCAGTTCTGAGGGAATGCTGCATTATTGAATTGTCAGTTCTGAGGGAATGCTGCATTATTGAATTGTCAGTTCTGAGGGAGTGCTGCACTGTTGAGTTGCCAGTACTGAGTGAGTGCTGCACTGTTGAACTGTCAGTACTGAGGGATTGCTGTATTATTGAATTGTCAGTTCTGAAGTGGTACTGCATTGTTGTATTGTCACAACTGAGGGAGTGCTGCACTGTTGAATTGTCAGTACTGAGTGAGTGCTGGATTGTTGAATTGAGTACCGAGTGAGTGCTGCAGTATTGAAATGTCAGTTCTGAGGGAGTGCTGCATTACTGCATTGTCAGTCCTGTGTGAGAGCTGCACTGTTGAATTGTTGGCTATGTCGGAGTGCTGCATTGTGGAATTGTCAGTACTGAGGGAGTGCTGCAGTATTGAATTGAACAGTGCTGTGGGAGTGCTGCATTGTTGAATTGTCAGTACTGCTGGAGTGCTGCAATATTGAATTGTCAGTACTGAGGAGTGCCGCATTCCCAAATTGTCAGTTCCAAAGGAGTGCTGCATTATTAAATTGTCAGTTCTGTTTGAGTGCTGCATTGTTGAATTGCCAGTTCTGTTTGAGTGCTGCATTGTTGAAATGTCAGTTGTGATGGAGTGCTGCGTTACTGGATTGTCAGTCCTGAGGGAGTGCTGCATTGAGTGCTGCACTTCGAATTGTCAGTTCTGAGGGAACGTTGCATTGTTGAATTGTCAGTACTGAGCGAGTGCTACATCATTGAATTGTCAGTTCTGTGGGGATGCTGCACTGTTGAATTGTCGACGATATGGGAGTGTTGCGTTGTGGAATTGTCAGTACTGAAGGAGTGCTGCAGTATATTGATTTGATAGTGCTGTGGGACTGCTACTCTGTTGAATTGTCAGTACTGAGAGAGTGCTGCATTATTAAGTTGTTAGTACTGAGGGAGTGCTGCACTGTTGAATTGTCAGTTCTGAGGGAATGCTGCACTGTTAAATTGCCAGCTATGTGGGAGTGTTGCATTGTGGAATTAATAGTACTGAGAGAGTGCTGCAGTACTGAATTGACAGTGCTGTGGGAGTGCTGCACTGTTGAATTGCGAGTACCGAAGGAGTGCTACTCTGTTGAATTGTCAGTTCTAAGAGAGTGCTGCATTATTGAAAAGACAGTACTGAGCAAGTGCTGCATTATTAAGTTGTCAGTACTGAAGGAGTGCTGCATTATTGAAATGTCAGTTCTAAGGGAGTGCTGCATTATTGAAATGTCAGTACTAAGGGAGTGCTGCACTGTTGAATTGTCAGTTCTGAGGGAATGCTGCACTGTTGAATTGTTGGCTATGTGGGCGTGTTGCATTGTGGAATTATCAGTACTGAGAGAGTGCTGCAGTACTGAATTGACAGTGCTGTGAGAGTGCTGCATTATTGAATTGTCAGTACTGATGGAGTGCTGCACTGCTGAATTATTAGTACTAAGGGAGTGCTGCACTGTTGAATTTTCAGTCCTGAGGGAGTGCTGCATTGTTGAATTGTCAGTACTGAGGGAATGTTGCATTGAGGAGTTGTCAGTCCTGAGGGAGTGCTGCAGTATTGAATTGACATTGCTGTGGGAGTGCTGTACTGTTGAATTGTCAGTACTGAAGGAGTGCTACTCTGTTGAATTGTCAGTTCTGAGGGAGTGTTGTACTGTTGAATTGTCGGCTATGTGGAAGTGTTGCATTGTGGAATTGTCAGTACTGAGGGAGTGCTGCACTGCTGAATTATCAGTACGAAGGGAGTGCTGCACTGTTGAATTTTCAGTCCTGAGGGAGTGCTGCATTATTGAATTGTCAGTACTGAGGGAGTGCAGCATTCCCAGATTGTCAATACCGTAGGAGTGCTACATTATTAAACTGTGTGAGTACTGCATTGTTGAATTGTCAGTACCAAAGGAGTGCTGCATTATTGAATTGCTAGTTCTGAAGGAGTGCTGCATTGTTGAATTGAGTACTGAGGGACAGCTGCAGTATTGAAATGTCAGTTCTGAGGGAGTGCTGCATTACTGCATTTTCAGTTCTGTGTGAGAGCTGCATTGTTGAATTGTCAGTACTGAAGGACTGCTACTCTGTTGAATTGTCGGTACTGAGAGACTGCTGAATTATTAAGTTGTCAGTACTGAGGGAGTGCTGCACTGTTGAATTGTTGGCTATGTGGGAGTGTTGCATTGTGGAATTGTCAGTACTGAGGGAGTGCTGCAGTATTGAATTGAACAGTGCTGTGGGAGTGCTGCATTGCTGAATTGTCAGTACTGATGGAGTGCTGCATTATTGAAATGTCAGTACTGAGAGAGTGCTGCATCATTAAGTTGTCAGTACTGACCGAGTGCTACTCTGTTGAATTGTCAGTACTGAAGGAGTGCTGCATTTTTGAAATGTCAGTTCTGAGGGAATTCTGCGCTGTTTAATTGTTGGCCAAGTGGGCGTGTTGCTTTGTGGAATTGTCAGTACTGAGGGACAGCTGCAGTATTGAAATGTCAGTTCTGATGGAGAACTGCATTACTGCATTTTCAGTTCTGTGTGAGTGCTGCATTGTTGAAATGTCAGTAGTGACGGAGTGCTGCATTATTGGATTGTCAGTCCTGAGGGAGTGCTGCATTGAGTGCTGCACTTCGAATTGTCAGTTCTGAGGGAATGTTGTATTGTTGAATGTTCAGTACTGAGCGAGTGCTACATCATTGAATTATCAGTTCTGTTGGGATGCTGCACCGTTGAATTGTCGACGATATGGGAATGTTGCATTGTGGAATTGTCAGTACTGAGGGAGTGCTGCACTGTTAAATTGTCAGTACTGAAGGACTGCAACTCTGTTGAAATGTCAGTACTGAGAGAGTGCTGCATTATCAAGTTGTCAGTACTGAGAGAGTGCTGCATTATCAAGTTGTCAGTACTGAGGGAGTGCTGCATTATTGAATTGTCAGTTCTGTGGGGATGCTGCATTGTTGAATTGTCGACTATATGGGAGTGTTGCATTGTGGAATTGTCAGTACTGAAGGAGTGCTAATCTGTTGAATTGTCAGTTCTGAGGGAGTGTTGCACTATTAAGTTGTCAGTACTGAGAGAGTTCTGCATTATTAAGTTGTCAGTACTGAGGGAGTGCTGCACTGTTGAATTGTTGGCTATGTGGGAGTGTTGCATTGTAGAATTGTCAGTACTGAGGGAGTGCTGCAGTACTGAATTGAACAGTGCTGTGGGAGTGCTGCATTATTGAATTGTCAGTTCTGAGGGAGTGCTACATTATTGAATTGTCAGTTCTGAGGGAGTGCTGCATTATTGAAATGTCAGTACTGAGAGAGCGCTGCATTATTAAGTTCTGGGTCAGTGGTGCTGGAAGAGCACAGCAGTTCAGGCAGCATCCAAGGAGCTTCAAAATCGACGTTTCGAACAAAAGCCCTTCATCAGGAATAAAGGCAGTGAGCCTGAAGCGTGGAGAGATAAACTAGAGGAGGGTGGGGGTGGGGAGAAAGTAGCATAGAGTACAATGGGTGAGTGGGGGTGGGGATGAAGGTGATAGATCGGGGAGGAGAGGGTGGAGTGGGTAGGTGGAAAAGGAGATAGGCAGGTAGGACAAGTCCGGACAAGTCATGGGGACAGTGCTGAGCTGGAAGTTTAGAACTAGGGTGAGGTGGGGGAAGGGGAAATGAGGAAACTGTTGAAGTCACGACATGGTTGAAGAGCTTCAGGGCAGAGGAAATGACCTGGGAGTTGCAGTGGGAGAGGGACTCCCTGAGATTCTTGTAGAGAGAGGAGGAAAACTTCTCCAAGGCAGGCATCCTTGCAAGAGGATTCGCAGTAGGGTTAAAATCAACGAGGTAACAACAATGACTGCAGATGCTTGAAACCAGATTCTGGATTAGTGGTGCTGGAAGAGCACAGCAGTTCAGTCAGCATCCAAGGAACTGCTGTGCTCTTCCAGCTCGATTTCGAAGCTCCTTGGATGTTGCACTGTTGAATTGTCGGCTATGTGGGAGTATTGCATTGTGGAATTGTCAGTATTGAGGGTGTGCTGAGTTATTGAATAGTCAGGACAGAGGGAGTGTTGCACTGTTGAATTATCAGTAAATGGGAAAGCTGTACGGTTGCTTTGTCAGTGCAGAGGGACTGCTGAATTGTTGAAATGTCGGTTCTCCGGGAGTGCTGCATTATTGAAATATCAGTAGAGAGGGAGTGCTGCAGTGTTGGATGCTCAGTTCTGAGTGAGTACTGCACTCAACACTGTATACATCAAACCCTCTCCCACAACCCAACACTCCACACTGTATACAACTAACCCTCGCACACACCCCAAAACTTCACACTGTATACAGCTAAACCTCTCTCACACCCCAACACTCCACACTGTATACAGCTAACAGTCTCTCACATGCCAACACCACACACTGTATACAGCTAACCCACTCTCACACCCCAATACTCCACATTGTATACGGCAGCCCCTCTCTTACACCCCAACACTCCACACGGTATACAGCTAACCCTCTCTCACACCCTAACACTCCACACTGTATACAGATAACCCTCGCTCACACCCCAACACGCCACACCGAATACAAGTAACCCTCTCTCACACACGAACACTCCACACTGTATACAGCTCACCCTCTCTCACAACCCAACACTCCGCAGTGTATACAGCTAAACCTCTCTCACACACGGACACTCCACACTGTATACAGCTCACCCTCTCTCACAACCCAACACTCCGCAGTGTATACAGCTAAACCTCTCTCACACCACAACACTCCACACTGTATACAGATAACCCTCGCTCACACCGCAACACGCCACTCCGAATACAGCTAACCCTCTCTCACACCAACACTCCACATTGCATTCAGCTCATCCTCTCACACCCGAATACGCCACACTGTATATAGCTAAAACACTCTCACACACCAACACTCCACACTGTTTGCAGCTCACCTTCTCTCACACCCCAACTCACCACACTGTATACAGCTAACGCTCTCTCACACCACAACACTCCACACTGTATACAGCTAACCCTCTCTCACACCCAACACTCCACACTGTATACAGCTAACCCTCTCTCACACCACAACAGTACACACTGTATACAGCTAACCCTCACTCACACACCAATACTCCACACTATATACAGCTAAAGCTCTCTCACACCCCAACACTCCACACTGTATACAGCTAAACCTCTCTCAAACACCAACACTGCACACTTTATACAGCTATCCATCTCTCACACCCCAACACTCCACACTGCATACATCAAACCCTCTCTCATACGCCAACACTCCACACTGTATACAGCTAACCCTCTCTCACACCCCAACATTTCACACTGTATACAGCTAACCCTCACTCACACCCCACACTCTACACTGTATACAGCTAACCCTCACTCACAACCCAACACTCCACACTATATACAGCTAACCGTCTCTTACACCCCAACACTCCACACTGTATTCAGATAACCCTCTCTCACACCCCAACAGTCCACACTGTATACAGCTAACCCTCTCTTACACCCCAACACTCCACACTGTATTCAGATAACCCTCTCTCACACCCCAACAGTCCACACTGTATACGGCTAACCCTCACTCACACCGCAACACTGCACACTGTATACAGCTAGCCCTCTCGCACATCCCAACACACGACACTGAATACAGCTAAACCTCTCTCACACCCCAACAATCCGCACTGAATACAGCTAACCCTCTCTCACACCCCAACAGTCTACACTGTATACGGCTAACCCTCTCTCACACCGCAACACTGCACACTGTGTGCAGCTAACCCTCTCTCATACCCCAACACTGCACACTGTATACAGCTAACCCTCTCTCACTCCCTGACATTTCACACTGTATACACATAACCCTCTCTCACACCCCAACATTTCACACGGTATACAGCTAAACCTCTCTCGCACACCAACACTGCACACTGTATATAGCTAACCCTCTCTCACACCCTAACACTACACACTGTATACAGCTAACCCTCTCTCACTCCCCGACATTTCACACTGTATACACATAACCCTCTCTCACACCCCAACACTCTACACTGTATACAGCTAACCCTCTCTCACACCCCAACACTAAACACTGTATACAGCTAACCCTCTCTCACACTCACCACTACACACTGTATGCAGCTGACACTCTCTCACACCCCAACATTTCACACTGTATACCGCTCACCCTCTCTCACGCTTCAACAGTACGCACTGTATACAGCTAACCCTCACTCACACACCAACACTCCGCACTGTATACAGCTATCACTCTCTCACATCCCAACACTCCAAACTGTATACAGCTAGCCCTCACTCACACCCCAACATTTCACACTGTATACAGCTAACCCTCTCTCACACACCAACACTCCACACTATCTACAGCTAAACCTCTCTCACACCCCACCACTCCACACTGTATAGAGCTAACCCGATCTCAAACCCCAACACTCTACACTGTATACAGCTAAACCTCTCTCACACCCCAACACTGCACATTGTATACAGCTAAATCTCTCTCACTCCCCAACACTGCACACTGTATACAGCTACCCCTCTCTCACACCCCAACATTTCACACTGTATACAGCTAACCCTCTCTCACACCCCAACGCTCCACACTGTATAGAGCTAACAGTCTCTCATACCCCAACACTCCACACTGTATACAGCTAACCCTCTCTCACACCCCAACACTACACACTGCATTCAGCTAACCCTCTCTCACACCCCAACATTTCTCACTGTATACAGCTAACCCTCACTCACACACAAACACTCCACAATATATATAGCTAAAGCTCTCTCACACACCAACATTCCATACTGTACACAGCTAACCCTCTCTCACACCACGACATTTCACACAGTATACAGCTCACCCTCTCACACCCAAATATGCCACGCTGTATACAGCTAACCGTCTCTCACGCAGCAACACTACACACTGTATCCAGCTAACCGTCTCTCACACCCCAAAACTACATACTGTATAGAGCTAACCCTCTCTCACACCCCAACACACGACACTGAAAACAGGTAACCCTCTCTCACATCCGAATACGCCACTCTGTATATAGCTAACCCTCTCTCACACACCAACACTCCACACTGTATACAACTAACACTCTGTCACACACCAACACTACACACTGTATCCAGCTAACCCTCTCTCACTCCCCAAAACTACATACTGTATAGAGCTAACCCTCTCTCACACCCCAACACACGACACTGAAAACAGGTAACCCTTTCTCACATCCGAATACGCCACTCTGTATGTAACTAACCCTCTCTCACACACCAACACTCCACACTGTATACAGCTAACACTCTCTCACACCCCAACATTTCCCACTGTATACAGCCAACCCTCTCTCACACCCCAACACTACACACAGTATACAGCTAACCCTCTCTCACACCCCAACACTCCACACTGTATATAGCTAACCCTCTCTCTCACACGCCAACACACGACACTACCTACAGCTAACCCTCTCTCACACCCCAACACTCCACACTATATAGAGCTATCCCTCTCTCACACCTCAATATTTAACACTGTATACACATAACCCTCTCTCACACCCCAACATTTCACACTGTATACAGCTAACCCTCTCTCACACCCCAGCATTTCACACTGTATACAGTTAAACCTCTCTCACATCCCAACAATGCACACTGTATACATCTCAACCTCTCTCACACCCCAACACTGCACACTGTATACAGCTAACTCTCTCTCACACCCCAACACTCCACACTGTATACAGCTAACCCTCTCTCACACCCCAACGCTCCACACAGTATACAGCCAACCCCCTCTCACACCCCAACACTACACACTGTATAGAGCTAACCCTCTCTCACACCCCAACATTCACACTGTATACAGATAACCCTCTCACATATCCCAGCACTACACACTGTATACGGATAACCCTACCCCAACACTCCACACTGTATATAGCTAACCCTCTCTCACACCCCAACACTCCACACTGTATACAGCTAACCCTCTCTCACACCCTGACATTTTACACTGTTTACAGCTAACCCTCTCTCACACCCCAGCACTCCATACTGCATACAGCTAAACCACTCTCACACCCAAGCACTACACACTGTATACAGCTCACTCACACTCACATCCTAACACTACTTACTGCATGCAGCTAACCCTCACTCGCACTCTCAGAAAACTGAGTCGAGCCAGATTTTTTCACTACCTCACACCCTGACACCCAACACAAGATACAGCTGATGCTCTTTCACACACCAACACACCTGAATACTGTGACTGTTTCAGTTATCGCTGACAAGACAGAGTGAGTTCCAAATATCTGGGGAATTTTTCAACTGTTTTGGTCTGAGCCTGATTTTAACCTGTTCTACTGATGAGGGGAGGTGGGCACGGCTCTTTAAATGCATGGAGGCAGTTTTGTCGCTCTGGCTATGGATAACAATGCTCCAGCTTCTGTTTGCACTGGATTGGATATTTCCCAGCTGGAACACTCCCGAGATCAGAGACATCTCTCTGATACTGTCTGGCACTTATTGATCTGGACTGAAACATAAACAAGAATTTCACCTCCTGTCACCTGGGCCATTCTGTAACTGTGTGTGTGTGTGTGTCTACATTTGTATATTTGAATTTGAGTGCATATACATGCGCATGTGTGTGTATTTGCTTGTGAGTCTTTGTGCGTATGAGTATGCATGTTACCTGTGTGTGCGTATTTATGTGTGTCTTTGTATGTACGTATCTGCATGTGTGTGGGTTCATTTGCCATGTGTGTGTATGAGTGTATGCGTATGTATATTTGTTTGCACGTATATGGGTGTGCATTTGTATTTTTGTGTGTATGTGTGTGCATTTGTGAGTCTTTGTGCATGTGTGTGGTTGTGAGTATTGTGTCTGTCTGTGTCTGTGTGTGCGTGTTTGTCTGTGTCTGTGTGTGTCTGTCTGTGTGTGTCTGTGTATGCACATGTGTTTGGTGCAGTGAGGTTTGCAAGGACGTCATGCACGAAGGGAATGGTCGACCACATCCTCTTACACTGAGCCCTCCGAACCTTGCCAACGAATGTGTGAAAAATAACCAGGGGGTGAAGATATATTCCGAGAAATTGTTTATTTGCAATAAATTAATGTTTCAGATTCAGAATCTGGGCTGCCGTTGAGCCTTAATGTCACTATGGAGACAATCCATTTGTAGTCCAGTACAGTTCCACTAGCCATACAGACCAGGGCCTGGGAAACTTTCACTCACCCACCCAAACCATCTCCCCCTACCCCACAATATCCATGCCGTGTGCTGACCTGAATACTCTTGATCTTCTTGGTTTACAATTGAGTGTGACGAGTCTCCATCAAGTGGTTAGGCCTGTTGTTAACCAGCCTGTTCCACACTGACTGACTTGTCCAATGTCAGTGTCTTTCTTTAATTTCTCATTCAAGGCTGGGTATAGATAGAGCAGTGAGACAGAAAGGTGCTGAGAGACAGCAAGATAAACAGAGATAGAGTGGTAATAAAAGAGTGAAATTAAAAAAGACAAAGAGGGAGAGAGTCATAGAGATCATAGAATCATAGAGATGTACAGCACGGAAACCGACCCATTGGTCCTATTTGTCCATGCCAACCAGACATCCCAACCCAATCTAGCCCCATTTGTCAGCACCCGGCCCATATGCCTCCAAACCCTTCCTATTCATATAGCCATTCAGATGCCTTTTGTAATTGTACCAGCCTCCACCACTTCCTCTGGCAGTTTATTCCATACACGCACCACCCATTGTGTGAAAAAGTTACTCCTTAGGTCCCATTTAAGTCTTTCCCCTCTCACCTTAAATCTATGTCCTTTAGTTTTGGACTCCCCTACCCTGCCTTGTCTATTTACCCTATCCATGCCTCTTGTGATTTTATAAACCTCTATAATGTCACCCATCAGCCTCTGATGCTCCAGGGAAAACAGCCCTAGTCTATTCAGCCTCTCCCTATTCAGCAGCACGGTGGCTGCTTCACAGCACCAGGGACCTAGGTTTGATTCCAGTCTCGGGCGACTGTCTGGGTGGAGTTTGCGCATTCTCCCTGTGTCTGCATGGGTTCCCTCTAAGTGCTCTGGTTTCCTCCCACAGTCCAAAGATGTGCAGGGCAGGTGAATTGGCTATGCTAGATTGCCCACAATGTTAGATGCATTAGTCAGAGGGAAATGGGTCTGGGTGGGTTACTCTTTGGAGGGTCTGTGTGGACTTGTTGGGCCGAAGGGCCTGTTTCCATACTGTAGGTAATCTAATCTATAGCTCCAAACCTGGCAACTTCCTTGGAAACCTTTTCAAGTTTAACAACGTCTTTCCTATAGCAGGGAGATCAAATTGAATGCAGTATTCCAAAAATGGCCTAACCAATGTCCTGTACAGCTGCAACATGACATCCAAAATCCTGTACTTAATGCACTAACCAATAACCATGAGATAAAGAGACAATGAGGGTAACAAAGTGAGAGAAAGGAATAGAGACACGGAAAGATGAGAGAGAACAAGAGAAGGAGACAGCGAGAGAGATGAACAGTGTGAGAATGGTGGAATAAAACAGAAATGTTAAGTGACAGAGAGAAATAAATGATAGAGAAAGAAAAAAATTGAACAGGACAGAGAGGTAGAAAGGGAGGTGGAGAACTAGAGAGATAGTGAAAGAGAGAGGTGAGAGTAATCATTGGAATGATTAAGAGAGTGGGCCCCAGGACCCAATGGGTCATAGTCATAGAGTCATAGATATGTACAGCACGGAAACAGACCCTTCGATCCAACCTGTACCATAGCTTTGGATAAAAGAGATCCCTTAGGATCGCTGAAATCTCTGGCACAGTTGACCTTCTTTAGCAGATGCTCTGGCTGTTTCAAATTCACTCACATTAGTTTCTTCCAATAAGAACGATTTGTTTGAGGCAGTCCAACCCTCACGATCCTGCGGTAAAGTACTTTGAAGTTGTGAATATATATTTGTGTCTATATTTATGTAAATGCAAGTTCTCTCTTTGTGTTTTAACTTCCACTAGTGAGAGCAATTCTGGGGTCAAACATTACCACATCAAAGAAACCGATGACACTGTCAAACGCTATTATCTGGCAGAAAAACACATCTTCGATTCCATTCCAGAACTTATCAACTACCACCAGCACAATGCGGCAGGTATTGGAAAAACAATGTTTAGTTATAATGAGAATCAATATGAAACGAGCAGGATTAATTGAATGTAATTAAGTAACAAATTAAACAACACAGCAGGAGACCATTCTGCGCATTGGGCCTCTACTAATTTCTGTCAGCCCAGTCTAATGTTCCAAAGAAACACATTGGTGAAGTTTCTCATCTTGCATTCATCAGGACAAAAGCAAGAAAGCCAAATTCTGAAGGCACTATGCAGTAAACATTGCTGTTCCCTTGTAACTCGACATTGCTGCTTGTGTAAGATGAAAGCCTTCAACTGCCTGTCTCTTTTATTTCAGTGATCGCCAAGTCCCACTCACTTGATCAATCCCATTCCTTCACTCTTTCCCAACCAGTCTTTAATTTTTGTTCCTCTTCAGGTGTCTTTTCAAATCCCATTTGAAAGCCATTCTTGAACCTTCCCTTTTGAACAGCGCACTCCAGCTCACACACAGTTAATTCAGCTCATTGTACTGATGTGAAGGCTGCTGGGTTCAATCAGTTCCAGTCAACTACAGGGTACAGATCCACAATTTTCAGCTTTCCACTCTAATTAGAATTGTTTCCTAACTGTGATAAGGTGTAATATCAAGTGTGAAGCAAGCATCATAGAATCACTGAATGGTTAAGGAGCATAAGGATACTGTTCAGTCCATCAGGTCTGCATACTGTCCTATCCAGTCTGGCTCTATTATCAAGCATCAATCTCCTGCCTTTCCCCAGCATCGCTGCACATCATTACAATCCAAAATACCATCTAATGCTCTCTTGAATGTCTCAATTGAACCTGCCTCCACCGCATTTCCAGGCAGTGGATATTGCTTCGTTTGCACATCACTTCAAATCTCTGCCCCTCTCCTCCTTGCTCCTTTTACAAGTGGAAACAGCTCTACCCTATCTACTCTGTCCAGCTTGCTTGTGATTTTGAAAACTTCAATCTGATCTCCTCTCAGCCACCTTCTCTCCAGAGAGAACAGTCTCAACTTCTTCAGTCTAACCTCATAACTGAACTTTCATAGAACCATTTTTGTAAATCACATCTGCACTCGCTCTAAGGCGTTCACATCCTTCCGCTAATGTGGCCCCCACAACTGTACATAATACTCCAGCTGAGGTCTTATAATATGTTCTGAAGAATGGTCAGATTTCTCTCCACAGATGCTGCCAGACCTACTGCGTTTTTCCAGCAATTTCTAATGCTGTTTCTGATTTCCAGCATAGAGTCATAGAGTCATAGAGATGTACAGCACGGAAATAGACCCTTTAGTCTAACTCATCCATGCCGAACAGATATCCTAGCCTAATCTCGTCTCATTTGCCAGCACTTGGCCCATATCACTCTGAACCCTTCCTATTCATATACCCTTCCAGACGTCTTTTAAATGTTGCAATTGTACCAGCCTCCACCACTTCCTCTGGCAGCTCATTCCATACCATCTTCTACTGAAAATGTTTCCGCTTAGGTTCCTTTTATATCTTTCCCCTCTCACCCTAAATCTATACCCTCTAGTTCTGGACTCCCCCACCCCAGGGAAAAGATCCTGTGTACTTATCCTATCCATGCCCCTCATGATTTTGTAAACCTCTATAAGGTCACCCTTCAGCCTCCAACGCTCCAGGGAAAACAGCCCCAGCCTGTTCAGCCTTTCCCTATAACTCAAATCCTCCAACCCTGGCAACATCCTTGTAATCCTTTTCTAAACCGTTTCAAGTTTGACAACATCCTTCCAATAGGATAGAGAGCAGAATTGCACACAATATTCCAAATGTGGCCTAACCAATGTCCTATACAGCTGCAACATGACCTCCCAACTCCTGTACTCAATACTCTGACCAATAAAGGAAAGCATACCAAATACCTTCTTCACTATCCTATCTACCTGCGACTACTTTCAAGAAGCTATGAACCTGCACTCTGAGGTCTTTTTGTTCAGCAACATTCCCCAGGACCTTGCTGCAGTTCTTGGTTTTATAGTATAGTCTTACACAAGCCTTCTATAGATGTAGGCAGCTCTTTTTCCCCCTCACTGATAGCGTGATCCAACATGACTGCACCTTGTGTTATGGAGTCATAGAGTCATACTGCACGAAAACAGACCCTTCGGTCCAACCAGTCCATACCCACCATAATCCCAAACTAAACCAGCCCTACCTGTCTTCACTTGGCCCATATCCCTCCAAACATTTCTTATTCATGTACCTATCCAAATGTCTTTTACACCTTATAACCATACCTGCATCCACCACTTCCTCTGGAAGTTCATTCCACACACGAACCACTCTGTGTAAAGAAATGGACCCCTTATGTCGTTTTTAAGGCAAGAGAAGAAAGATTTTTAAATATGCCCTCTCGTCTTGAAATCCCCCCACCCGAGGGAAAAGACACCTGTCATTTACCTGACCTATACCTCTCCTGATTTTATTAACCTCAATAAGGTCCTTGCCTCCTCCCCTCCAGTGAGAAAAGTCCTTATAACTCAAACTCTCCATTGCTGGCATATTCCTGCTAAATCCCTTCTGAACGCTCTCCAAGCTAAATAGTATCCTACTTGTAACAGGGTGACCAGAACTGGACAGAGTACTCCAGAATCTGTTTAATACAGGGAGGGAATGTCAGTGGCAAAAAATGGTCAATTGTTGAGATTCTTCTATGTTGCAGGTTTGGTCACTCGGCTGAGATACCCAGTGTCTTCATGGAAAGAAACAGCTCCTTCAACAGCTGGCTTTAGTTACGGTATGTCTTGTGTAAAGGAAACTAAATACTGACTGGGAGGCAAACAAAACATCGCCGATCCCATTAGCTGATGATGTAATAGGAGGGGGCAACCCTTTAAGGTTTTGGGTCAGAGATGTGCGGAGGAACTGTTGGAAGATCTTGTGTACGTGGTGAGTCGTAGAGACCTGGAACCTGTTGTCCAGAAGGATGGTGGATGCAAAGACCATCAATGAGTTTGAAAGGAAATTGAAAGAGCTCCTGAGCAGCAGGGACTAGAGGTCCCTGAACTTCCAGACTGGAGCTGGAGGATGGGACTGACTGGATGACTCAGAGAGCTAGCATGGGTTAAATGGACCGAACAGTTTCCCTCCATGACAGACTGACTGACTCTGAGTCATACCTGTACCTTCTGGACCCAGGACCAATCCCTTGATCCCATATTCCTATAAAAACCACAACAATGACCTGAATAACGTAGTACCATTATACAGTAAGGCGTCCCAAAGTCCTTGACAGAAATGCATGTCAGGCAACATTTGGCAATGAGCCACATGATGCAATATAACAGCAGGTGGCTGAAAACATTGTCAAAACAGTAGGGCCTAAAGGAGGCATTCCAAAAGAGGAGACATTAATCCAGAGATCCCGGATAACGTTCTGGGGACCGGGGTTTGAATCCTGCCGCGACAGATGGCGGAATTTGAATTCAATAAAAATCTGGACGCACAAATTTAATGATGACCATGAATCCATTGTTGATGGATAAACCCATCTGGTTGACTGATGTCTTTTTGGGAAGGGCACTGCCATCCTTATCCAGTCTGACCTACATGTGACTCCAGACCCACACTGATGTAGTTGATTCTTAACTGCCTCTGGGCATTAAAGGGTGGGCAATAAATGCTGGTCCATATCCCACTCCAGGCGGAAGCTAAGCTGAGATTCCAGAACTTGGGTGTATGCAGCTCGGAGGGAGTAAAATCCAAGGATGGTCAAGCGGCTGGGAAGAATGGAAGGATTAGATTAGACAGCATGGAAACAGACCCTTCAGCCTAACAAGTCCACACCGACCGTCCGAAGAGTAACCCACCCAGTCCTATTTCCCTCTGACTAATGTACCTATCACTATTGGCAATTTAGCATGGCCAATTCACCTGCCCTGCACATTTTTGGACTGTGGGAGGAAACCAGAGCACCCGGAGGAAACTCACATAGACGTGGGGAGAATGTGCAAACTCCACGCAGACAGTTGCCCAAGCCTGGAATTGAACATGGGACCCTGGTGCCATGAGGCAGCAGTACTAACCACTGAGCCACCGTGCTGCCCTAGGGTAGTAGGGCTGGAGGAGATGGGAGGAAGGAGGCCATGGAGGAATTTAAAAATAATAATGCAAGAGGCTTTGCTGTGCCAGGAACCAAAGCAGAACAACAAGCGCTGGGTGGTAGTCAAACATGACTTGATGTGTGTTCTTATAACATGGGCAGCAAAGCAGGAAGGGCTGGAATTTACGGAACATGGCAGATGGATGTGCCTTAGGCCAGTCAATCCAAAAGGTAAAGACATTGTGAGGTTTTCAGCAGTAGATGAGCCGAGGCAGGCAGTGTTACAGACGTGCAAAGGCGTTTAAATGTAAAACAGCAAGCAATGTAGAAGACCATGTGAAATGTAGTTTTGATGTTTTGTCTGGTGTCGAACAGGGACCTGGGAAATTGCAGCCACCTCCCTCACCTTCATTGAAGAGGTGGGCAGCGGTCAGTTTGGCATTGTGCACATGGGTTACTGGAAGAACAAGTACCAGGTGGCCATCAAGATGATTCGGGAAGGAGCAATGTCTGAGGAAGACTTCATCGAAGAGGCTCAAGTCATGATGTAAGTGGATGAGCTGCTACCAGGACGGTTCAATCCCTTGTGCTGGCAGAGGGTCTGTCCCCAAAGAGATTCTGAAAGTTCAAAAGATTGAGTGATAGGGAGTGGGGTGCAGATTGGACATTAACAGACATAATGGAGAAAAGTTGTCAGACATTGACATACCACAATCATGAGGGGCATGGATAAGGTGAATAGCCAAGGGTTTTTCCCTAGGGGTAGAGGAGTCTAAAACTAAAGAGCATGTGTTTAGGGTGAGAGGGGAATGAGTTAAAAGGGACCTAAGGGCAACATTTTCACGCAGAGAGTGGTACATGTGTGGAATGAGCTGCTAGAGGAGTAAAATTACAATATGTAAAAGCTTTCTGGATGGGTATATGAATAGGAAGAGTTTAGGGGGATATGGGCCAAATGCTGGCAAAGGCACTAGATCAGATTAGGATATTTGGTTGGCGTGGACAAGGTGGACTGAAAGGTCTGTTTCCCAGCTGTATAACTCTATACACATGAGTGCAGACAATTACTGGTCATCCTGCATTTTGGAATGTTCGATTAGTAGATTCCCTACAAGGTGGAATGAGGCCATTCAGCCCACTGAGTCCACAAGGATTCTCTGAAATGCATCCCACCCAGACCCAGACCCATACCCTATCCCCTACATTTCCCATAGCTAATCCACCGAGCCTGCACATCCTTGGACACTACGGGGTGGTTCAATAATCTGCCTGACCTGCATATCTTTGGATGTTTGGATTTCACTATCTGTTGTTGGGATACAGTCTGTTGTTGGATTACTGAATGACCAGCTGACACTTTGTCACCTCCACTCTCTCTGTGGTTCTTGTATAGTCTTTCCTCTGCTCCTGAAGGATCCAGTTTTACTGAAGAGTCCAAATCTAGAATTTCCACCAGTATCTGATCTTTTGCTTTCAAGCTAGTCAAGTTTCTCCCTAAGTGAGGTATATTGGATCCACAACAAAGATACAGGGTGCTCGGTACAAGGGGACCATGAGTGTTTATGCTCCTTGTTAGCTTCCTCTGATCTTTCCTCACCACAGCCCAGGACCACAACCTTCAACTGCATTCTCCGCTGGACATCTCAATAGCATCGAAACGATACAATTGTATAGGTGCTGTGGGAACAGAGTGTCCCTGGTGTTCTGTGTGCAGAGATCTTTGAAGGTAGCAGGAAAAATTGTGAGAATATTTAAAGGGGGCTCTAGATCCTGGGAATACAAAAGTAAAGAACTAATTACCCAACTTTTATAAAAGAAAAATCTGGGGTTAATCCTCAGCAGGAAATCTCCCAATTCTAGGCACATCACTGTAGGAAAGATGTGTAGACCTGACAGAAAGTACAGTTATGTGAGTGTTTCCTGGGATGAAGGACCTCAGTTACAATGAAGAGACCTCAGGACTGTTTCTCTTTGAAAAGAGGATTAAGAGGCTATTTGACAAAAGAGTCTGGACAGAACAGATGGAGAGAAACTGTCCCAGTGCGTGGAATGGGAACACAGATTTATGATAAAGAGAAAAGTACCAGGATGTCTTTTTATGCGATGAGTTGTTAGGATCTGGAGTAGATTGAGAGTCTGAGTATATAGAGAGGACAGATCTGATGGTGGTAATCTACAGGGAATTGGATGAGCACCACACATTAAATACAAAATAAAGCAGGAAGTGCTGGAAGACCTTACAGAGGTTTATAAAATCATAAGGGTCATGGGTAGGATAAATAGACAAATCTTTTTCCCTGGGATAGGGGAGTCCAGAATGAAAGGGCACAGGTTTAAGGTGAGAGGGGAAAAATTTAAACAGGACCTAAGGGGCAACTTTTTAACACAGAGGATGGTGCGTGTACGGAATGAGCTGCCAGAGGAAGTGGTGGAGGCTGGTACAATTACAACATTTAAAAGGCATCTGGATGGATTTCTGAATAGGAAGGGTTTAGAGGGATATGGGCCAAGTGCTGGCAAATGGGACTAGATTAGGGTAGGATATCTGGTCAGCATGGACGAGTTGGACTGAAGGGTCTATTTCCGTGCTGTACATCTCTACGACTCTATGAATCTAAATGCTCATCAGTTTAGGCAGCTTCTGTCGCAACAGAGTTGACGGGTGAATTTTACAGTCCCCCACATCCAAGTTTTCAGGCGGAGGTGATCCCATTAAATTCACCCCTGGTACCCCTGGGGTTGCCCTCTCAAAGCACCCCACTACCCATCCCCCTTCTCCTCTTCCCCACTTCATCCTGACTCTGATCTCCAGTTCCAAGGGACCACATGTAATATCAACAGTGACCACCTGTCATGGTGGTGCTGTTGAGACCAGAAAGCTGAAGACCAATCAGAGTGCAGGCCAGCAACTCTGTGAGGTGGGACTTCCTCTTAAACGAGGCACGGATGCCTGAGCTCCATCAGATTAACATGCTGAGTGCCATAAACTGGAGAATGGGGGACAGCCACACTGGAGGCAGGTGGGGTGAATTTCTTCCTAATCCTTTGGGTGAGGAGCAGGAAACTCAGCCAATGCTAAAATTTTACCCAAAGTTTCAGACTTCAAATCATTGGGTTTGGCCTTGAGTACTTCCTGTAGTAGAGAGTTCTACTTTCTCACCACTTTCTAGACCAAGAGGTTTCTCCTGAATTCCCCATTGGATATATTAGTGATCCCTTAATTTGATCTGGCTCGGAATTAGCAAGAGGGAATTAACATAGAACATAGAACAATACAGCACAGAACAGGCCCTTCGGCCCACGATATTGTGCCGAATATTTGTCCTAGCTTAAGCACCCATCCATGTACCTTTCCAATTGCCGCTTAAAGGTCACCAATGATTCTGACTCTGCCACTCCCACAGGCAGCGCATTCCATGCCCCCACCACTCTCTGGGTAAAGAACCTACCCCTGACATCCCCCCTATACCTTCCACCCTTCACCTTCAATTTATGTCCCCTTGTAAAACTCTTGTACCGGGGAAAAAGTCTCTGACTGTCTACTCTATCTATTCCGCTGATCATCTTATAAA
>NC_057723.1:10206175-10226355 GCF_004010195.1 Chiloscyllium plagiosum
CTTCGACCGGTTAGCCGGTTTTCTATCCAATTGGCCAAATTTCCCTCTATCCCATGCCTGCTGACTTTCCGCATGAGCCTGCCATGGGGAACCTTATCAAATGCCTTACTGAAATCCATGTACACTACATCCACTGCTCTACCTTCATCCACATGCTTGGTCACCTCCTCAAATAATTCAATAAGACTTGTAAGGCAAGACCTCCCCTTCACAAATCCGTGCTGGCTGTCCCTAATCAAGCATTGTCTTTCCAGATACTCATAAATCCTATCCCTCATTACTTTACCTACCACCGAAGTAAGACTAACTGGCCTGTAATTCCCGGGATTATCCCTATTCCCTTTTTTGAACAGGGGCACAACATTCGCCACTCTCCAGTCCCCTGGCACCACCCCCATTGACAGTGAAGACGAAAAGATCATTGCCAACGGTTCTGCAATTTCCTTTCTTGCTTCCCACATAATCCTAGGATATATCCCGTCAGAACCTGGGGACTTGTCTATCCTCAAGTTGTTCAAAATGTCCAACACATCTTCCTTCCTAACATGTATCTCCTGTAGCTTACCAGTCCATTTCACACTCTCCTCTTCAACAATACGGTCCCTCTTATTTGTAAATTGTCCAATGAGGAATGCTCACTGCTGATGAGCATGTCGTATGAAGCAGCAGTGCCTGTAGGGTGGAGATCTTCAGGGTTTAGTGTGATGAACAAATCACTTGCTGATCTAACAAGGAGTGGCTTTTGTCTCAATCAAGATTCCTTTAATGTGTGTTAGCAAGAAATGCAAGTGACACTGAAATGATAGATATTGTTACAGAGACTATGAGGGAAACCTGGATGCTCTCACTCCTTCAAGATCCTAAGCCATTCTCTCCCACATCTGTTTGACATCTTCACAATGGGTAGACCTTAATACATTCCTCAGCATTAACCCTTTTAGATTTTTATATCTTCATACAAGAAGATAGAACATAGAACAGCACAGAACAGGCCGTTCAGCCCTCGATGTTGTGCCGAACTTTTATTCCACTCTAAGATCAGACTAACCTACATACTCTTCATTTTACCATCATCCATGTGTCTATCCAAGAGTTGCTTAAATGATCCTTATGTATCTGACTCTACTACCACTGCTGGCAGTGCATTCCATGCACCCACCACTCTCTGTGTAAAGAACCTACCTCTCTTATCTCCCCTAAACCTTCCTCCAATCACCTTAAAATTATGCCTCTTCATGACAGCCATTTCTTGGGAAAAAGTCTCTGGCTATCCACTCTATCTATGCCTCTCATCATCTTGTACACCACTATCAAGTCACCTTCGCTCCAGTGAGAAAAGCCCTAGACCCCCAACATTACTTCATAAGACATGCCCTCCAGTCATGCCCTCCAGTCCAGGCAGCATCCTGGTAAATCTCCTCTGCACCCTCTCTAAAGCTTCCATTTGCTTCCTTTAATGAGGCAACCAGAACTGAACACAAAATTCCAAGTGTTCCTGAAGTTGCTGAGACCTTGGAGTGCAGGTTCATAGCTCCTTGAAAGTGGAGTCGCAGGTAGATAGGATAGTGAAGAAGACGTTTGGTATGCTTTCCTTTATTGGTCACAGTATTGAGTACAGGAGTTGGGAGGTCATTTTGCAGCTGTACAGGACATCGGTGAGGCCACATTTGGAATATTGTGTGCAATTCTGGTCTACTTCCTATCGGAAAGATGTTGTGAAACTTGAAAGGGTTCAGAAAAGATTTACAAGGATGTTGCCAGGGTTGGAGGATTTGAGCTATAGTGGGAGGCTGAAAAAGCTGGGGATGTTTTCCCTGGAGCGTCGGAGGCTGAGGGGTGACCCTATAGATGTTTACAAAATTATGAGGGGCATGGATAGGGTAAATAGTGCAGGGGGGTGGTACGTGTATGGAATGAGCTGCCAGAGGATGTGGTGGAGGCTGATACAATTGCAACATTTAAGAGGCATTTGGATGGGTATATGAATAGGAAGGGTTTGGAGGGATATGGGCCTGGTGCTGGCAGGTGGGACTAGATTGGGTTGGGATATCTGGTCAGCATGGATGGGGTGGATCAAAGGGTCTACTTCCATGCTGTACATCTCTATGACTCTAAGTGTGGTCTAACTAGAGCTCTATAGAGCTGCAGCATAACCTCACAGCTCTTAAACTCAATCCTCGTGCTAATGAAAGCCAATCCAGAATGTTGCTTTCATCTGTTCTGGCTCTAGCAACAGTATCTCACGGAATTTTGTCCAGCTGAGTAAAAGCATGAACATTGACTTCACAAAGGATCTAAAGGAGACATAGAGAAACCTTGGAGGGCCAATGAGTTGGAAGAGAGAGACAGAGAGAGAGAGAGCTGTGTGGAGAGAGGCAATGAAAGAGAGACAGAGGTTGGGGAATGGATAAACAGAGACAAGACAAACAAGTGAGAGAATGTGAAGGGTAGAGAAACAAATTGGGAAAGACTAGTTATGATCAGAAAGGCTGGCAGACGGAGACTAGTAGACAAGGGAGAGAGGAAAAGCAAGATTAATGGACAGAGGATCTAATGCGGAGAAAGTGAGGACTGCAGATTCTGGAGATCAGAGCTGGAAATGTGTTGCTGGAAAAGCGCAGCAGGTCAGGCAGCATCCAAGGAGCAGGAGAATCGACGTTTCGGGCATGTGCCTGAGCCTGAGGAAGGGAAACGTCGATTCTCCTGCTCTTTGGATGCTGCCTGACCTGCTGCGCTTTTCCAGCAACACATTTTCAGCAGAGGATCTAATGCATAGACTTAGACTGTGTGAGAAAGAGAGAGAGAGAGAAACAGTGAGAAATGAACAGATCGAGATGGACATATAAAGAGAAAGTTACATGCTTTACTCTATGAGATTCCAAGCTATCTTTCAGTCCCAGAATCTCATCTTTTGATTCACATTTGAAGATTTGCTTCAAATTTCGGTGTTTAGCCTTCATTGCGCAGAGTACAGGAGTTGGGAAGGTATGTTGAGGTTATACAGGACATGGGTGATCTCTCTTCTGGTTCTGGTCCAGTTCTGGTCGCTCAGTTATAGGAAGGATATTATTAAGCTGGAGCGGGTTCAGGAGAGATTTACCAGTATGTTACCTGGTATGGAAGGTTTGAGTTATGACGATGGACTAGCTAGGCTGGGACTTCTTTCACTGGAATGTCGGAGCTTAAAAGGTTTAGAAAATAATGAGGGCATACATAAGGTTAAAGGTAGGTCTCTTTTTCCTTGGATGTGGTATTCAAGACTAGGGGGCACATTTTTAAGATGAGAGGAGAAAGATTTAAAAAAGACACGGGGACAAATTTTTTCATGTGTGGAATGGACTTCCTGAGGAAGTGGTGCATGTGGATGCAGCTACAATGTTTCCTTAGATACGTTCATGAATAGGAAAGGTTTGGAGGGACATGGACCAAGAAGGTGGGACTAGTTTAATTTGGGATTATGGTCAGCATGGACCAAAGGATCTGTTGCCGTGCTATCTGACCCTCTGACCCCTTAGTGTTGGCCATGTTGTGAGCATACCTTTCTTGACCGTCAAAGCCTGAGGTGGGACTTGAGCCTGGAACTTGCTAGCTCAGAGACACCCACTGTGCCACAAGACCCAATAACATGTTAAACCTGAAAATTAGCTCAAATATGTCCACCTGCCTGATAAGAATTTCTGTGGAATCTGGTTACACACACTTTAATCACATATTCCAGATTTTAACAGCCGTCCGTGTGAAATTGCTTCTCCTCATTTTCCCTCATGTACTTTGGCCAGGTATTTGAAATCTATAATAACTTCTTGATGACCCCCTTTGCTTCACCAGGTTGGTCCACTTTGTTAGCCTTGGCTCAGTGGCGAGCACTGTCACCTCTGACCTCTCAGTCAGAAGGATAGGCCGATAGAGTACTGTGGGAGTGCTGCACTGCTGGGAGTGCTAATTTTCAGATGAGACATTCATGTGGGTGCAAGAGATCTCTTGGCACAATTCTCTCTGACATTTATTGTTCAACCAACGTCACTGAAAGCAGATTTGTATGGTCATTTATCTCATTGCGCTTGCCACGTTTCCTACAATACTACCTTTGAAAATGCCTGATTGGTGTGACCTGAAGTTACAAAAGATGCTATATACAAATGCAAGTCTTTTTTTCTCTCTCTCTCCCTGTTGCCAGGAGACTCTCTCATGAGAAACTTGTGCAGTTGTACGGTATCTGTACACAGAATGGCCCTATCTACCTCATCTTTGAATTTATGAAGTATGGTAGTCTGTCAGAGTACCTCAGGACCAAACGTGGCAGTTTCAGCAAGGAAACCCTCCTGGGTATGTGCCAAGATGTGTGTGAGGGGATGGCCTATCTGGAAAGCAACAAATTCATCCACCGTGACTTGGTAAAGATGTTCGTTTCTCTTCAGTTCAAGTGAAAGATTTTACTTTAAAGAAGACCGCTTGTCCTAGCACATGTCTGCACCTCGTGTTTCTCCAATCAGCTGCTCCAGAAGAGAAACCATCTTAGGCATGGCTTCAATTGGCCGAGCTCTTCTGAGATGCAAGGGACTGTGTTCCCACAGTTGGCACCACCTCCCCCAGGGTTGAACAGGGAAACAGACACCATGGATGTGAATGTGCTCAGTTGGCTGGGCATCTGCTGTGCGATGTAGACTGATGCCAACAGCGTGGGTTCAATTCCCCACACCGGCTGAGGTTACCATGAAGGACTCTCCTTCTGAACCTCTTTCCCCTTACCTGGGGTATGCTGACTCTCAGGTTAAACCATCACCAGCCATTACTCTGTAATGAGAGAGCAGCCCTGTAATCCGGTAAGAGAATGGTGACTTCACCCACGGTAAGGGGAGGCAATGTCCCAATGGTGTTATCACTGGTCTGTTAATCTAAAGACTCAGGTAATGTTCCAGGGACCTGGGTTTGATTCCAGCCACGGCAGGTGGTGGAATTTGAATCCAATAAATATCTGGAATTAAGAGTCTAATGATGACCATGAATCCATTATTGATTGTTGGAAAAGCCCATCTGGTTCACTCATGTCCTTTATGGAAGGAAACTGCCATCCTTACCTTGTCTGGCCTCCATGTGACTCCAGACCCACAGCAATGGGGTTGACTCTTAACTGTGCTCTGGGTAATAAATGCTGGCCCAGCTGGCAATGCTCTCATCCTGTGAATGAATAAAGAAAAAAATTCAAGCCCTCAAACTGAGAGCAATGGGTTGGTGTTGACGGATATTGGGGACAGACAGAAACATGGACTTGAACTTCATTTCAACCAGGAACTGGTTGATTGGTAGGGTTGAGGGACTGAGTGGTCTCCTGTTAATCCGATTGGTGATTTATGCTGAGCTATGAACATTAGCAATTTTGGGGGGGGGGGTGGGGGGACAGAAAACTATTCCTTTGGCCCAATGCTGTACATTGTCCATTGTTGCTTGCATTTGATCAGCTTATAACATCTCACTTTGCCTGCAGGCAGCCAGAAACTGTTTAATAGGAGACTCGCAGTCAGTTAAAGTATCAGATTTCGGAATGACAAGGTAATATCTTCTTGTCTGCTGGCCTATGGCCAATATCCCTTGATTAGTGATCCCACTTATCAGCTCATGTTCTCCTTCTTGCTTTTAGTGGTCAGTGCATTGAGTATGGGAGTTATGCTGGGGCTGTACAGGATATTGGTTAGGCCACTTTCAGAATACTGTGTTGAAAGGATGAAAGCGAGCATGCAGGTACAGCAGGCAGTGAAGGAAGCTAATAGCATGCTGGCCTTCATAACAAGAGGAATTGAGTATAGAAGCAAAGAGGTTCTTCTGCAGCTGTACAGGGGCCTGATGAGACCACACCTGGAACATTGTGTGCAGTTTTGGTCTCCAAATTTGAGGAAAGACATTCTGGCTATTGAGGGAGTGCAGCGTAGGTTCACGAGGTCAATTCCTGGAATGGTGGGACTATCTTACGTTGAAAGATTGGAGCGACTGGGCTTGTATATCCTTGAGTTTAGAAGGCTGAGAGGGTATCTGATTGAGATGTATAAGATTATTAAAGGATTGGACACTCAGGAAGCATGTTTCCGCTGATGGGTGAGTGCCAAACCAGAGGACACAGTTTAAAAATAAGGAGTAGGCCATTTAGAACAGAGTTGAGGAGAAACTTCAACTCTGGGTGGGTGTGTGGAATGCTCTGCCCCAGTAGGCTGTGGAGGCTAATTCTCTGGATACTTTCAAGAAAGAATTGAATAGAGCTCTTAAGGATAGTGGAATCAAGGGTTATGGGGATAAGGCAGGAACAGGATACTGATTGAGGATGATCAGCCATGATCATAATGAATGGTGGTGCTGGCTCGAAGGGCAGAATGGCCTACTCCTGCACCTATTGTCTATTGTCTATTGATTTTTGGTCTCCCTGATATTGGAAAGATGGTTTAAACCCTGAAAGGATTCAGAAAAGATCTACAAGGAAGTTGTCAGGGTTGAAGGCTTTGAGCTCTAGGGAGAGACTGAATAGGCTGGGTCTATTTTCCCTGGAGTGTCAGAGGCTGAGGGATGACTTTATGGAAGTTTATAAGATCATAAGGGACATATACAGGGTAAATAGTCATGGTCTTCCTCCACAGGCAGGGGAGTGCTAAACTAGAGGCAATAGGTTTAGGGTGAGAGGGGAAAGATGTTAAAAAGGACCTAAGGGACAACTTTTTCATGCAGAAGGTGGTGCAGATATGGAATGAGCTGCCAGAGGAACTGGTGAAGGCTGGTACAATTACAACATTTAAAAGGCATCTGGATGGGTATATGAACAGCAAAGGTTTAGAGGGATATGGGCCAAGTGCTGGCGAATGGGATTAGATTAGGTTAGGATATCTAGTCAGCATGGACGAGTTGAACTGAGGGATCTGTTTCCATGCTGTATAACTCTATGCTGTGTAACTCCATGCTGTATAACTTTATGCTGTATAACTCCATGCTGTATAACTCTATGCTGTGTAACTCCATGCTGTATAACTCCATGCTGTTTCACTCCATGCTGTATAACTTTATGCTGTATACTCCATGCTGTATAACTTTATGCTGTATAATTCCATGCTGTATAACTCTATGCTGTATAACTCCATGCTGTGTAACTCCATGCTGTATAACTCTATGCTGTTTAACTCTATCTGTATAACTTTATGTTTTATAACTCCATGCTGTATAATTCCATGCTGTAGAACTCCATGCTGTAGAACTCTATGCTGTAGAACTCTATGCTGTAGAACTCTATGCTGTTTCACTCTATGCTGTATAACTCCATGCTGTAGAACTCTATGCTGTATAACTCCATGCTGTATAACTCCATGCTGTGTAACTCCATGCTGTAAAACTCTATGCTGTATAACTCCATGCTGTATAACTCTATGCTGTATAACTCTATGCTGTTTCACTCTATGCTGTTTCACTCCATGCTGTATAACTCCATGCTGTATAACTCCATGCTGTATAACTCTATGCTGTATAACTCTATGACTCAATGACTGTGTTGATGGGAATCTGGGTTAGGGGGTATTCTCCTGCTGTTTATTTCTGGGTTGTAAGTGTATTGGGGTCAAGGAGATTGGAAACATTCTGAATGTAAACTACACCCTGGAGAACATCCACCCCTGTATGTTGTGAAACTGAAGGCGAATCTCTTCCAGATTCCCATCCATGGTTTCCAATCTCCTGATGAATGCAGTGGGAAGATAGGGCCCTGCACTGGGAGTCTGGTGCCAACCTTGTATTTCATATCCCAACGCTGTATGGTGTTCTGGGGGTGTCCCTCTGTTTTCCGATAGAGATTAATGTCTGTTCCTCTTTCTCGCCCCCTCAATAACCCCCCAATATCGTGGCCAAAGGTTCGTGCTTGATGACCAATACACCAGCTCCTCAGGCTCAAAGTTCCCAGTCAAGTGGTCAGCTCCGGAAGTTTTCAGATACTCCAAGTTCAGCAGCAAATCTGACGTCTGGTCATTTGGTAAGAGACCGTCCCTTGTAGCTTTAAGACGATTGGCAAGAAAAAATGGGAGACGGGTTCGGGAGCATTTTGTACAGGAGGGTTTTTGAATCTGGAACGTGCAGCCTGACAGGGCCGTGGAAGGAGTTTCAATAGAAACTTTCAAAAGGGAGTTAGATAGATCCTTCAAGTTGTGGGGGAAAAGAGTAATTCCTTGCAGGAAAGGGAAGAAGATGGAACTGAATGTGTAGCTCTTCTGAAGACCCAGCACAGGCATGGTGGGCCGAATGGCCTTGTGTGTTCCATAAACTAGGTGGAAGCCATCCAATGGATGATTCCTCAGAATGAAAACTAAAATGCAGAGCAAGGAAGCAAGACCCATGAATTCAAAACACAGAGACTGTCACTGCGCAGAGTTTGACCTCAATGGGAAAACCGTACAACTCCAGAGGAGGGTAGCATGAGACTGATTGTTCCATAATGTTATGGTATGGAGGAGTCGGTGTTGTACTGGGGTGGACAAAGTTAAAAATCACACAACAGCAGGTTATAGTCCAACAGGTTTATTTGGAAGTACTAGCTTTCGGAGCGTCTCTCCTTCATCAGGTAGTTGTGGAAGAGAATTTGTATAAATTCTGTGTCTTATGATCCACTTCCAATGTTACCTGGTGAAGGAGCAATAAACCTATTGGACCAAAACCTGCTGTTGTGTGATTTTTAACTTTGTCCACCCCAGTCCAACACCGGCATCTCCAAATCACACTACTGAAGGTCATTGCTGAGATTGCAACTGCCTCAATGTAGTGTTGGCGGAGGTGGGGAGGTAATGTTAAGGGGGTTGGGCATTCTCTCCACCTGGACTGAGGGCTCTGCTGCATTGTCGACCCCCAGTCCAGAGCCTGATTCCCAGACTCCCTCCAACAGGAATGTCGGGAGTGGTGTTTGAACTTTGCAGCCTCTCAGAGGCAGTGATGGCTCCCAATGCGCTGAAGGCTCACTCCTAGGTTACTCTCACACCGTCTTATTAATTGCTGTGGTCTGCAAATTCAAATCGACTTCAGCACCAGATACATGAGTGAGATTGTCCCCATGGTCGCCACCACAGCAACAGGAGGCCCGATTGGTGCAGATTGCAGAATCCTCTGTACAGACAGCGTCACCCCTTCACAAAGCTGCTATTTGTTATCCCATTTGGTGACACTGAATCCGACTAAAGTGGTTATTTTTCTGGAATCTCAGAGGCTGAGGGGTGACCATATAGAGGTTTATAAAATCATGAGGAGCATAGATAGGGTAAATAGACATGGCATGGATGAGTTGGACTGAAGGATCTATTTCCAAGATGTATAACTCTGAGACTCAAAAAGTTGATTTCTTCGGAGAATGGTGTCTAACAGAACGAGGAGAATGTGAGGACTGCGGATGCTGGAGATCAGAGTCGAAAAGTGTGGTGCTGGAAAAGCACAGCAGGTCAGGCAGCATCCGAGGAGCAGGAGAATTGATGCTTCGGGCATAAGCCCTGATGAAGGACTTATGCCTGAAATGTCGATTCTCCTGCTCCTCGGATGCTGCCTGACCTGCTGTGCTTTGCCAGCACCACGCTTTTCAACTCTAACAGAACTAGACAGAGCAGATGGTGGAAGGATGTTCCTGAGGGTGTCGGGAGTCCAGAACCGGGGAGTTACAGTCTGAGGATAAATGGTACACCATTTCACACTATGATGAGGAGAAATTTCTTCACCCAGAGATTGTGAGCCTTTGGAATTCGCTGCTACAGAAAGCAATCGGGGCCAAAACATTGTATGATTTCAAGAAGGAGTTGGATATAGCATTTGAGGCTAAAGGGATGAATAGGTGTGGGGGGGAAAGCAGGAACAGGCTATTGATCAACCATAGTATGAATGACTGAGCAGGCTCAAAGGGCCGAATGGCCTATTCCTGCTCTATTTTGTTTATGCTTCCATGTTTTCTTTCCCCACTGTCCTGTACAGCTTAAATGAATGGATAGAGTTTATGACTGTACATAGGCTGTGGGAGGAGTTTAAGGGTAAAGTGCTTCATGCTTGGAAGCAGATAGAAAAGCAATGCGTGAGCATGTGAGTATAAAGGAGCAACAGAGAGACTGACATATTTCTGTCCTAGGGTCACAGAGTCATACAGCACAGAAACAGATCTTTTGGTCCAACCAGTCCATGTCGACCATAATCCCAAACTAAACTAGTCAACTCCTGGCCCATATCTCTCCAAACCTTTCCTCCTCGTGTACCTATCTCAATGTCTTTTAAACGTTGCAACTGCACCCATATCCACCACTTCCTCAGGAAGTTCAGAAAAGAAACAGGAAATAGTTAAGGTATCGAGGAGATTTAAATGTAACACAAACCATCCTCTGTGTAAAAATTTAACTTGTCATTTCCCAAATCACTCTCCTCTCTGTTAATTGTCTAAGCAAGATTATATCTCCAAGTATGTGCATACACATGGTGAATGTGATTGTCAAGAACTCCTCTGATCTCTATTTCCCACAAGAGTAGGACTTTCAAGAACGCTTACCACTGCAAAAATAACCTAAGGATGTCAGGAGGGGTCAATGCACATTACAAGTTCTTCTCTGAACCCTTTCCAAAGTTTCGAGAAGTTCTTGTTCAATGAGGCAGGCTTTAAAGAGCATGTTGAAGGAGGATAGAAAGGTGGAGAGGTTGGGGAAAGATTGAAGGCCCAGGCAGCTGAGGGCTGGATTTCATCAATGAAGGAATTGGGATCGGGATGTGTGAAAGGCCAGGACTAGAGAAGAGGCAGAGATCTTGGAGTTTTGTAGAGATGGCTGAGGTTAAGAGGATAAGGAAATCTGTGATTAAAGAATCAAGTGATAAACAGTGTCTTCAAAGAATAACAGAGAGAGACAAATGAGAAGCAAGTATCAGCATTGGACAGGGAGTTACCTCTCACACTCTCGGTTTTCCTGCAGGGGTGCTGATGTGGGAAGTCTTCTCCGAGGGCAAGATGCCGTACGAAAATCGTTCGAATTCTGATGTGGTTGAAGAACTCACTGCTGGATTTCGCCTTCATAAGCCAAAACTGGCCTCTCCATTCATTTATAAAATCATGAGCAGTTGCTGGCAGGAGGTTGGTCTAACGATTGACAAATTCCCCTCTAAATAATCCTCACTTTCACTTTCCCGTCATCGGTGCCGCCCCTATGGAGGATGTGGAAGCAGCCCCTGTTAGGGGCTCCATCCTCCACAAACACCAATGACCTTTGGTAAAGGAACCAGACAGATGTCCCTCCATGTTTGCTGATGACACCGAGCTAGGAGCAGGGAATTGTGAAGGGGTGGAAACAGGTTGATGTTCAAGGTGAGGAAGAGTATGTTGCTTCATTTTTGACCTGCTGTTGCTAAGGTGGGTTGATGAGCTCAGTTGGCCGGCTGGCCGGCCTACAAGGCAGTGTCATACTAATAGTGTAGGTTCAATTCCTGCAGTAGTTGAGGTTACTATAAAGGACTCTCCTTCTCAACCTCTCTCCTTGCCTGAGGTAGAATATAGAACATAACACCGCAGTACAAGCCCTCAACGTTGCGCCGAACTGTAGAACCAATCTGAAACCTATTTATCCTACACTATTCTATGTGTATCCAATGACCATTTAAATGCCCTTAAAGTCGGAGAGTCTACTACTGTTGCAGGCAGTGCGATCCATGCCCCTACTACTCTCTGAGTAAAGAAACTACCTCTGACATCTGTCCTATATCTAGCACCCCTCTGTTTAAAGCTATGTCTTCTCATGCTCGCCATCACCATCTGAGGAAAAAGGGTCTCACTGTCCACCTTATCTAACCCTCCGATGATCTTGTATGTTTCAATTAAGTCACCTCTCAACCTTCTTCTCTCTAATGAGAACAGCCTCAAGTCCCTCAGCCTTTTCTTAATGAGAACAGCCTCAAGTCCCTCAGCCTTTTCTCATAAGTACTTCCTTCCATACCAGGCAACATCCTCGTAAATCTTCTCTGAACCCTTTCCAAAGTTTCGACATCCTTCCTATAATACGGTGACCAGAACTGCAATATTCCAAGAGCAGCCGCAACAGAGTTTTGTACAGCTGCAGCATGACCTCATGGGTCCGAAACGCAATCCCTCTACAAATAAAAGCTAACACACCGTATGCCTTCTAGCAACCCTATCAACCTGGGTGGCAACTTTCAGGGATCTGTGTACATGGACACTGAGATTTCTCTGCTCATCTACACAACCAAGAATCTTACCATTAGATCAGTACTCTTTATTCCTTCCAAAGTGAATCACCTCACACTTTTCCACATTAAATTCCATTTGCCACCTCTCAGCCCAGCTCTGCAGCTTATCTAGGTCCCTCTGCAACCTGCAACCTCCTTCAGCACTATCAACAAATCCACTGTCGTTAGAGTCATCTGCAAATTTACTAACCCATCCTTCTACGCCCTCATCCAGGCATTTATAAAAATGACAAACAGCAGTGGCCCCAAAATAGATCCTTGCGGTACCCCACTAGTAACTGAACTCCAGGATGAACATTTCCCATCAACCACCACACCCTCTGTCTTTTTTCAGCTAGCCAATTTCTGATCCGCTAAATTACCCTCAATCCCACGCCTCCATATTTTGTGCAATGGCCTACCATGGGAACCTTATCACACGTCTTACTGAAATCCATATACACCACATCAACCACTATACCCTCACAGCAGCTTCCAATGATAGGCATTGTCCAACCTGCTAATTATTTTTGGTTGTTATTTCAGATTCCTACCGTCCACAGTATTCTGAATTTTGTTTAGGATGTGTTCTCATGACTGATCTAATCTACTCAAGATCAGTTATTACTTCAGTTTCCTCTGGGCAATGATTGTTCAACATCCTTCGCTTCACTTGAAAGTTACAAACTAACATAATTCTTCCCTATTTTCTTGCTGCAGAGACCAGAGGAGAGGCCTACGTTTTTTGACCTTCGGAATGAATTAAGCGAGCTGTCTGAATCCGGAGAATCGTGAATGGTGACAAAGAGACTGTACATCTTTAAAATTGAATAATTCATTGGGAACATGAGAACATTTTCAATGCGGCGTACTGTTTATTAAATATTTATTTATTACTGTCGGAAATCATAATTGATGCTTGCAGGGAATATACACCCACGACATTAGAACTCTCAGGTGATCTGAGCTGTTCAACTATGGGAGCATCACAACTGCACCCAATCCTGTCTTCAAGATTATCGATGAAGCAGTGTTACCTTGGCCTCCCACTACCCCCACCTAGAGGTCAGCTGCTGTATGACGACTGTGACACTGGCCAAATTCAAAGGGGCACCATTGTAGAGGAACATTTGAAAAAATGAACATTGATACAGGTTGTCTTTGAAATGTCCCCCTTCAGACCCCACTGCGTGTCTCCCACTATAACCTTGCCATCTCCATGATATGGAGATGCCAGTGTTGGACTGGGTGTACAAAGTTAAAAATCACACAACACCAGGTTATAGTCCAACAGGTTTATTTGGAAGCACTAGCTTTCGGAACGCTGCTCCTTCGCCAGGTGGTTGTGGAGCATATGATCATAAGACACAGAATTTATAGCAAAAGGATTACAGTGTCATGGAGTTGTAATGATATATTAAACAAATTTTAGAATGGGATATGCTATTTCCAGTTCTTTAATATGTAAATCCCAGAACTCCTTTTAATCTCAAAATAGCTTTAGCTTTTCTAACAATAGGTGTCATCTCACCTCAGAAAATGCCTTTCACATACACACACAACACACACAATTATACATACTCACACACTCACGCAGACCCTCTCTCACACACAAGATCTCTCTCATACGCACATACATGCACCACCCGCACTCACAGCCACACATGCACCCTCGCACAGGCTTATACCCCATGACACTCACAAACATACTTGACCAAGCTTACACACACTCTTTCACATGCACTCACACCCACATGCACACACTCACTCTGTCTTTCATGCATGTGTGCACATATATGTTTATGGGGTGAATTTGTATTTGCAGAATTACATTTTATTTTGTGCAGAAACTGCATAAATTCATGTAAGATTCTGTAAGTTGCACTTTAGAGATAGAATCAGTCTGACTCAGTATTGGGACACAGACAGACTTTAACCTCACACATTTAAGGCATTGTTTGAGCTCCATGACACTGTAACCCTTTTGCTATAAATTCTGTGTCTTATGATCTTATACTCCACAACCATTTGATGAAGGGGCAGTGCTCCAAAAGCTAGTGCTTCCAAATAAACCTGCTGGACTATAACCTGGTGTTGTGTGATTTTTAACTGTATCTTCCCAGTCAGTGAGACTTTGCTGAGGGACGATTTGGAGATGCCGGTATTGGACCAGGGTGTACAAGGTTAAAAATCACACAACACCAGATTATAGTCCAACAGGTTTAATTGGAAGCACTAGCTTTCGGAACGCTGTTCCTTCATCAGGTGTCACAACCACCTGATGAAGGAGCAGTGCTCTGAAAGCTAGTGCTTCCAATTAAACCTGTTGGACTATAATCTGGTGTTGTGTGATTTTTAACTTTGCTGAGTGACAAATTTGAAACAGAGATATGCTGCAACAAGTCACTGATGCCAACTCCAGGAGTGATTGAACCTATGGTAATATCATCACATTCCAGTAAATGTGCTGCCTGAGACATTTCAATCTGACAGGAGACCCTCAAGTTCTTTTGAGGGCAAGAGCAAACAATCAGACACAATCGACTTGCCCGTTTTAGCAAGTCCAAGCCCACACTCGCATACCACCTCCCCTTATCCTCTAACCTCTTCTATCACCTGCTCCCCACATCTCTCAATCCCCAGATCCTGCCCATCTATCCACCTTCTCACTAGATCCCTTAACCCCATCCATCCACCTATAACTGTTACTCCTACTCAATTTACCTCCATATCCCTCAACCCCACCTACCTATTTACTCCTTACATCCCCTCAAACCTATCCACTTTTCCTCCATATCCCTCAGTCCAACCTATCTACTTCCTCCCTGTATCTCTTAAAGCTGTCCATGTTTCACCCACATCCCTCCAACCCACCCACCCACTATCAATCCAAATCTATTGATCACAGGAGTGAGTGACTGGACCCTGGTATTCGGCAGGATGGTGCCTGTATTTAGAAAGTGACAATTGTATTTCTAAAATGATTGTCCAGTGTGCCAGTCAATATCCTTGCTGATGGGGATGTCTGTGGGACAAGGTTATGGTGTATCCAGAGACTGACATTACCACTGTACAGTGTGTCTGTCATGACACTGACGTGATAGCACACTGTACAGTGTGTCTGTCATGACACTGACGTGATAGCAAGTGGTATTTTTCTGCTATCTCTGTGGCCACTTTGTCATGTCCCCTTGTCCTGAGGTCCCTCCATAAAAAGGAAATGGCTTCTATCAAGCTGTTTTACTAAATTCCAAATTTACATCATTCATCAATCTTTTAAACCCATGGCAATCAGATTCAAGGTAAAAATGGAACAGGAATGAGACCATTCGGCCCTCGCATCGGTCTCACTGTTCAATGGCTGATCTGAATACTGACTCCATCCCGTTGCCTCGGTTTCCTAACCCTTCAGTACAAATGTCCAACAGAAATCTCAGTCTGAAAATTCCTAACTGAAAGGTTGTACAAAATCCTTTAGGGGGAATGGGTTCCCTATTCAGGTACGAAAATAAATGCGATTTCTGGGAGTCCAAGAGGAGTCGATGTTGTAAAATGTTCTTTATATGAAATAAAGGAACACACAGACAGTGAATGAATGAATGTAGAGCAACCCAAAATAGAAATGATTGTTTGTGGAAAACATAAATAAATAAATAAACATGAACGTTACTATTTCACAGGATGTGGGCATCTCTGTCAGTGCCAACATTTGCTGCCCATTTCCAATTCCCCTTCAACTGAATGAGTGACATGGGGCAAAACCAGCTAATGTTGCTGTAGTGATTGGAACCAGGTGGAGCTTGTTGACTACGCGACCCAGGTTGTTAACCTGGGCCAATCAGGAAAGTCCTGGCTGACCAGCATAACCAGGGGATTAACTGGTCCAGGCAGCGGGCCATGGAGGGGGTTGTTCTGGTCGATGGCCTGCCCTTCTTCCGCGGTTACGTTCGGGCCTGGGTGTCCCTGGAGAAGGAGCACGCGGTGTCCACCAACAACCTCGCGGTTTTCAGGGAGAGGTGGGCACTGCAGGCTGTGGAGTGTTTTATTTCTCCCTCCGATTCCATTTTGATTTGGTCCCTGCCTTCCCCTTCACTTTTTCAATCACTTAAGACTTGCCCTTTGATGTGAAGGTCACCACTTGTCATTGGCCACTCGGGTATTTCCTTCCTTCCTGGCGATGGAATATGAATAAAAATCTCTGCACTTGTTATTTCTTCACTGTGTCCCACACCTGCGTATGCACACGACATGGATGCTGGGGAGAAATATAACCAGGGGATTTAGAATCTCCTCAGTCCTGGGACTGACTCTGAGTTGGCTGGTCATGGCCAGTGTATTGTGAACGAGTAAATAAAGGGTGACAGGATCCAAGCCTCTGTGCTGTTATTTCAGTTACAGAGGTGGTGTTACTGAGGGACTTTATAGCACATAGAAAAATAGGAACAGGAGCAGGCCATTCAGCCCTTCAGGCCTGCTCCACCATTCAGTATGTTCATGGCTGATCATCCAACTCAGTCTCCTGTCCCTGCTTTCTCCCCATATTCTTTGACCCCTAAGAACGATATCTAACTCATTCTTGAAAACATTGGAAACATTCAATGATTTGGCCTCAACCACTTTCTGTGGCAGAGAGTTCCACAGGCTCCCCACTCTCTGAAGAAAGTTATCTTCATCTAAGTCCTCAATGGCCTACCCTCTATCCTTATAATGTGACCCTGATTCTGGGCTCCCTGATCATCAGAGATATCCTTCCTGCATTTACCCGATCTAGTCCTTTTTTTATTCACTTGTTGGACATTGGTAATGCTGGCTGGCTAGCATTTGTAGGTGTCTATGACATCCCATCCTTCCCATTCTTCTAATGTCCAGTGAATATGGTCCTAACTGATCCAGTGCCTCTTCCTACATTAGTCCTGCCATCCCAGGAATCAGTCTGGTTAACCTTCGTTGCACTCTCTCCATAGCCATCTTATGCTTTAAGTCAATACTGGAACCCATACATTGAGATCCCTGCCTGGAGTATCTCAGACCCTGGGTGTCTGCACATACACTCTCCCAGAAGCTGCTCCCTTTGTCAGTGCTGTGGGTGGCTCAGTGGTTAGCACTGCTGCTTCACAGTGCCAGGGACCTGGGTTTGATTCCACCCTCAGGCAACTGTCTGTGTGGAGCTTACATATTTTCCCTATGCCTGTGTGGGTTTCCTCCTATAGTTCAAGGGTGCTTGGCCATGAAAACTGAGTTAACATTGAGAGTCCAATGATCCTTTTTCAGCAGCACTCTGGCCTACTCTTTGTTTCTACATTCTAGCAGTTAGTAGCGAGTCCATTGGTTGAGGGGTCATCTGAGGTGAATGGATGACAGCCACACACTCAAGAGCATGCTCTATGGCAAGCTCAGTATCAGCAAGAGACCCACGTGACTTTTTAAAAATTCATTCACAGAATATGCACCTTGCAGCCTGGGCCATCATTCACTGCCCATCCCTTGTTGAGAGTAAACCACATCACTTTGGGTCTGGAGTCACATGAAGGACAGACATTAATGCCTTAAAGGATATTAGTTAGCCAGGTAGGTTTTTCCTTACAATTGACAATGGTTAGCATTAGACTCACAATTCAGTTGAGGGAATACGTTTAGCTTGGATGGCTGGTTTATAGAGCTGTGTGATGCTAACAGTATGGGTTCAATTCCCATCACTGGTTTGAGGTTCCCATGGAAGACTCTCCTTCTCACCCTCTTCCCTCACCTCAGGTCAGGTGGCCCTCAGGTTAAGTCACCACCAGTCACTTTTCTCTAGTGAGAGAGCAGCCCCTATGGTCTGGTAAGACAATGGTGATGCAACAATTCAATTGTTGGGGAGAAGATGGTTTGCGATGTTATCGCCAGACTACTAACCCAGAAACTCTGCTAATTTGTTTTGGGGACATGAGTACAAATCTCACCATGGCAAACGATGGAATTTGAATGAGATAATACTCTGGAATTAAAAACCTACTGATGACCATGAAACCATTGTCGATTGTCGGTGAAATCATCTAGTTCCCTTCAGGACCATCCTCACCCATGTGAGGCATGTGACTCCAGACACACAGGGATGGAGTTGACTCTCATCTGCCTTCTGAAATGGCCCAGCAAGCCACTCAGTTCAAGGGCAACTTGAGAGGGGGCAATAAATGCTGGCCAACCACCATGTACCATGAGTGAATTCAAAAATAAATCCAAGTTCTATCAAGATAGAACTTCAACCTGAGTCCACAAGGCACTATTTGGATCTGGGGATCAATCGCCCAGCAATGTTATGATTGGGCAATCACCTCCCCCTGCAATACAGGGATGTGCTCAATTCAGAACCCAAACTGACTGGGATTGGAGTCAGTCCAGAGGAAGCCCTTCTGCATGATCGGAGTGCCCAGAGACAAACAGTCGGAAATGGCATGGAAAACTACAGGAGCACAAAAATAAACAACCAACTGGAAGAACAGCTCAGCCTTTGGGAACAACACCAACTGGATCTTGGGTCAGTTCAGCTTCGGAGGACCTGCTCCTCACAAGCCACAATATTCAAAGGAAAAGTAACTTCCCATCTCCCACTGGCCTAGCCACTGCCGCCCAAGATGCTGTCATTATGTGCCTGAAATATTAAATTGCAGAAATGATGGCCGTAATGGAGCAAACAAATAAAGTTGGCTTCAGATGACTGAGGTGTCCATGACGAAGTGAAGGTGGGTTTGAGTAAATCAGTAATATATAGGAGCAGGAAAATTGGGGATAATAGGAGGCCAGAGGTTAGACAAGTTGGATTTTGAAAATGTAGGCATAGGTCATAGAATCCCGACACTGTGGAAACAGGCTACATTGACCCGCCCCAAAGCATTCTACCCCGACCCTTTAAACCCTGCATTTCCCACCTACCCTGCACAACCCTGTGACACTGTGCAATTTAGCATGGCCAATCCACCTAGCCTGCACATCCCTGGGACACTGTGCAATTTACCATGGCTAACCCACCTAGCCTGCACATCCCTGTGACACTGTGCAATTCACCATGGCTAACCCACCTAGCCTGCACATCCCTGTGACACTGTGGGAAGAAATCACACCAAACCTACACAGACACAGGGAGAACATGCAAACCCCACATGGTCACCCAGGTCTGGGATCTAACCCCAGTCCCTCCTGCTGTGAGGCAGCAGTGCTAACCACTATGCCACACCTCAGATAGACAAACTGCAGGTGGCTGATTTCTGTGCTGTACAGGTTGATTTGGGATTCAGTTTTGGTTTGCAGGGACAGGCAGTGGTGGGGGGTAGATTTGTTTGGGGTATGAAATGAAGATAAGGGACAGTGAATGATTGAAGGGAATGATCAGAGAGGGGCTTGTACAATGGGAGTAGTTTGTGACGACCAAATCAACAGCGTGAGGCCAAACCATTGAATATTTTCAAAAAGTTAGATATCTTTCTTAGGGCTATGGGGGAAAGCGGGAACAGGGGGCTGAGCTGGATGACCAGGCGTGATCATGCTGAATGATGGAACAGACTTGAAGGGCAGAGTGGCCTCCTCTAGCTCCTACATTCTCTGTTTCTATGTACTGTATTTGTGAACAGGGTTTCTCCTGGGGCTTGTACCCCACAGCCATTGCATCGGACAGCAGACTGCTAACCATTGGCATTTAAGTCGTGATTTTTCTCATTTTTAAATATGTAAATTCTGATTCGAAATAACTTGGCTCGGGGCATTATTGGGAATATCTCTGACCGCCCTTGTGTCTTGAAAGACACCGCCTTGTAAACGAGGCGAGTCTCTGGGGCTTTGGTGACTCTGTGTGTCAGAGCTGTGCTTCTATTTTTGAAAGATTAACACATCATTGGTGTTTCTGTCACGTTAAGGAACGACACTGCAGCCATTTTTTCGCTTTGTCTGTCTGTGTGTGTGTGTGTGTGAGAGAGGGTTAGAGAGACCTCCCCAGATAC
>NC_057723.1:10228685-10249162 GCF_004010195.1 Chiloscyllium plagiosum
AACTCATTCACTCAGCCACTCTCCGACTCACTCCCTTCCATCACTCAGCCTCCCCCACTCATTCAGTCTGCTGCTTCCAATCTCCTTTCTTCACTCAGAATTTGCTCTCTGCCTTCTTCACTCACTCAATCTGCCCCTCTCAGATTCACTCACTCATTCCCAGCCTCTCCCAGCTCTCCTTCATCAGTCAGACTGTCATTCCCAAACTCTCATACTTCATCACAGACACCAACACTCAACACCCACCCTTTGTGAGACTCGATGAAAGGTCTCTCTCATTCTCTGACTCCAACAACCCAGATCTCCTAACTCTCCGTCTGTGACTCCAAGTCTCTTGCATTCCTCCATCAAACACTGCTCCCTCTAGGACACCATCCCAGGTCTCCCTCACTTGCTCTTCCAGTCTCAAACTCACTCGATCAGATACTCACCTTCACACGCATTTCCATGCTGTCGGACACTCAATGGGCTTGCATTTGCATAGCGCCTTCAATAGGTTGCAGTATTGCGTGGTGCTTCACCAGAGCATAGATAAACCTCACATCAACGAAGTACTCAGACAGGTGATTGTAACAGATTGGTTGGAAAAACTGTTTTAAACGAGGAGAGAGGTTTGGAGGGAATTCTAGACATTGTGAAGTTACAGACGGCAGTGTTGGAGCCATTTGGATTAGAGTGAAAATCCTAAAAACAAGTTAAGGTGTTGGCCAATATGGAACCAATCGAGGTCAGAGAGCATGGTGATGACAGGTGAACAGGACTCTGTGAGTTAAGGGACTGGCTGTAGAGCTTTGAATGAGCTGAAGTTACGTGGTGTGAAACCTGGGGAGACCAACTAGAAGAGAATTGCAGCAGTCTAAACAAACATTCTTAATGAACTACCCCCACAACAACTTGTATCGCACCTTTCTTGTAAAATGTCTCTCAAGTGCCTGACAGGGGTGTTGGAAAACTAAATACGACATTGTGTTGCGTAAGGTCAGATAGAGTCATGGAGATGTACAGCATGGAAACAGACTCTTCAGCCCAACCCGTCCATGCTGACCAGATATCCCAACCCAATCTAGTCCCACCTGCCAGCACCCGGCCCATATCCCCCCCAAACCCTTCCTATTCATATACCCATCCAAATGGCTCTTAAATGTTATAATTGTATCAGCCTCCACCACTTCCTCTGGCAGCTCATTCCATACACGTACTACCCTCTTTGAAAAGGTTGCCCCTTAGGTCTCTTTTATATCTTTCCCCTCTCACCCTAAACCTATGCCCTCTTGGAAAAAGAGAGATTTTGGAAAGCACCTTGAAGGAGAAAAGCAAGGTAGAGGGTCAGAGAGATGTAGGAAGGGGATTCCAGAGCTTAGCCTTAGGCAACAGAAGGCGTAGCCTTCGACAGTGGAACAGTTAAAATCAGGGAGGCTTAAGAGGTCAGAATTGGAAGAGCTCAGAGATCTCCAAGGTTCACGTGGCCACAGAGGATCACAGAGGTTAGGATGGGCGATTGGAAAATGGTGATGAGAGTTTTAAAGTCAAGGCTTTGCATGAATGGCAGTCATTGTCGATCATATGTGATGGGGAAGGGAGAGGGTTAAGACATGGGCAGGAGGGATTTGGGTGGCCTCATGTTTACGGAGGGAGATCGATGAAGCATGTGTCAGAATGGTCAGGTCTAACAGCAGCAGGGATTCAGTGAGGGCTTCAGCAGTAGATAAACTGAAATGACGAGATGATGTTGGACTGTGCTGCAGAGGCTGGAATAGGTGTTTCCATTGATGCCGTGAATCTGAGATTTGAAGCTCATCCCCGAGTCCAGTGTGACACCACAAAGTTTACTCTCAGTTTGTGTCAGAGAGAGAGGGAGGGGAATAGAGACAGTCGGTCAGACAGGGAGATCGGAACAATGACCAAAAATGATGGCTTCACATTTCCCAATATTTACAAACTCACACTCACTCCTGTGTGTATGTGTTTTTTTTAATCTAAATGTGAAGAAAACTATTCTGCCTTGTGGTGTTACTTGCTGTGCAGATTATCTAACATCATTTTCATGTCTGCTTATCATAACCTTTTCCTAGCATACTAGGGATACAGTGAATGTTGCTAAATGACTAATTCAGGGAGCATGTGTTCAAGCCTCACCATGATAATTTGAAAATCTGATTCCTTTTTTAAAGAAACTTCTGTGAGTAATAGGTTGGACACGTGAGAGGGACCAAGAAATTGTTGGATTGTTGTAAAAACCCAACCGGTTAACTGATGTCGTTTTGAGAGGCAAATCTGAACTTTACCTGACTCCTGCCCAATGTCTGTACAGCCAAGCAAGCCATCCCGTTTCTCAGGGCAATGAGAGGATGGGCAATAAATCCAGCCTGTTAATGCCTGGATGAAAGCATTATCCAATTATTCACCTTTTCCTTTACTTTCTTCCCCAGTTCAAGTTGTTAATAGAAAGTTTTAATCCACCTGTTCAAACATGTTATGACACACCTCTGGGGTAAGTGCAACTTGACCTCAGACCTTCTGGTCCAGAGGTAAGAACACTGCCAATGTTTCAAAAGAGTCCCCTCACAATTTTCTAGCCCATCTCTTCAGAGATGTCATTCCTTACCTATGGAGTATGTGGGACTTGAACCCATACCTCCAGACTCCGAGGTAGGGAAACACTACCAGTGCACCACAAGAGCCCTCTCCCAAGATTGTGTGCTTGTAAGAAGAAGGCAGTGGGTTGAAGCATAGATTGACTTGCTGGGAGCAGTCTCCTCCTCGATTTCAGGTTGTGCTGGAGAAACATGAACACACTTTAACCACTGGGCTATTCAACTGCCAGTGGAACAGCAAACACAGATATATCCACCTCGCTTAGTGCCTCCTAAACCTTTCCCCTAAGGGATCCCCATTTCAAGGCTTGAAAATTGTCCTGATTGCCACTTTGGGAAACCCTGGGATAGTTTACAGGCCACGTTGAGAGGAGATTTCTCCATTGCAGACAAGGTTTTGATCAATTGAACGGGAAACTGCTTGGAATTGTAGAAGAGATAGTAGCCAGAGGACAGGGGTTAAAACAGTGGATGGGAGTAGGGAAGGTCGAGCGTGTGTTGCTGGGAAAGCACAGCAGGTCAGGCAGCAGCCGAGGAGCAGGAGAACCAACATTTTGGGCATAAGCCCTTCATCAGGAATGAGGCTTGTAGGGAATAGGGAGGGGATTATTTGTACACAAGTTGTTGTGATCTGTAATACACTGCCTGAAGGAGATTGTAACTTCCCAAAGGGAACAAGGATGTTTCCAGGGTTGGAGAATTTGAGCGAGAGGGAGAGGCTGAATAGGCTGGGGCTGTTTTTCCTGGAGCATCAGAGGCTGAGGGGGGACCTTATGAAGGTTTATAAAATCAATGAGGGGTATGGATAGGATAAACAGACAAGGACGTCTTCCTGGAGTGGGAAATCCAGAACTAGAGGGCACAGGTTTAGCGTGAGAGGGGAAAGATATTAAAGGGGCCTAAGGGGCAGCTTTTTCACACAGAGGGTGGTACGTGTATGGAATGAGCTGCCAGAGGAAGTGGTGGAGGCTTGTACAATTGCAACATGTAAAAGACATCTGGATGGGTATATGAATAGGAAGGGTTTGGGGGGATATGTGCCAAGTGCTGGCTAATGGGACTAGATTGGGTTGCGATATCTGGTCGGCACGGACGAGTTGGACCGAAGGGTCTGTTTCCATGCTTTACATCTCTATGACCCTAAATACATTCCAGGAAAGGATTTACAAAGCGACAGAGAAAGAACAGGAGAGATTGAGTAGATTGGGAATATACAATTGGAATTTAGAAGAAAAGCGGCTGAATCTTATAGAAACACATAAAAATAATGAAGGGAATAGATAAGATAGAAATAGGAAGGCTGTTTCCACTAGCTGGTGAAACTAGAACTAGGGGGCAGAGCATCAAAATAAGGGGGAACAGATTTAGGACTGAACTGAGGAGTAACCTCTTCACCCAGAGGTTTGTGAATCTGTGGAATTCCCTGTCCAGTGAAGCAGTTGATGCTGTCTTGTTATATGTTTATAAGGCAAAGATAGATTTTTTCAACAGTATAGGAATTAAGGTTATGGTGAGAGGGCGGGTAAGTGAAGCCGAGTCTACAAAAAGATCAGCCATGATCTTATTGAATGGCAGAGCAGGCTCAAAGGGCCAGATGGCCGACTCCTGCTCCTAGTTCTTATGTTGTTAACACAGACGTGGATCCTACAGTGTGATGATGCTGCCCTTATAAGGTGGTGGCGGACAATAAACGCACAGGTCAAAGGTCCAGCTGAAGAGAAAGTTGAGACATCCCGAGTGCAGACAAAGCATCATGGGAGTAATTGGTCCCTTGAGTTCCCTTTGCCATTGTGACTGGTAACAATTCTCCAAGTGAAGGAATTTTCCCTTGGTCTCCGTGCCACCTGGCCAACCCCTGATTACAGGAACTGGAGGAGATCATTCAACCCCTCGAGCCTGTACCACCATCCAGTGAGATCGTGGCTGCTCTGTGGCCTAACTCCACATACCTGCTTTTGATTCATATCCCTTAATACATTTTCACTTCAAAAACATGTATCTATCTCAGATGAAAAAGTAACAACTGATCCAGCATCGACCTGCAGTTGTGGAAGAGAGTTCCAAACCTCTCCCACCCTTTGTGTGTAGAAGTGCTTCCTGACATCTCTCCTGAACTGTCTGGCCCTAGTTCTCAGGCTATGCCCCTAGTTCTAGAATCCCCAACTCGTGGAAATAGTTTATCTGCCCTGTCTTTTCCTGTTAATATCTTGAAGACTTTGATTAGATCACCCCATAACCTTCGAAATTCTACAGGCCTACTTTGGGTCCTCTCTCCTTCTAACATAGGTATCATTCTTGTAAACCTATGTTGCACTCCCAAGGTCATTCTCTCCTTCCTATGGTATGGTGCCCAGATCTGCTCATAGTACTCCAAGTGGAGTCTAACCAGCATTTTGCAGCAAAACCTCTATAGCCTTGTACTCTAATCCTTTACATGTAAAAAGCAGTATTCCATTAGCTTTCTTTCCACTATTTTCTAAACCTGTTCATATTTTAAAGTTCTGTGCACCTGACATCCCAAACCTCTTTGCACATCCATTGTATTTAACTTCTTAACCATTGAGAAAACACCCCAATCTATTCTTTCTCAGTCCAAAATAGAGAGTCCCACGTGTGCCTACGTTGATTTACAGCTGATCTCAATATCCCTTTCCAGCTTTACGCTAAGATAATGGGCAAAACTGGAGCAGCTGTAAATCAACGTAAGCACACGTGGGACTCTCTATTTTGGACTGAGAAAGAATAGATTGGGGTGTTTTCTCAATGGTTAAGAATTAAATACAATGGATGTCCAAAGAGGTTTGGGATGTCAGGTGCATAGAATTTTAAATATGAACAGGTTCAGCGGCATTGTAGACAGTGCACTGTCTACAATGCCGCCTAACTTTGTGTCATCAGCAAGTTTGGATATATAACTTGCTGTGCCATTATTCAAGTCCTTAATAAATAATGTGAATAATTGAGGCTCTAACACAGATCCCTGTGGGACACCACTGATCACATCCTGCCATATTGAGTATCAATTTGAGGGGAGTCTAAAACACAAGGAAATGGGCTTCAAGTGAGAGGGAAAATATTTAAAAGGGACCTGAAGAGCAGCTTTTTCACACAGAAGGTGGTGCATGCATGGAGCAAGCTGCCAGGGGAATTGGTAGAGGTGGGTACAATTACAATATTTAAGTCACTTAGACAGGTACACGGATGGGAAAGGTTTAGAGGGCTGTGGGCCAAATGCCTGACCTGCTGTGTTTTCCCAGCACTACACTCTCGACCCTCATTTTTGTTTTGTAAACCTCAATAAGGTCACCCCTCAACCTCCTCCAGTCCCGTAAAAAGAGTCCCAGCCTTTCAGTCTATTTTTATATTTCAAACCCTCCCATTCCCAGCAACATCCTGGTAAATCTTTTCTAAACCCTCTCCAGTTTGATAATATCCTTCCTATAATATGATGTCCCAACTCCTATACTCAAAGGACTCAGCAATGAAGGCACCCCTGTCAACCTGTGGCGAAAATTTCAAAGAATTATGTACCCGAACTCCTAGGTCTCTGTGTTCTCCAAATATTACAGCAGGCATGGATTGTTCAGTCTGCCAGGCGAAAGTGAGAACTACAGATGCTTGAGATTAGAGTCGAGAGTGTGGTGCTGGAAAAGCACAGCAAGGTCAGGCAGCATCCGAGCAGCAGGAAAATCAACGTTTCTGGCAAAAACCCTTCATCAGGAATGAGGCTGGGAGCCTCGGGGGTGGGGAAGTAAATGGGAGGGGGTGGGGCTGTGGGAAAGGTAGCTGAGGGTGCAATAGGTGGATGGAAGTGGGGGTAAAGGTGAAAGGCTGGAGGGGAGGGTGGAGTGGATAGTTGGGAAGGAAGATGGACAGATGAAACAGGTCATGAGGGAGGTGTTGAGTTGGAAGGTTGGAACTGGGATAAGATGGGGGCGAGGGGAAATGAGGAAACTGGCGAAATCCACATTGATGCTGTGAGGTTGGAGGGTCCCAAAGTGGAAGGTGAGGTGTTCTTCCTCCTGACTTCGGATGGTTAACTGCCTCCCATTCCATGTGGACTTGGCTGATCATCTGCCTCTGTCCATTCTAGCCTTAAATTCACTCAGTGCATAACAATCAACTGGAGTAGAGACTTCCAAGAATTCATAGAATTCTGAGTGAAGACATTTCTCCTTATCTCACCCCTAAATCATTGACCCCCTTTATTTGAGACTATGGCCCACCCTGTCAGAACCTTGTATAATTCAATAGGATCACCTCTCGTTCTTCTAAACTCCAGGAAGGCCAATGTACCCATCCTCTTAGGAAATGAGAGCAATGTCAGTCGGTAACTGATGTAGTAAGCCCACACTATAACGTCTCCCATAGCTAATTTACTACAATCCTTCAAAGATGTAGCAAGCAAGGCATTTGATAAGGTGCTGCGCAAAAGGCTAATACACAAGGTATGATCACATGGGGTTACGGGTAATTTATTCACTTGGATAGAGAATCCGCTGGCATAGAGAAAATAGAGAGCAGGGTCTTTCTCTGGTTGGCCAACTGTAACGAATGGGGTGCCACACGGCTTGGCACTTGGACCCCAGTTATTTCCGATCTATATTAATGGTGTGGGTGCAGGGACAGAAAGCAATATAACCACATTTGCAGATGACACTAAAATAGGTGGGAATATAACTGAAGAAATAAGACAGTTACAAACGGATATGGTTAGATTAGGTGAAAGGGCCAATATTTGGCAAATGGAGTTTAATGTGGATAAGGATGAGGTTATCCAGTTTGGTTGGAAGAAAAGATGTGCAACATATTATCATCCAATTGGAGAGAAACATTCAGATTGCTTCAATGTAGAGGGATCTGGGTGTCCTCATGAATTAATCAAAGAAAACTAGTAAGCAAATAAAATGAATAAGCAAGGCAAATGGAATTTTAACATTTTTTGTTAAAGAAAACGAGTATACTTTTTCACACAGAGGGTGGTGCGAGTATGGAATGAGTTGCCAGTTGAAGTGGTGGAGGCTGATACAATTGCAACATTTAAAAGGCATCTGGATGGGTATATGAATAGGAAGGGTTTGGAGGGATATGGGCTGGGTGCTGGCAGGTGAGACTAGATTGGGTTGGGATATCTGGTCGGCATGGACGGGTTGGACCGAAGGGTCTGTTTCCATGCTGTACATCTCTATGACTCTATAAACTATTGTGCAACGATACCAAGTGTTATTGCAGCTGTTTTGGTTCTCTTACTTGTAGAGGGATATAGTTAATTGGAGTTAATTCAGAGGAGGTTCACGAGATTGATTCCAGAGATGACGGATTTGCCTAAAATCTCTAGAGTTTAGAAGAATGACAGGAGATCTAATTGAGGTATACAAAATGTTAGATTAGATTACTTACAGTGTGGAAACAGGCCCTTCGGCCCAACAAGTGCACACCAACCCTCTGAAGAGCAACCCACCCAGACCCATTCCCCTACGCCTAACACTAGGGGCAATTTAGCATGGCCAATTCACCTAACCTGCACATTTTTGGACTGTGGGAGGAAACCCACACAGACATGGGGAGAACGTGCAGACTCCACACAGACAGTTGCCCGAGGCTGGAATTAAACCCAGTTCTCTGGCGCTGTGAGGTAGCAGTGCTAATCACTGTGCTACTGTGCTGCCCATGAGAGGGTTCACAAAATAGACATAGACATAGTATGTTTCCTCATAGGGTAATTTAGAATAAGAGGTTGTAGTTTTAGGATAAAGAGGAGCAGATTTAAAATAAATGAGAAATATCTTCTTTACAGGATCGTACATCTGTGGAATTCACTACCCTGGAGTACAATGGATGCTGGAACATTGAATAAATTTAAGTAGGAGATAGGCAGATTTTTAATTCATAACAGGTTGAAGGGCTTTGAGGAGGAGGCAGGAAAAGGGCATTGAGGCCGAGGTATGATCGTATTAAATGACACAGCAGGCTCAAGGCGCTGAATGGCCTACTCCTCTTAGTTGTCATGTTCAAGCATATCCGTCAAACAGTTGCTCAGTAACACAGAACCTGAAACAGCTTGCTTCATCTATCATTCAAATGTTTAAGACCCTCTGCCTTTTCAAGCAGACTGGGTTATATTCAGGTCTGAAAGTGTCAGTCTTTGATCCATTTGCAAATTTGCATGATTGACCGTGAACAATGATCTGTTCGGGATAACCATTATCCTATAGGATAGCTTTGATGCACTGTCCTTCATTGGAAAACATATAAGGTGAGCAAAGATCCTCAACTTTAGGCTGTGTAAGATCTTGGGTTTGCTGTAATTCGTTGTAAGATTGGATTAATTACAGACGAAGTCGAGAGAGCTATCTTAGACGAGCTACGAAAACACAATGGTACAAGGGTATTTTCACAAACTTCATAGACTTTATTAAGTTTTCAACAATAAGCACAAAACCGGAGCACTTAGCAGAGGCTGGTGGTCAGCAATCGTATTCACAATGGAATGTCTGGTTGATTGGACACTTGTCTCTTGTTTGAAGCCTTTCTCCTATTTTGTCGTCGTCTTGATGATGATGATGCTTCACATCTCACAGATCCATACATTGCACTCTGTCCCCAGTTTGGTCCTCTGCTGTATTTGGTAAAACCCCATTTCTGTCATCTGATTAGTGACTCATTAACTAACTGCTGGTTCATGAATTTGGTTTTGGACATTGTCATTCAGTGGATTCTCGATATGTTCTTCCTTGCTGTTAATTTGACAGTAGTGACCACTTAATGATGAGATGAGTATGTCCTTGTCCTGTTTCACAGCTGTTCAGTTAGACTTCTTTCTTAAGTCATTACTATTTAAAAGGCTAACTGCCTCATCGGGGGCTTTCCCCCTTCTGACTCTTTTTAAATGAAGGATTTTTGAAAAAATCTTTGTCATGCAGTTTGCATTTATCCTTTTTTTAAATTTCAAAAGTATGCTTTATTCATAAAAATCCCTTTATATACTACATCATCGCTACAGCAGTTCTGTACAGTAGCAGATGAAGAAACATTGGAGCTTGACTCTTATCCAGCAAACAAACCCATGGCTTTTGTAACTTGTACAAGATACTAATTACATGCATTTGAGGTACTGGGAGGGTCTGATAACTGAATGGACCCCCATTTAACTTTGGTAGAAGGCCCTTAGATGGTGGTCTTCCCCCACTGTGCCTTAGTAACAACTGCCCTAAGCTTTAATGCATTCCTCAGCAGGTGGCCCTGGACCTTGGAATGTTCCAGTCTGCAACACTCGGTCAAGGTCAGCCCGTTGCTCACGACGACCAACAATTTTTGAAAATAAAAAAAAGGTTATAATCTCGTATGAGTAAAATATGCCTTTAGATTGTTTTCTGGGTAGAGTCAAACTCCAGCGTTTGGTTTGTTTCTTCATAGGCTACTCCACTGAACCGAACTGCTTAAGTGACTACGTATATCAAGGTATTTTTATGAATAAAATATACTTTATGAAATAAAAAGAGGCACTAACATCAATCAAATGTTTGAAGAAACTTTAACAAATCTAAATTAATTTTATTGGAGTTAACAGGAGATAATGTGCACCAGCCCCTTGCAATGCCCACTGTTTGCAGATGGTCTGGAATGAGTCAGTGAACACCATGTCTTCAGGGATACCTGAATGTATAACTGAAGTGTTTCTTTATATGTGCACAAGTAATTATCCAATAAGTTCTCTCAATCTGTTGACACTTAACCTTCTTGATACCAGGAATGAGGGATTTGAGATATAAGGAGGGAGTAGAGAAACTGGGCTTATTTCGCTTTGAGCAGAGAAGATTAAGAAGTGACCTTATTGAGGTGTTCATAATTATAAACAATTTTTGACAGGGTAAAGAAGGTTATTCTGGTTTCACTAGATTTAATGTCCGTAAGTAGCAGTCAAGTTTCAAAGTTGTCAGCAAGAGAGCACGGAGTGAGAATGCGCTGGACAGTGATGGAGATGAATATATATTTGAAAGTGTTGAATTTAGAGGGCTACAGAGATAGGGCTGGAGAGTGGGACTAGCTGGGTAGCTCTTTCAGGAGCCAGTACAGACACAATGGGATGAATGGCCTCCCTCTGTACTGTAAAATTCTATGATTTAATGATAAGCAGTACCTTCCTTAGTAAACCACAGTTTTTTAATGGCAAGGTTTTGTGTTTGTGATTGGAGCTGATTTTCCATGACTATATATTGAACCTTTTTAAAATTGTTTTTTGCTATTTATTACTGCTATATCTTTTGGTCTATTGATCCAGTTAATCTTAAGTGGTGGAATACCTACTTAATTGGGTTTTATTAAGTTTAAGATGCTTATTTTGGGCTCAAGTATGTCATTCTCAAATTTAATATAGAATCTAATTGTATTGTGATGATTTGTTTCCCCCAGATAGTCTCTTGCTATAAGATTACTAATTAACCCTACTTGATTACACAATACCAGATCAAAGACGCATTTTCCCTTGTTGATTCTCAATGTATTATTCTAGGAATCTGTTTATCTTCTGGACTACTTTTGCCAGTTTGTTTTGCCTAGATTAGATGAAAATTAAAGCCCCCACAATTATTACATTTCTTCTGTTACAAGTTCCAGTTATGTATTGCTTAATTCAACTCAACAGTATAATTACTGTTAGGCTCTAAGCCCTCACTGATATTTTCTGTTATTCCAAAGTCACAAACAGTAGTAAATCTACTGAACCTAGATCCTTGCACACGAATGATTTTCCGTCATCCTTCACTAGCATGAATAGTCTTCCTATGTTTCTATTCTGCCTGCCTTTACGAAATGTTGAGCAGTCTGGAACTTTTTATCTCACCTCAGCCTGGTAACTATTTCTCTGCATTGTTAGTTAAAAAATGCATTTGCCTCTATTTGCACATATATTCAATTCTTAATACTTTGTGTATCCCAATGGGGAGCCTTTAGTTTTATTTGTCAATTCTGTCTTACCATTAAACTCTTTGTCCCATCATGAACCACTTTGAACCACTCTGCTTGTTTTTACCCATCATTCCACTGCTCTATTTTCTCTTTAGGTTTCTAAATCTCCTTTTCTCTGATTCCCCTTGCTTTAGTTTGAAGTTGCACCCACAACCTTAAAGAATGACATGGTTCACCAAGACACTTATCCCAGCACAGTTTAATTGGAGCTCATCCCAATGGAATACTCTCCTCATTCCCCAGTGCTGGTGCCTATGTCCATGAAACAAAAAACCCCACATTTCTGCACCATTCTTTCAAACATGGGTTTAGTGTTCTAATCAGATTGACTGGCTGTTGCACAGTTGGCGCATGGTTTGGATAACAATCCAGAGATTATCATCTTTGAGGCTCTGCAATGCCTCTTCAGACTCTTTCCTCAGAACACTGTTCCTTAATCTACATATGTTATTAGATAATAAATGGATCACTGCAGGTCAGGCAGCATCCAAGGAACAGGAGAATCGATGTTTCGGGCATAAGCCCTTCTTGCCGAAACGTCGATTCTCCTGTTCCGTGGATGTTGCCTGACCTGCTGCGCTTTTCCAGCAACACATTTTCAGCTCTGATCTCCAGCATCTGCAGCCCTCACTTTCTCTCTAATAAATGGATCACCACAACTAGATCCACCCTTTCCAATTTCAGTTTTAATCTTGGTACTGGGTCTTTATTGCTGTTTTCCTGATCACACTGTTCCCTATCACTCTGGGATTCCTTTCTATCTTCCCTGGTTAAATACCATCTTGCTGCATGATGCTACAGTCAGTTAGTACATCCGTTCTGCAGTCCCTTTTCTCCTTCACACAAGGATCAAGCACTTTATGTTCCAATTGGGAACTCTACAGCCTTCTGGATTCAATATGGACTCAACAATTTTTGGATTTGAGCTCTCCCATCTCCTTACCCCAAACCCTACACACACCCAGGTCTTATTTTCACATGGTCTACTATTTTACACACAACCCATTGTTAGCCACTAACAGTCTCCATTAAAGCTATTCACCCTCCCAGCCGGATTGTCATCCACTCCCTTATCTGACCAACTGTTGCTGTCTCTTTTTGGGCTCTATCTATACCTATCTCTTACTCCTTATCCCCTTCCCCCATTCTATCTTCTGCATAAAAACCAACATTTTCCTAGCTACCTGAGAAAGGGTCACTGCACCTGAAACGTTGACTCTGATTTCTCGCCACAGATGCTGCTAGAGCTGCTGAACTTTTCCAGCAATTTCCATTTTTTTCACAAAGCACCTCGTATTCTGTGTGGGTCTAAATCAAAGGCCATTGCTCCATCACTACATCCCACACCTGCGAGACAGCCACACCCTCCTCTGACTATTAACCGACTGTAAGTTTCACGTAACCTCAGAGGTGGGACAGTGTCCGATAACAAACTGTTCAGTCAGCTGGCTCCTTGGCTGCTAATGCAACACTTGTATTGGCCTTGGCTGAAGAGACCAGGAGCGTGCTGTAATCAGATTCCTGATCTCCGTCCACTGACTCCGACTGGGAAGCACATGGGTGTGGATGTGGGAAAATTGAGACTCGTGAGGTTGAAGAGGTCGAGGGTTCCCAACCTGGACAGCAGAGAAAGCAGGTCATCCACCATCTTACTGACTGTGAAATGTTTCTCTTTTTTTTTTGACAGTTCACTTCCATTACAGGTCAAAGACTTTGAAATTTTTGAGACATCCTGAGAATGTGGTCAGTGAAATCAATGCAATCTTGCCTTTTTACTTGACCACTTCAGTAAGCCCGGTGAGAGAGAGAGAATTTCCTCTTGAGGTGATGTTAGTGTCTAGAGTTAATCATGAGATGGACTGTTTGTCCATAATTAGATATTGAACACCAACAGTCAAGTGTGGCAGGACATTGTTCTTTCAGACGATGTTAGGGGTTTGAGTTTAGATTTCCTGTGTGATGTAATTTGTATAATTAGAGAATATGTTGGTCAGAATAGTGCTGAGGGAGTGCAGTGCTGTCAGAGAGACAGTGTCAAGGGAGCATGATGAATCAAGGGGTAATCAAGCTGACTATAAAAAGTGCAAGAGAGAAGTGAAAATGGAAGTAGGAGAGACCAGTGTGAATATAGATTAGCGGTTACCATAAAATGGAATCCCTCATTTTTCGACTACAGCAATAATTTCGAGAGGAGGGTTGAGGGCTGAGTCGGAGCCAAAGTCAAAAGTGCTGCAGGCAGAAGTCAGAGCTGAAGTGTTTTGTGTTCTTTGTATCGGCGTTTTCCCAGAAAGGGAACTTGCCAACTCATATCCTTTATTTCTTTCAGGTTTTGTAGATATTGCTGGCAGGGATGGCATTAGTTTCTCATCCCTAATTGCTCTTGTGGTTCTCTGGCTCACTTCAGAGGGCAGTTAAGAGTCAGTCATATTGCTATGGGTCTGGAGTCACATGTAGGCCAGACTAGGTCAGGATTTCAGATTTTCTATCCTAACGGCAATAGTTTCAAGGTCACTGTTACTGAGACAAGTTTTTCGGTTCCAGATTTTCTTAATTGCATTTAAGTTATCCTCCAGCAACACTGGTGGGATTTGAACCCATGTGCCCTGCGCATTAACCTGGGTGAGTAGTCAACTGATATTCCCACTACATCATGTCTGGTATATGAAGAGGTTGCCAGGATATGGGACAATGTAAAAATAAACTGGAAATACCAAGAATGCTGTGTTTTGGATAATCCATACTGTAAAGATAGGGTTGTCGAGGGAAGTAAGGGTAGTGATTAAGAGGGAAATGGATACCATGTGTTCCAATATTCCTCTGGTGGTCGTAAGGTGGTTACAAATCTTGCTTCCATGTTCGATTACGGCTGGTGAGGGATATTTGAGCAACATTAACCCAGGAGAGTGTTGAAAGCTGCCTGAACAAGTATGGACTAATAACATGGAGCCATTGTGTTTGACAAATTGGAATTAGTTTTAGTTTCTGAGATAACAAACTGCAGTGCAGTTGGTGTCTGTGTATCTAATGCATTTTCCAAATGCATTTGCCACCTCATTAGACTTGTGAGCACAACATAGCCATGGGATTAAAGTGGTGGCAGCGAGATTGACAAAGAGAAAACAGGTCTTAACACTTTACGGAGGGATTCATGTTATTATGGTGGTGGGTATTAGAAGAAATTGCGTGCTAGGCAAGAAACTGCCGGAATTAGTCAGCTACTTCTGTAGTGATGAGTTGATGTTTGAGTATTAACCCTTTTACTGCACAGGATATAGTGGTGTTCTGCAAGGCTCAGTATTATCCTTATGTTTTTGATGTGCACTAACTGTTGGGAGAATACGAAATTTACAGATGGCAGAAAATGTGAACGGAGTTAAGGGTAAGGCAAGAAATGAGAGAATTAAAGAGGACATAAATAGGGTGTGGAATGGATAAACACATAGAGCCATAGAGATGTACAGCATGGAAACAGACCCTTTGGTCCAACCCGTCCATGCCGACCAGATATCCCAACCCAATCTAGTCTCACCTGCCAGCACCCGGCCCATATCCCTCCAAGCCCTTCCTATCATATACCCATCCAGATGCCTTTTAAATGTTGCAATTGTACCAGCCTCCACCACTTCCTCTGGCAGCTCATTCCATACACGTATCACCCTCTGAGTGAAAAAGTTACCCCTGAGGTCTCTTTTATATCTTTCCCCTCTCACCCTAAACCTATGCCCTCTAGTTCTGGACATCCCAACCCCAGGGAAAATACTTTGTCTATTTATCCTATCCATGCCCCTCATAATTTTATGAACCTCTATAAGATCACCCCTCCCAGCCTCCGACGCTCCAGGGCAAACAGCCCCAGCCTGTTCAGCCCCTCCCTCAAGCTCAAATCATGCAGAAAAGTGAGTTATGTTTTTCTCAGTAAACTGAAGAGAGTCAACATAGACCAAATGATATAGTTTTCAAGGACAGAAAGAATTGGGAGTGCTTGTGCGCTAAGTTTTGAAGAAGGTAAGACAGCTTGACAGAACAGATATTAAGACACGCAGGGCGGTGAGCTTCGGAAGTACTTAACAGTTATAATCCACACAGAGGCAGAGAGCTCTTAAAGGAATCCCAATGATGTCAACAGAAAGATTTTACTTTTTAAAACTTTCACTGGAACAAATCAACAAAAGTCAATATATTTCAAACATTGGTTAGGTGAAGGCAATTAAAATGGAAATTTCATTTTAAATTTGTCAATACAACAAAGGTACACCTCATATGGTTACAAACAATCGCATTATCCCCATTGTTTGCAAACTCATCATTTTCCCAACTTAGCCTCTGCTACGTTATCCTTTCACTTCTTACTCCATAATTTCAGCCCTTGTTATATTCACCAGTTGCCATATTCAATCCAAAGTCCATGAATTTGGTTTATACTGACCAGGCACAAATCCACAAGCCCTCTGTCATTCAGATTACAGCAGCCCATCGTCACAAAACTTCCTGAGTCCTTTGTGCTGGACACTTTAGGGGTCCAACATTGAATCCTCTCTCATCCATAATCCTGTTTTCTCTATCCCACCTCTCCTTCTCTCTCTCTGTCCCATCTCTCCCTCTCTGCCCCTTTTTTTTCTCTCTCTCTCTCTCTCCCTCTCTCTCACTGTCCCGTTTCATCTCTCTCCTTTCCAACTGTATGTCACATACACAGTAACACAGTCTCTTCAATATTCTCAGAGCCCTCTTCTAAATTTATGATACAGGGAGTTAATCCACTCATGGAGAGCTCTCTGCTTGCCTATCTCTAGCCAAGGTAGAACCCTGACACTGCCAATGACTTCCCTTCTTTGCTCCTGACTTTTCAACCCCATGCCAACCTCAGGAAATTACACAATACTCTGCACACGACTTCGGTCATAAAAGGGACAGCTTGCAAAAAGATACACAGGCCTTTCCCACAACTCATGGGTCATCAGAAAACGTACAGTAGAAGATTGCGGAAGGGATGCTGGACCTACACCTAGCACCAACTGACCATTGACTCCTCATTGTGTGGATCACTTTGTTAAAAGGGTATTCAGGCAATCAGAGAAGGTACAGACCACGTTTGTTCCATGAATCAGGGATTATAGATTGTGGGGAAACTGGAGAAGCTTAATTTGTTCGGAAGTAAGTTTCAGATGATTGGCAAAAGGACCAGAGATGAGGTGAGGAAAATAATGTTTCTACATAGTGCTCAAGATTTTGTTTCCCTCATTGGCTTAAAAATGGTTACAAAATCTCGGTGAGAGTTGTAGGAGTGGACGGGGAAGGTCTGTGAGAGTTGGTGGGGAGGGACAGAATTCTGTGTTGGAGTTGGCAATGCCAGGAGGGTGAAGTGGATGAGACTAACCCCCAAATGCAGGCCATGGGATTAGATGCAGCATTGCCTCAACACCATTCACCATCCTGACTTGTTTCTATGTGTTTCTATTGTTGGATCAAAATCCCTGGAACTCCCTTTCTACATGAACTTTGACCCCACGGGAATGCAGTGATTCAAGAAGATAGCTCACTACCACTGTCTCAAAGGTGGGCAGTAAATAATGACTGAGCCAACGATGCCCACATGAATCAAAATAACTAGATTGCTTTTGAAAGAGCTGGCACAGATCCAGTGTGCTGAAGGGTCTCCCTTTACTTATTCTCCTATGAATCTACGTAAGAAATTTTGGTTTTGAAGAATAATGGGACAGGGTCGAGGTGAGGGTTGATAAATATTCTGGCATTTTATTGGATTCACTGGTATAGAACATGGGAGGTGGGAGAAAGTGAAGTGTCTGTAGTTTGGGAAACTTGGTTGGCATGGACATGTTGGATCATAGGATCTGTCTGTTTCCATGCTGTAGGACGCTCCAACAGTAGCTATGCCTGTGAGACATCTTGAGATTATGAAGTGTTATCATACACAATCCCCATCACCAAATCACTGTGGTTTTTTAAAAAATCTTTTTAACCATCACCAGTAATCGTGAAATTATATCCAGCTGTAGGCAAGCCTGCCTTTTCCAATTTGCAGTGGGCAACAGAAGGTTCAGAGTTCAAGCCCCACACCAGGAACTGAATTGGAATCACAGGCTGACCCTTGCCTGAAGGAGTGCTACATTGTCAGTCGTGTCGTCAGTCATTCGACCCATTTGTGGGCTGCACGGTGGTACAGTGGTTAGCACTGCTGCCTCACAGCGCCAGAGATCCGGGTTCAATTCCCGCCTCAGGCGACTGACTGTGTGGAGTTTGCACGTTCTCCCCGTGTCTGCGTGGGTTTCCTCCGGGTGCTCCGGTTTCCTCCCACAATCCAAAGATGTGCAGGGTAAGGTGAATTGGCCATGCTAAATTGCCTCTAGTGTTAGGTAAAGGGTAAATGTAGGGGTATGGGTGGGTTGCGCTTCGGCGGGGCGGTGTGGACTTGTTGGGCCGAAGGGCCTGTTTCCACACTGTAAGTAATCTAATCTAATCTAATCTAAACTGCAGCCCCATCTTAGTGGAAGGAAACGATTTCCCGGCCAGTAATTTGAGAAAGGTTCTCCCCTCTGTCCTAACCAGTACTGATCCTTCAAACGATATCACAAAAACGGACCGTCGTGTCCAGCTGCTGCTGGTGTTTGTGGAAGCTCGCTGTGTGCATTCTCTGCATTGCAGCAGCGGCTGAGATTGGCTGTGAAGAGCATTGAGATATCCTGCGGTAGAGAAATGGACTATGCAAGTGCATAAAAAAGTGCAAAACATGCAACACAGTACCTGACAAGACAAGACAATAGGCACAGTGTTGGTCAAATTACAATGTGGCTATGAATGATGGTTATTAAAACACTGTTTTAGCAGCCATTCAAAAACTTGAAAGGGTTCAGAAAGGATTTACAATGATATTGCCGGGTTTGGAGGGTTTGAGCTATTGGGAGAGGCTGAACAGGTTGGGGCTGTTTTCTCTGGAGCGTCGGAGGCTGAGGGGTGACCTTATAGAGGTTTAGAAAATCACGAGGGGCATGGATAGGGTAAATAGACAAGGTCTTTTCCCAGGGGTGCGGGAGTCCAGAACTAGAGGGCATAGGTTTAGGGTGAGGGGGGAAAGATATAAAAGAGACCTAAGGGGCAACTTTTTCATGCAGAGGTTAGTGCGTGTATGGAATGAGCTGCCAGAGGAAGTGGTGGAGGCTGGTACAATTACAGCATTTAAAAGGCATCTGGATGGGTATATAAATAGGAAGGGTTTGGAGGGATATGGGCCGGGTGCTGGTTGGTTTGGGATATCTGGTCGGCATGGACAAACAAAGAACATTTACAGCCCAGGAACAGGCCCTTCGGCCCTCCAAGCCTGAGCCAATTCAAATGTACTGTCAGTCCCTAAGCATTTGTATCCCTCTGCTCCCCACCTACTCATGCATCTGTCCAGATGCATCTTAAATGAATCTACCGTGCCTGCCTCTCCCACCTCTGCTGGCAACGCTTTCCAAACACCCACCACCCTCTGTGTGAAGTACTTGCTGCGTGTATCCCCCTTAAACTTTCCACCTCTCACCTTGAAAGCATGACCTCTCGTTATTGAATCCTTCACCCTGGGAAAAAGCTGGTCTCTATCCACCCTGTCTATACCCTTCATGATTTTGTAAACCTCAATCAGGGACCCCCTCAATCTCCTTTTTTTTTAGTGAAAATTAACCTAACCTACTCAACCTCTCTTCATAGCTAGCACCTTCCATACCAGGCAACATCCTCGTAAACCTTCTCTGTACCTTCTCCAAAGCGTCCACATCCTTTTGGTAATGTGGCAACCAGAACTGTACACAATATTCTAAATGCGGCCGAACCAATGTCTTGTACAATTTTAACACGACTTGCTAGCTCTTATACTCAATACCCCGTCTGATAAAGACAAGCATACTATATGCCTTCTTGACCACTCTATCCACCTATGCAGCAACCTTCAGGGTACAATGGACCTGCATTCCCAGATCTCTCTGCCCATCAACTTTGCCCAAGGCTTGTCCATTCATTGTATAATTCACTCTAGAATTAGACTTGCCTAAATGTATCACCTCACATTTGTCTGAATTGAAAGCCAGCTGCCACTTTTCCACCCAACTCTCCAGTCTATCTATATCCTCGTGTATTCTCTGACAGTCCCTTATGCTTTCTGCTAGTCCACCAATCTTTATGTCATCTGCAAACTTGCTGATCATACCATCAGTGCCCTTTTCCAGATCGTTTATGTATATCACAAACACGTGGCCGCAGCACTGATCCCTGTGGAACACCACTGGTCACCTTTCTTCATTTCGAGAAACTCCCTTCAACTACAACTCTCTGTCACCTGTTGCTCAACCAGTTTTTTATCCACTGAGCTAGAACACCCTGTACACCATGTGACTTCACTTTCTCCATTAGTCTACAATGGGGAACCTTATCAAATGCCTTACTAAAGTCCATGCATATGTCATCAACAGCCCTTCCTTCATCTAACAACTTGGTCACTTCCTCGAAGAACTCTATCAAGTTGGTAAGGCACGATCTCCCCCGCACAAAACCATGTTGCCTATCATTGATAAGTTCATTCTTCTCTAAATATAAATAGATCCTATCTCTCAGTACCCTCTCCAGCAACTTCCCCACCACCGACATCAGGCTCACTGGTCTGTAGTCACCCGGAATATCCCTACGGCCCTTCAGGCAGTACAGGGGGACAACATGAGCAAACTTCCAGTCCTCCGGCACCTCACCTGTATTTAAGGATGCCACAAAGATATCTGTCAGGGCCCCAGTTATTTCCTCTCTCACCTCCCTCAGCAACCTGGAATAGATCCCATCTGGTCCTGGGGATTTGTCCACCTTAATAACCTCTAGCCTACCCAACACATGGAACATAGAACACAGAACATAGAACAATACAGCACAGAACAG
>NC_057723.1:10252468-10265423 GCF_004010195.1 Chiloscyllium plagiosum
GCCTTAAGTTCACCCACCTTATTTCTGATACTCCTTGCGTTGAAGTATACACACTTGAGCCCATCTCTGTGTCCGGAAGTATTCCCTGTCAGTGCTACCATCTCCACAGCCTCCCTACATTCTTGGACATCCTGAAAAACAGCTAACCTACTTGCTGGACTACAAGTCCGGATCCCATCCCCCTGCCAAATTAGTTTAAACCGCCCCCCCCGAAGAGTGCTAATATCTTCCCTACTTTTGCCAACGTGATCCAGATTAATCAAATGTCTATCTCTAATCTCAAGATTCATCATGTTCCTCTCCTCAGTGAACACTGATGCAAAGTAATCATTCAGAATCTCACCCATTCTCTCAGGTTCAGCACACAGCCTTCCTTCATTATCCTTTAGTGGACCAATCCTTTCTCTCGTTACCCGCTTGCTTCTTATCTAAGAATAAAATGCTTTGGGATTTTCCTTAATTCTGCTCGCTAAAGCTATTTCGTGACCCTTTTTAGCCCGCTTGATTCCTCGTTTAAGAGTGGTCCTACTCTTCCGATATTTCTCCAGGGCTGTTTCCGTACTGTACATCTCTATGACTCAAAGTGTTCATTTCTAGCTGGGGTGGAGTCGACAGCAGGGTGTGTGACAAGTGTAGCTGATCACAGCAAAGTCTTTTGCTTTTTTTTCATGTTTTGTCAAGGCGTCTGATTTAGTGGCACTTTCCATTTCACAATAACGCAGCATTCTATCTCTCCTTCCCCTTCCTGCATCACTCTCGAAACAATGGGCTGGTATCTCTGTGATCGAGGTAGGATTTGACTGTGGCCATTTGGAGCCACTTGTTTCAGCTTGGAGTTTAGCCGAGTCAATGAACTTATCATGTTTGTCTATGTTGTAAGCTCACATGAACGGTCAGGTTGCTGGGAGTTGGTGGTGAGTGTGTGCAATTGAAGTTGAGCTGTGGAGGGTTTGACTGTGTGTCTGCACAGTTCCTGATCTGGTGACACTGGTTTTGTTTTTAAACTGTGGATTCAAGGAACCTCGCGGCAATCATTTTCTAAAGCTCTTGCGATGTGAAAGTGATTGACTGCTTATTCTTTCGTGCAGTGTGGGCATGGCTGGCTATTAATTGCCCTTGGGGCAGTTAAGAGTCACAAACATTGCAGTAGGTCTGAAGTGATGTGGAGGCCAGACCAGGTAAGGACAGCAGTTTCCTTCCCTGAAGGACATTAGGGGCCCAGGTGGGTTTTTCCAACGATTGGCAATAGTTTCATCATTGGACTCTTAATTCCAGAATTTTAGTGATTTCATGTAGCGCCATCTGCCGTGGTGGGATTAGAATCCAAATTCCCAAAGCATTACCTGAGTCTCTGGATTAATAGTCTAGCGCTAATTCCAGCAGGAGAAAGTGAGGAGTGCAGATGCTGGAGATTCGAGTCAAAACGTGTAGCACTGGAAATGCACAGCTGGTCAGGCAGCATCTGAAGAGCAGGAGAGTCGACATTTCAAGCATAAGCCCTTAATCAGGAATGTTGGGGAGACCCCGATGGGGGCTGAGAGATAAATGGGAAGGGGTGGGGCTACGGGGAAGGTAGATGTGAAGGTGATAGGTAGGTATAGTGGTAGGTCGGAGTGGAGGATGGAGCGGATAGGTGGGAAAGAAGCTAGACGGGGAGGACAGTTCAAGAGGGCTGTGCTGAGTTGGAGGGTTGCATCTGGGATAAGGTGGGGGGAGGGGAGATGAGGTAACTGGTGAAATTGATGTTGATCCCATGTAGCTGGGGGAGGGGTCGCCTCCCTGTAATTAATTAATGGGCTCAGAGCATCAACAGGATGGCAGGTGGGGTCCAGGAGATGGCCGCAGTGGGAACACCTCTCTGGGATTGAAGGGATGTGTGTCCTCGATGTGTGGCACTGACTAGAAAGTGCTCGATCCTGATACCAGCCACTTGAGACCCTGGTGGGGGGCGGTTGAAGCCCCTCAGCTGGATGAACACAGACCTTGTATAAAGTGTGTCGTTTGGATTAACTCGGATCTGTCGTTTGGATCCTGCAGCCACAGTTCCTGTTAAAGCGGTGGGGGCGGGGGGGGAGGGAGGAAGGTCAGTGAGAAGACAGTGATTTCCGTGAGGAGGAGAACTGGAATAGGGCATGACCCCAGAGACTGACCATTCATGGCTGGGAAAGTACGATTTCTGGGTGCACAGTACGTTCAAAAACACGCGAGGACCTTGCAGGCATTGATGTACACATCGGTACACACATACATGCTGCTACACACATACATGCTGCTACACACATACACGCTGCTACACGCGCCCACCCTGCTACACACATACACTCTGCTACACGCATACACACTGCTACACGTGCCCACCCTGCTACACGCATACACTCTGCTACACGCATACACTCTGCTACACGCATACACTCTGCTACACGCATACACTCTGCTACACACATACACGCTGCTACACGCATACACGCTGCTAAAAGCGCCCACCCTGCTACACACATACACGCTGCTACACGCATACACACTGCTACACACATCCACCCTGCTACACACACATACGCTGCTACACGCATACACACTGCTACACGTGCCCTCCCTGCTACACACATACACGCTGCTACACGCGCCCACCCTGCTACACACATACACGCTGCTACACGCGCCCACCCTGCTACACACATACACGCTGCTACACGCGCCCACCCTGCTACACACATACACGCTGCTACACGCGCCCACCCTGCTACACACATACACGCTGCTACACGCGCCCACCCTGCTACACACATACACGCTGCTACACGCGCCCACCCTGCTACACACATACACGCTGCTACACGCGCCCACCCTGCTACACACATACACGCTGCTACACGCGCCCACCCTGCTACACACATACACGCTGCTACACGCATGCACACTGCTACATGTGCCCACCCTGCTACACACATACACGCTGCTACACGCATACACGCTGCTAAAAGCGCCCACCCTGCTACACACATACACGCTGCTACACGCATACACGCTGCTACACACATACACGCTGCTAAAAGCGCCCACCCTGCTACACACATACATGCTGCTACACGCATACACGCTGCTACACACATGCACGCTGCTACACACATACACGCTGCTACACGCATGCACGCTGCTACACACATGCACGCTGCTACACACATACACGCTGCTACACACATACACGCTGCTAAAAGCGCCCACCCTGCTACACACATACACTCTGCTACACGCATACATGCTGCTAAAAGCGCCCACCCTGCTACACACATACACACTTGTACATGCGCCCACCCTGCTACACACACACACATACACGCTGCTACACGCATACACACTGCTACACGTGTCCACCCTGCTACACACATACACGCTGCTACACACATACACGCTGCTACACACATACACGCTGCTACACGCGCCCACCCTGCTACACGCGCCCACCCTGCTACACACATACACGCTGCTACACACATACACGCTGCTACACACATACACACTGCTACACGCGCCCACCCTGCTACACGCATACACGCTGCTACACACATACACGCTGCTACACACATACACGCTGCTACACGCGCCCACCCTGTTACACACATACACGCTGCTACACGTGTCCACCCTGCTACACACATACACGCTGCTACACACATACACGCTGCTACACACATACACGCTGCTACACACATACACGCTGCTACACACCCCACAATGCTACACACCCTCTCTCATCCTCCTGCACTCTCTTAGTCCCTTGCTCGCTCTCTCACTCCCTCAGTCGCTCCCATGCTGTCTCACTCCCATGCTCTCTCGCTTCCTTGTGCACTCTCGCACACTCTTGCTCCTGCGCTCCCTTGCTCCCTCCCATGTTCCTCACACCCCGGCGAGCTTACTCTCTCGCTGTCTCGCACATGCTCTCATTCTCTCGCTTGCTCCCGCGTTCACTCTCACTTTCTCACTCCTGCTTGCTATCACTCTCTCCTGCTCTTTCACATGGTCCTGTGTGCTCTTGCTCACTCCCATGCTTGCTCTCTCTCACCCCCGCATTCACTCTCACTCTCACTCTCTCACTCCCACGTTTGCTCTTGCTCACTCCTGCGCTCACACACTCTCTCTGTCTCGCTCTCGCGCTTGCTCGTGCTCTCTCTTGCACCCGCGCTCATCCCCGCGCTCAGTCTTGCTGGCTCTGTCTCTCTCTCCCTCTCTCTCTCTCACTCTCTCTCTCTTGCTTCCATGCTCACTCTTTCTTTCTCACACAGACACAGATACAGACACACGCAGCCATGATGTTGCCTTTGAAGTTCAGGCCAAAGGCTGGAATAGGAATCACCGAGTTTTCAGACAAGGTGTATCTGTAAGCCAGTGGAGTTGATAATAAATGCAGATTAAGGAATCTCTTGGCCTGCTGAGCTGGGGGAATTGGCTGAGGATTTTCAGGATGAATGAGGCTCAGAGCTGAACCCAGTGTGTGTGAGAACGAGCACACCGGCCTTTGTGCCCCTGGGTTGGGTAATTTCATCACCTGTTGGCATTTGGGAGCAGCTTGGTACTGAACTTGGTGCTTACTCCTGTGAGCTGAGCTGTCGAACATATTGGGGCTTTTTTATAATGAGTGGGTGTTTGAGACACCAGCAGAGTATCACTTGGCTGTCTTGTTTCCTCTGAAGTTCTAGGGTTCTGAGTGTATTTTATCATCTGTTTTCTGAGCAGAGGTTTATGGCTGGGAGACATCTCGGCGTGACTGTCGTTGCAAGGAGTAAGTGTACAAGCCTGCCATTTCTACATACACCTCTGCCCACCGCACGTTCTGCTGCAAAGGCTGAACATATCGGCTCAACAGGAAATGGGTTTCCTGTTCTCGTTCCTGTCCTTTGTTTCTTGTATCTCTCGCTCTCTCTCTCTCAAAGGTCAGGGTTCACAAACGTGTTTCTGTCTCTTACTTTGAGCCACCTCGGAAGCTGCTGCGGAGGTTTATCACCGAAACTGTGGATGGGTGCGGAATGTACACTTGAAGCTGACTGCAGTTGGGAAGCCAAGCTGTAAGGCTGGATGAGGAGATGCGCGGATGGTTGGGAAAGAGGTGGGGGGATGGGGGAGAGGTGAGGTAACCATGGGGCGTGGTGGCTGTAAGGGAAAAGGAGAATTTGAGGGTGAGCCACTCTGTTTGATACTCCAGGGAAATGATGAGTTTGAGAGGAGTTGGGTCTCAATTCATCGTTAATTCTTTTGAAATGTGGTTTTACTTCTGTAAATCAAGTTAGGCATTATCCACTGCACAAACCATTTGGAACCAAGTTTATGAAGCTCTCTTCGTATTGATGTATTTAAGATGGAAAAGAGAGCAGGGGATTAAGCTGATAGAGTAGGATATTGAAGAAGGCATGAAAGGGCGGGTAACCATCTGGTTGGGCTGAATGGCCTACTCCTGAACAAGAGAAAGGACTGCAGATGCTGGAGATCAGACGAAATCTGTGGTGCTGGAAAAGCACAGCAGGTCAGGCAGCATCCGAAGAGCAGGAGAGTCAACCCTTTGGGGGCTGACAGATAAATAGGGGGTTGGGGTGGGGCAGGGGGGAAGGCAGCTGGGAAGGCGATAGGTGGATGCGGGTGGGGGGGGGTTGATGGCGATAGGTCAGTTGGAGGGTTGGATCTGGGATGAGGTGGGGGGAGGGGAGATGAGGAAACTGGTGAGATTGACTTTGATCCCGTGTGGTTGGAGGGTCCCAAAGTGGAAGATGAGGAATTCTTCCTCCATTCATCGGGTGGCTTGGCTTTGGCAGTGGAGGAGGCTCAGGACTTGCATGTCCTTGGCGGAGTGCGAGGGGGACTTGAAGTGGACTATTCCTGGACTATTTTCTGTGTAACTCAGGAAACCTTAAAATACTTGCAGGTTTGTGGTGGTGGATGAGGCAGATGTTAGTTGGATGCATAATTAGTTGTCAGGGAACGTGCATTAATTGGACAATTGCCTGAACGTTATTTGGGACAGGATGGACCTGGGGTAATAGTTTGGCAGTGAACAAAATCTAATATGTGTCTGTGTAGATGCCAGGTTCCCTGTCTCTAGACTAGGAGGCCCAGGTTCAAGTCTCAGCTGCTCTAGAGGCATGGAGTAGTATCGCAGCACAGTTTGATTGGTAAATATCTATAGAATAGGGATGTTTATGGCACAGTGATAGTGTTCCTGTCTTTGTACCAGAAGCCCACTTGCTCCAGATACATGGCTGGTTCAAAATATGTGTCCTGGGCTGTCCAAAATGGCCCTAACAGAGTAAATTTCAACCCTTTACAAAGCATCCCCACCTTTTAATGGTGTTTGAGGTGCAGTGGTAGTGTCCCTGCCTTTGACCCAGGACTCCTGCTTCCAAGGCCCAATTGCTCCAGGCATGAATCATAACATCTCTGAGCAGGTTGGTTAGAAAAGACCTTGTGAGTACTGTTGTAACATAGTGGTAGTGTCACCGTCTCTGAGCTAGGAAGCCCTAGTTCAAGTCTCACCCGTCCCGGATGAGCATCATAAACAGGTTGGTTAAAAGATATCAGTTGTTATATGCGTTGCTGGCGGAGTGGACTCACAGGATTGTCTTTGTCTTGTGGGTGTTGGTATTGAATTAGTTTTTAGTCACATGTTCTTGCATGAGGAAAGTGTGAGATTCGCTGCCTATGCTGCCATCTTCGGTACAAAGGTCCCCAAGCACAGCTTTTCCAGTTACAATTCTTGCAAAAGTAGAGAAGTACCAGACATCCACCATTGCAGATTTAGGAATATATTATAAAATGGAGAAAAGACATACAGAGAAATGGTCTTCCGACCCAGTCCATGTTGACACAGAGCCTCCAGTCCGCATTGCGCCTTGATCCAGACTGCTCCTGGCTTCACCTCAGGGCTCACAACGCTGGGAGATCGCTCTGGTATCACCTCGAGACTGGACGCCCATCCTGAAACCACGCCAGGCCAAGAGACTGCCCAAAGACCACCGCGCTGGGCTGCTGGGAGACCACCACGACAGGCCAAGAGATTGCCATGTACCACCCGAAGACCACCACGCAGTGTCCTTAACTGTGGCTCAATCTGCCACAGACAAATTGATTAAAAAATCCCAAAAGAAAAGCTCCAGTTATATCCTTCACTACCTGTCTGTATGTTGTGGCAGGAGGGAAGCGATGATGGGACGTGGGGGTGTGACCCCAGAAACAACAGTCTGTACAAAGAGAATCCTCTTTCTGAGGGATTGCGACAGTTGACGGGAGGAAATGACAGTTGTGCAAAGCACATGTGCTCGTACACTGGAGATACTAATGTTTTCCTTGATGCCAGGACTGAGACCACCTGTTCCTTTCCCTCTATTCCTGTAAGCCACCAAGCTGAACCTTGAGATGGTCTTGCCCTTTTCCGTAAGCCTGACCTTGCCTCTTTCTCTGGTTTCTTCACAGCCTCTCTGAACTGGTCTTGTTCCTAATATACACCTCCAGCTTTCTCAGCTCTATTCTCACTTAACTGCTGACCGCCCTCTTAGCTTCCTGGCTCCCTTTTTTAGTCGATATTGTTAATACTTCCCTCTCTCCATTAAACTTGTTATTATCACCGACTCCTCAAAACGATCAGCCCAGATTGTTCTCTCAGTGCAAACCCCTCACCTGTTTCTGACCTCCCTTTCTATCTCATACCCACACGCCTGAACATGTTGACACCTTACTAATTCCCACCTCTGTTTCCTGCAACTCTCGTCCTGGGCAGTCCAGGCTGTGTTTTTAAAAAAGTGCCTCCCACCGTTCTGAGGGTTTAGTCTGCCGGGTGCTCCGGTTTCCTCCCACAGTCCGGAGTTGTGCAGGTTCGGGTGGATTGGCCATGCGGAATTGCCCCATAGTGTGCAGGGATTTGCAGGTTCGGGTGGATTGGCCATGCGGAATTGCCCCATAGTGTACAGGGATTTGCAGGTTAGGGTGGATTGGCCATGCGGAATTGTCCCATAGTGTGCAGGTTCGGGTGGATTGGCCATGCGGAATTGCCCCATAGTGTGCAGGGATTTGCAGGTTAGGGTGGATTGGCCATGCGGAATTGTCCCATAGTGTGCAGGTTCAGGTGGATTGGCCATGCGGAATTGTCCCATAGTGTGCAGGTTCGGGTGGATTGGCCATGCGGAATTGCCCCATAGTGTGCAGGTTCGGGTGGATTGGCCATGCGGAATTGTCCCATAGTGTGCAGGTTCGGGTGTTCGGGTGGATTGGCCATGCGGAATTGTCCCATAGTGTGCAGGTTCGGGTGGATTGGCCATGTGGAATTGCTCTATAGTGTGCAGGGATGTGCAGGCTAAGGGGTTAGCCATGGGAAATGCAGGGTTACATGGATAGGATGCTGGGCTGGATGCTCTTTAAAGGGTCATTGCAGACTCGATGGGCTGATTGGCCTCTTGCTGCACTGTAGGGAGCCTATGATTCCTTTTGACCTACTGTTGGTACTGGTTCACCAAAACACTCTCCTCTAAGAAATGCGAGTCCACCCGACGACCTCACCTGGTTAGAATCATAGGGGTCGACAGCACTGATAAAGGCCCTTCGACCCATCGAGTCAGTGATGGTCACTAATAACCACATTGTAATCGCATTTCCCAGCATTTGCTCCATAGCCTTTTTCTATAATCATTCATCCTATTGCTCAATGAATTGTCTATAATAGCTTCCCTTCCTGTTTTTGCACCATTGCCTGTGGCATCCCCCCAAGAATTTCTCCTCCTTGTCCACTCACCCATCCTCTTACTCTCAAATACATGCTGCCCCTGGGTGAGGTGTTCATCAGGTGAACGAAATCAGGACCCATCTCTATCTCGGTACTGCCTCTTTCCACACCTCCAGTCTATCATTTACTGTTGCTGCTTTCCCAATATCCCGCGTTGGATGAGTGGTGAAATATTGGAAGGTTTGGCAAACGTGTATTGGGAAGCTTGAAGCCAGTATCTTTGGCGCCCAACATAAAGCCAGTCCTGATTGCTGCAGATGCATAGTCAGTAAGAGTAAAGCCACCAGGGGACTGATCTCTCATTAGAGAGATGATTGGTGGTGGTTTGACCTGAGGGTCATCACATGAGCAGACAGATTGAAAAGGAGGACCTATCATGGTATCCTCGACAAGTGGAGCTGCTAGTGTCACCCTGCATTACAAACCAGCCTTCCAGCCAACTGAGCTACAGCACTGAAGGAGGCTGTTTGGCCCATTGAGTTCATGCTGGCTCTCCGTAGAGTGACCTGATCTGTTCTAATCATATTTCCGTAGTTTTGCATATTTATTGTCCCTTGGTGCCCACTCAATTTCCTGTCTCCACAACCGTGCTCAGCACTCCTAGGTAGCGAATTGCAGGATATTTACCCTCACAGCATAAAGATGTTCTTCCTCCCCAACACCCTTCCACCATATCATACATCCAAAACCTTAAATCTGTGTCTCCTAGTTCTTGTACCATCGGCTCACCTTTTACTGTCTTATCAAAACCTGTCATAATCTTCGACACTTTGGTCAGATCGCACCCTCAGTCTCCTTTGGGAAAATCACCCGAACCTTTCCATGTTGACTGTGTGGTCGAAATCCCTCATCCTGGAACTAGTCAGGTATATCTCCTCCGTAGCCTCTTGAGGTAATTCCCTTAACGTGAACATGGTCGTCAGAGTCAAAAAGTGTGGTGCTGGAAAAGCCCAGCAGGTCAGGCAGCATCCGAGGAGCAGGAGAGTCGATGTTTTGGGCATAAGCCCTTCATTCCTTCATTCCACACGTTTTGACTCTGTTCTTCAGCATCTGCAGTCCTCGCTTTCTCCCATGTGGACGTGGTACTCCCACTGAGACCTAACGAGAACTTCAGAAAGATCCAACTGAATGTTTCTGCTTTTATTGTCAATACCTCGATTTTGATGAAGCCCAAATTCGACAGGCTTTCCATATGTGTCCTGCCACCTTCAAAGATGAATACGCATGAAGACCCAGGTCATTCCAATTCTGCAAATTCTCTGGATCTGCACCACCTAGCATCTGCGTGACCTTGGTCAGAACTCACCACCTCACACTTGCATCTTATCTGCCATATGTTTGCCCATTCTGTGAGCCTATCTATGTACTGTTGCTGTCAGCTGCTAATGTCCTCATTGTCTACCTTAAAATTTGATATCATCGGCAAATTCTGAACATTTGTTCTGTATTCTCATACACAAGGCATTTATGATTTGATTAGCTTAGATTCCCTACAGTGTGGAAACAGGTCCTTCAGCCCAACAAGTCCACACCAACCCTCTGAAGAGTAACCCACTGCCTTCTCCTCTGCCTAATGCCCCTCACACTATGGACAATTTAGCATGGCCAATTGACCTAACCTGCACATCTCTGGACTGTGGGAGGAAACCAGAGCATCCGGAGGAAACCCACACAGACACAGGGAGAAACTCCACACAGACAGTCTCCCGAGGCTGGAATCGAACCTGGGACCCTGGTGCTGTGAGGCAGCAGTGCTAATCACTGAGCCAAAGCAGTGATCCTTGCACTGACTCATGGAATCATACAGGACAGCTTATTGGGTCTGTACTGTTAAATCTACGTCAAATCTGCTGTAGTCCCACTTCCCTGCGCAAGGTTTTGAATGTTATGTAATTTCATGCACGTACCTTTTAAAGGTTATAAGGTTACCGTCCCAGGCAGTGCATCCCCGATTCCCACCACCCTCTGGGTGACTCTGACTTACTGTCATTCAATCAAAAATTACCATTTGCCCTAATTTGCTGCTTTCTGTCCTTGAGCCAATGTTTTAGCGCACTTGCCTTCATTATTCAGAGCATCGAGTTGGGGCGTTATGCTGACATTGTACACAACTTTGATTGAATTGCACGACACCAGGTTACAGTCCAACAGGTTTAATTGGAAGCACACTAGCTTTCGGAGCTTCCAGTTAAACCTGTTGGACTATAACCTGGTGTTGTGTGATTTTTAACTTTGTACACCCCAGTCCAACACCGGCATCTCCAAACCTTGGTTGAATTGAGTTGAATTGAAAATTGAATTGAATTGAATTTATTGTCATGTATACCGAGGCAGAGTGAAAAGCTTTGTCTTGCGAGCAATACAGGCAGATCACAGAGTTAAGTAGCACAGATAGTTAAGTAGGATAGATAGTTAAGTAGGATAGATAAGTAAATAATAGGTAAACAGCAGCAAAAACAAAAACAAGAAAGGCAAATTTATTACACTGGTGGTTTGCATGTGGAACAAACTTCCGAGGGAAGAGGTGGATGCGGGCACAGTTACAATATTTAAAGACATTTGGATAGATACATAAATAGGAAAGATTCAGAGGGATACAGACCAGGAGCAGGCAGGTGGGACTAGTTTAGTTTGGGATTATGGTGGGCATGGACTGGTTGGACCGAACAGTCTGTATCCGTGCTGTATGACTCCGTGACTGTCAGCACTGACCTTCCTATTCCAAGAAGCTCAGTTTTGTTCACCAGACGTTTCTGTGATACACCGTCACGTACTTTCTTAACATCAACGTAAACAACACCCACCACATTCCCTTCATCAACCTTCTCAATTAGGTTAGTCGAGCACAGTCTGTCTTTTTATAAATACCTGGTTAACTCCAGCCTGTTCAAGAGCCGGTTCATTTTCTTTTGCCTGTTTCGAAGTCCATCATGATAGTTGAAGTTAAACCAAATACATTGAAGACGTAACAACTCGAAAATTAGGAGTAGACCATTCGGCCCCTCAAGCCTGCTCCATCACTCAGTGTGATCATGGCTCAACTTCACACTTGAACCTCATGTAGATTGAGAAACGTCTCTTGCACTCTCCATAAAGGTTACAAGGTGCAGGTGTGGCAACTGAATGGCCTCTGCCTTAGGAGCTCCTTCTGCTTGACAGTTTAACACTGAGTAACCTGTGCCTGGTTCTACGCTCTGCTGCAGAACGCTAATCTTGTGAGAGCTGCCATCTCTAACTGTGCAGATTCCCAGTCTCCTTTCGGTATCTCTATGGTGTTCTAGGCTAAAATATACCAAACATTCCTCCCACCAAGGATCGAGACATTTTTCCTGAATACCATTTTGGATCTGTTAACATTTATATGCCTCCTGATTTTGGTGGCTCTGAAAAGTGGGCAGTCTGTCTAACTCCCTCCTCTAAGTCTAGTCAGCACCCCCAGCCTCTGCTGTTCTCTGGGGACGAGAATTCCAAACGACTGTCTGGGAAAAGAAATTTCCTGCTCATGTGCACATTACATCAGAGAGGCCTTATGTTGAAACTGGGTGCCCCACACCCCGCTCCTGTTCCAGAGAAGAGTTTTCTTTCCACTTAGATTTGATGACTGCAGTCTCACATTAGATTAGATTCCCTACAGTGTGGAAACAGGCCCTTCAGCCCAACAGGTCCACACCGACCCTCCAAAGAGTAACCCACCCATTCCCCTACCCTATATTTACCCCTGGCTAATGCACCTAACACTATGGGCAATTTAGCATGGCCAATTCACCTAACCTGCACATCTTTGGACTGTGGGAGGAAAGCGGAGCACCTGGAGGAAACCCATGCAGACACGAGGAGAATGTGCAAACTCCACACAGACAGTCGCCCGAGGTGGGAGTCAAACCCAGGTCCCTGGTGCTGTGAGGCAGCAGTGCTAACCACTGTGCCACCGTGCCGCCCACTGAGCGAGAATCCCAGCAAAGGACGTAGACCAATCAGTTTAATGCAGCTCTTAACAGAGGAAGGTGTAACATGAGGCACGTGCTCTGAACCTACCCTTCATGTAGGCAGCTTCAGTCAAAATGGTGCCTGTCTTTACATGGATTGTGCCCCAGCTGGACTGCAGCAGGATGGTGGGAGGGGGAGTGGAAAGAGGGAATCGGGGAGAGGGGATGTTGGAGGAGGGGGAGAGAGGGGGTGTCAGGGGAAGGGCAGGTT
>NC_057723.1:10266741-10296325 GCF_004010195.1 Chiloscyllium plagiosum
GGTGTTGGAGGGAGGGAATGTTGGGGACGGGGGTGAGAGAGGGTGTCAGGGGGAGAGGGTCTTGGGGTCAGGTTAACAGAGGGTTGGGGGCTAGTTGTCGGCTGGTACAGTGGCAGGCAACACCTTCTGGATAGCCAGCGGGCGAAAAATAGCAGAAGAGAAAGTTTTTGGGAAGTTTTTAAAGCATTTCTAAAGTCAGTTTTGACAAACAGCCCTGGTGTCTTTTTGGGATCCATTGTGTTCTGTGATTCTGACTGAGTTTTCTTCTTATTCCTCCCCCACCTACCCAGTGCAGATTAACCTTGCCGGGTTTTAATCGAACCTAGCCATGACGACGCATGTCACCCTGGAGGATGCTCTGTCCAATGTGGACCTTCTGGAGGAGTTACCTCTCCCTGACCAGCAACCATGCATCGAACCACCTCCCTCCTCCATCATGTACCAGGTAGGTGTGGCCTCCCTGACACCTCGAGCTAATCTCAACTGGGACAAGTAGGCACCCGATCAACTCTCCCACAGTAACGTAAAGGTAAAGCCAATATTGTCCCAGAGATTAGTGAAGAATTCGGAAGATTGGCAATACATATTGGGAAGTGCGAAGCCAATCCTTCCACCCCAGATTCCTGCATTTGCACAGTAAGAGTAAAACCAACATTGTCCCAGAGGACCATGGGGACGCTGTCTCATTACAGAAACAACTGATAGAGGCTTAACCTGAGGATCACCACATCTCAGGTGAGGGACAAGCTGAGGAAGGGTGGAACTTCATGGTGAGTTCCAGGGGTAACTGTTGTATCAGATCCAGTGAATTAGGAACTCATTGAGCAGGCAGTATATTGATTGAAGTTACTGCTAACTTGTTTATATTAACTTAGACTGAGGCCATTTTAAGGAGACTATAACTGGGCTGTGCTCCAATCCAGCCACTGAGCCCAGAGATAGTAACCTGGCCTACTATTGACTGGGAGCCTGCTCCAATGATTACCAACAAAGTTTATAATTGTCCACGATCCAGTCTCTGGGTAGGAAGGGGGTTTGGTGGACTCTGACAGCACATGGGTCATGTCTCCATGTTGTGTTTGTACACTGTAGAGTGTGTCCATTTCTGTAAACTCTTCCACTGCTGTCCTTCATCTTCAGGCGAACTTTGACACCAACTTTGAAGACAGGAATGCATTTGTTACTGGGATCGCCAGGTACATCGAACAGGCCACAGTACACTCGAGCATGGTAAGCAGCTCTCCGCCCGAGGAGGATGGACGTCACTCAGCTCTGTCCACAACCAGCTCCTTCCACCCCCACTAACCGGAATGTCTTCGATGCCCCAGGAATGAACCCTTGACCAATTTGAGGATGCTCCTTGAAAATACCCGACTCTGGGAAAACGTTACAAGATCCCAACGTGACAGTTCAGTGGTGTCTGCAATATACTGCACTATTTAAGACTGAGTAACCTGTGCCTGGTTCTACACTCAGTAAAAGCCCTGTCCGAAACGTTCATTTGCCTGCTCCTCGGATGCTGCCTGACCCTGGCCCTCACTGTCCAAACCAATCCCAGTGTCAGTCTCTGACCCTCACTGTCAAACCCAATCCCAGTGTCAGACTCTGACCCTCACTGTCGAACCCAATCCCAGTGTCAGTCTCTGACCCTCACTGTCAAACCCAATCCCAGTGTCAGTCTCTGACCCTCACTGTCAAACCCAATCTCAGTGTCAGTCTCTGACCTCCACTGTCAGAACCAATCCCAGTGTCAGTCTCTGACCCTCACTGTCAGACCCAATCCCAGTGTCAGTCTCTGACCCTCATTGTCAAGACCAATCCCAGTATCAGTTTCTGACCCTCACTGTCAAACCCAATCCCAGTATCAGTTTCTGACCCTCACTGTCAAACCCAATCCCAGTGTCAGTCTCTGACTCTCACTGTCTGACACAATCCCTTTGTCAGTCTCTGACCCTCACTGTCACACCCAATCCCAGTGTCAGTCTCTGACCATCACTTTCCAACCCAATCCCAGTGTCAGTCTCTGACCCTCACTCTCTGACACAATCCCATTGTCAGTCTCTGACCCTCACTGTCACACCCAATCCCAGTGTCAGACTCTGACCCTCACTGTCAAATCCAATCCCAGTGTCAGTCTCTGACCCTCACTGTCAGAACCAAGCCCAGTGTCAGTCTCTGACCCTCACTGTCAGACCCAATCCCAGTGTCAGTCTCTGACCCTCACTGCCAAACCCAATCCCAGTATCAGTTTCTGACCCTCATTGTCAAGACCAATCCCAGTATCAGTTTCTGACCCTCACTGTCAAACCCAATCCCAGTTTCAGTTTCTGACCCTCACTGTCAAACCCAATCCTAGTGTCAGTCTCTGGCCCTCACTGTCCAACCCAAACCCAGTGCCAGTCTCTGACCCTCACTGTCTTGACACAATCCCAGAGTCAGTTTCTGACCCTCACTGTCAAACCCAATCCCAGAGTCAGTTTCTGACCCTCACTGTCCAACCCAATCCCAGTGTCAGTTCTGACCCTCACTGTCCAACCCAATCGCAGTGTCAGTTTCTGACCATCACTGTCTGACCCAATCCCAGTGTCAGTCTCTGACCCTCACTGTCTTGACACAATCCCAGAGTCAGTCTCTGACCCTCACTGTCAGACCCAATCCCAGTGTCAGTCTCTGACCCTCACTGTCCAACCCAATCCCAGTGTCAGTTTCTTTCCCTCACTGTCAAACGCAATCCCAGTGTCAATCTCTGATCCTCACTGTCAAACCCAATCCCAGTATCAGTTTCTGACCCTCACTGTCAAACCCAATCCCAGTGTCAGTCTCTGACCCTCGCTGTCCAACCCAATGCCAGTTTCAGTTTCTGACCCTCACTGTCAAACCCAATCCCAGTTTCAGTTTCTGACCCTCACTGTCAAACCCAATCCCAGTGTCAGTTTCTTTCCCTCACTGTCAAACCCAATCTCAGTGTCAGTCTCTGACCCTCATGTCAAACCCAATCCCAGTGTCAGTTTCTGATCCTCACTGTCAAACCCAATCTCAGTATCAGTCTCTGACCCTCACTGTCAAACCCAATCCCAGAGTCAGTCTCTGACCCTCACTGTCAAACCCAATCCCAGTGTCAGTCTCTGACCCTCACTGTCAAACCCAATCTCAGTATCAGTCTCTGACCCTCACTGTCTGACACAATCCCAGTGTCAGTCTCTGACCCTCACTGTCCAACCCAATCCCAGTGTCAGTCTCTGACCCTCACTGGCCAACCCAATCCCAGTGTCCGTTTCTGACCCTCACTGTCCAACCCAATCCCAGTGTCAGTCTCTGGCCCTCACTGTCCAACCCAATCCCAGTGTCAGTCTCTGACCCTCTCTATCCTGGTTGGATGAAGTGCACACTCTCATTAACAGGGTCACGATTTTTCTACTTTTCTCTTCAGAATGAGATGCTGGAGGAGGGACATGAATACGCAGTGATGCTGTACACCTGGAGGAGCTGCTCACGAGCTATTCCACAGGTAATTCTGGCGCCCAGTGGTGACAGGGATGCATATGACAACAAGTGCATTGATGTAACATCTTTTACCATGGTAACATGTCCCAGAATGCACCACAAGTATTATCAAACAAAAGTTTGACTCTAAGTTGCACATAGAGGTACTAAAGCAGTAGGCCAAAGTGCTTGATCCAGGAGGTACGTCTTAAAGGAGGAGAAAGGGTGGAGAGGTTTAGTGAAGTAATTATAGAACGTGGGAGCTGTTCGCACATTAATGAATGGTAGAGTGCTTAAAATCAGACAGTGTTAGGTGAGCACAGTGTTGCCAGAGGAGTCCATTCAGCCCATTGTGGCGATGATGGCTCGTTGAAAGGGTTGTGTAATTAATGCTACTCCCCTACTCCTTCTCGGCAGCTTGCAGTGCTCTCTCTTCAAGTATGTATCCAGTTCTCCTTTGAATATTGTGACTGAATCTGCTTCTTCCACCCTTTCAGACAACGCGTTCCACACCCCAGCACCTGCTCTTTATTTTTTATCATCCAGTTCTCCGAGCTTCCCCCCTGCCCCAGTACTCGTGTGCTGTCAATATTGCCACCACTTGGCAGCTCAAATCTGGATTTTGTTCAGGTCCTTCACTTACTGAAGAACTGTGAAGGGAGCTGATCGCCAGCACATGGTGCTGCTCATTAAAAAGCACAACATAGACACCAGTCCCTCCGTCCTGCTGCGCTATGCAATACAGTTGTGGCTGTACTCAACTCCTTCTGGGATCTGCTCCCTCGCTATTGGCTCCCCAGTCGGAGGTAGCAACCTCTCGCTATCCATCTCATCGCTACTATCTGCCTTCTGTCAGCGAACACAGCTTTTATTCAAGGTGATATATTATCGCCAATGACGTGAGTCCATATCTGGAGTGACCATTTTACCTGGGGCAGCTTATTGAATGTCTTTTCAAGCTTCAGTTATACTCATCCACCTTATTTCCCTGCTCGTTACAATCTTAAACACAAAATAATTTTGTCAGATGTGATTTCTCACAAAAGCACGTTGACTCCACCTAATCATTGTTGGGACTCCGTAATTGTCTTGTTTACGTAATCGATTTTAAATTAGATTACTTACAGTGTGGAAACAGGCCCTTCGGCCCAACAAGTCCACACCGACCCGCCGAAGCGTAACCCACCCATACCCCTACATTTACCCCTTACCTAACACTACGGGCAATTTAGCATGGCCAATTCACCTAACCTGCACATCTTTTGGACTGTGGGAGGAAACTGGAGCACCCGGAGGAAACCCACACAGACACGGGGAGAACGTGCAAACTCCACACAGTCAGTCGCCTGAGGTGGGAATTGAACCTGGGTCTCTGGCGCTGTGAGGCAGCAGTGCTAACCACTGTGCCACCGTGCCGCCCAAAACAGCCTGTTTTCCCAACAGCTAATGCCAGATTAACGTATTACATAGGATATAGAACTGTACAGCACAGGAACAGGCCCTTCGGCCCATGCTGTTGTGGTGGACCAGACCAGACCTCCTCAAAATATTTGAAGAAGCTAGCCCAGACCTTAACCTTTTCTTCTTTTGAAGGCCTTCATAAAGTGTCTGTTCCTGATGCAACGTGATTGGTCAAACCACTCAACATTAAGCAAAACCCACTTGATTTAAACGCTGCAGTTAAAGTACAGCCAAAGAAAGAGGAATTTAGAATCACTTAACAGATTGGAAACTTGACTGATTAGTATATACAGTAACTGTTACTAATTATCTGTTCCAATATGGTAACATCCCAAACCCCTTGACAAGGAGACAACCACTGAAGTTTCCAACTCTGTTGAGACCCCAATATCTTCTGATGTTATTGGGGAAAAACACCCCAGAAATCTAGATCTGTGAGAGCTGGCCACACCCATTCAGGTTGTTTTTAAAGAAAACCCCAAAACCTCCCAAGCTGTTTACTTGAGGTCTTCTGTAGCCAGTTCGGTATCTCTGCCTCACAACCTCTCTTTTAAAAAACCCAGCTAAAAATAACCTCTAAAAGTAACAGCATCATCACACATCCCAGTCGCAGTTCACAATACTTCGGCAAAGTTTGGAGTTGGAGCCCTGTACACCATTGTCTAGATGACTCATATAGATCAAGAAAAGCAGAGCTCCTAACCCCAAGAGAACATTACTCTATACCCTGCTACAGTCTGGGGGTGAGGGGGAGAAAAACTTTTCATCATTATTTTCTGTTTGTTACAATCAGGCAAAATCTATTCATGCCACTTCCCCATATATCCTACAGGCTTCAACTTTGCTGGGAAGACCATTAGGTGACACTTTAACAAATGCCTTCTGGAAGTCCAAATCCATCACATCAATCACATTACCCTCATCAATCTTCTCCCTTATTTTACCAAAAAAACTCAAACACATTAGTTGAACACAAATTGCAATTTACAAATTCACTTTCCTGAATTATTCAGTTTGTCCAAGTGACTGTTCATTTTGTCCCATTTCTAAAGGTTACCCACTCAACAACGTTAAACTAACTGGCATGTAGTTAGATTTATCATTGCATTTCTTTTTTAGAATAAGGACGTAATATTTGCAGTTCTCCAGACCCTTGGTACAGCCTGATATCTGAAAGGGTGAGGACTGTGGGCAGATTAGCCAGGGGAGAGGAGGCCCATGAGCTAACCTTTTGGTAAAATTTACCAATTTGTCATTGCCCAGATGCATCTCATACCTGTATAATTGTCTTTATTTACATTAAATATTCTAGTTTTGGACTTGGTATGTCATTCTGAAACTCAGTCTGGCGTTCACCATATTATGATTACTCTTTCCCCAGATAATCACTTAACATGAGATTATTAATTAACCCTGCCTCATGATACAAGACGCAATCTAAAATAGCCTATCCCCTAGTTAGTTCCACAGTGTGCTAATTACACTCTCAAAGTATTTACAAGAAAAGATCTACAAGGATGTTGTCAGGGTTGAAGGGTTTTAGCTATAGTTAGAGGCTGAATAGGCTGGGGCGGTTTTCTCTGGAGCATCACAGGCTGTGGGGTGACCTTATCCAATTTTATAAAATCATGAGGGGTATGGATAGGGTGAATAGCCAAGGTCTTTTGCCCAGGATGGGGGAATCCAAAACTAGAGGACTTAGGTTTAAGGTGAGAGGGGAAAGATTTGCAAGTGACCTAATGGGGCAACTTTTTCACACAGAGGGTGGTGCATATATGCACTATCAGAGGAAGTGGTGGAGGCTAGTACAATTACAACATTTAAAAGGCATCTGGATGGGTATATGAATAGGAAGGGTTTAGAGCGATAGGAGCTAAATACTGGCAAATGGGACTAAACTAATTTAGGATGCCTGGTCGGCATGGACGAGTTGGGGTCTGTTTCCATGCTGTACATCTCTTTGACTGTATCAGAAGTCATGAGTCACTAGGATATAGTCTAATAGATTTACTTGAAATCACAAGCTTTTGTATGCTGTCCCTTCATTGGGTGAAGGAGCAGCGCTCCGAAAGCTTGTGATTTCAAATAAACCTGTTGGACTATAACCTGCTTTTGTGTGACTTTGACTTTGTGCCAGCCCAGCAGCAGCATCTCCACGTCCATGGCTCTGTTGAACTTGCTCTCCAAGCTGCTTTTGTTCCTCCAGTTTATGTGAAAATTAATGATTCTCCAACTGTTATACTCCTGTTTTAAATGCTATTATTTTTCGATTGATACACTATCCAATCCTCAAGCTACTGAACAGAAGGCCCATAAACTGTCTCATCGGAGTTCCTACCCCTTTTAATTTCGAACAAACTGATCCTCCAAGCCGAGGTGCTTCCTCATAATCCGTTATGATCAAGGACCTTTGTCTTTTCTTCAACTGTCTGCTTGTTTTTTTTTTAAATTCCCTTCAAAAGGTAGGAAGGTGATGACTGAAATGATTTGTTGCGACCCGTGTGATTGTGAATAGGCCAACTTTATATCTGCTGTCCCGGACTTTTTTCTTTCTTTCTTTCTTTCTTTCTTGCTTTCTTTCTTTCATAACTTTAGCACTTATTTTTTCGTAAACCCCAGGTCAAGTGCAATGAGCAACCAAACCGTGTGGAGATTTACGAAAAGACAGTCGAGGTTCTGGAACCAGAGGTCACCAAACTGATGAAGTTCATGTATTTCCAGGTAATGGACCATTGAGCAGAGCCTCAGGCTGGACTGATCCCAGTGAAGAACGCAGGAATTTCTTGCCCATTTGACGGCGAGCCCATGTTTTCCTTCAAAGAGTGTGCCGAGATCCTTAGCGATGGCCTGCATCCCAGTGATAGAATTGGCACAACATCAGGATCTCTGACCAAACTGTTTATATTTTTTGGATGTTGGCGGAGTGACTTTTTTTCTTAATTCATTCATGAGAGTGTCCCAGGCTGGACCAGGAATTATTGCCCATCCCTCGTTGCCCCTTGAGAAGGTGGGAGTGAGATGCCTTCTTGAGCCACTGCAGTCCACCTGCTGTGGGCTGACCCACAATGCCCTTAGGGAGGGAATTCCAGGATTTTGACCCAGCGGCAGTGAAGGAACAGTGATACATTTCCAAGTCAGGATGGTGAGTGGCCAGCGATGCCCACATCCTGTTAGATGAAGGAAAAACCCTTGGTTTTAGTCTTGGTAACCTCCCTTCCTACTTTCAGTTTTAGCTGCTGTCAGCTGGGATCGTGAATGTGAAATGTTTTTGTTTGCTGTCTTTCTCATCAGTTTGATGCAGTTCTCGTTTCTGTTTGTATGAAACAGCGCAAAGCAATCGAGCGTTTCTGTAGCGAGGTGAAAAGGCTGTGTCACGCTGAGAGACGTAAGGACTTCGTGTCAGAGGCGTATCTGCTGACCCTGGGCAAGTTCATCAACATGTTCGCTGTGCTGGACGAGCTGAAGAATATGAAATGTAGCGTCAAGAATGACCACTCGGCTTACAAGAGGTCAGTGCGGCTGAGTGCTGAAGGACACTGGACAGGAGGTGGTCATTAGGCCCCGTCCCCCAGGGATAGCAGGAGGCCGTTCGGGCCCGTCACCCAGGGACAGGAGGTGGCCATTAGGCCCCGTCACCCAGGGATAGCAGGAAGTCGCTCGGCCCCATCACACAGAGACAGCAGGAGGCCGTTCGGCCCCGTCACCCAGGGACAGGAGGTGGCCATTAGGCCCCGTCCCCCAGGGATAGCAGAAAGTCACTCGGCCCCATCACACAGAGACAGCAGGAGGCCGTTCGGCCCCGTCACCCAGGGACAGGAGGAGGCCATTCAGCTCCATCACCCAGGGACAGGAGGAGGCCATTCAGCCCTGTCACCCAGGGACAGGAGGAGGCCGTTCGGCCCTGTCACCCAGGGACAGGAGGAGGCTGTTCAGCCCCTCACCCAGGGACAGGAGGAGGTCGTTCGGCCTTGTCACCCAGGGACAGGAGGAGGCTGTTCAGCACCGTCACCCAGGGACAGCAGGAGGCCGTTTGGCCCAGTCACCCAGGGACAGCAGGAGGCCGTTCGGCCCTGTCACCCAGGGACAGGAAGAGGCCGTTCGCCCCCATCACCCAGGGACAGGAAGAGGCCGTTCGGCCCCGTCACCCAGGGACAGGAGGAGGCCGTTCGGCCCCGTCACCCAGGGACAGGAGGAAGCCATTCAGCCCTGTCACCCAAGGACAGCAGGAGGCCGTTCGGCCCTGTCACCCAGGGACAGGAGGAGGCCGTTCGGCTCCATCACCCAGGGACAGGAGGAGGCCGTTCGGCCCTGTCACCCAGGGACAGGAGGAGGCCGTTCGGCTCCATCACCCAGGGACAGGAGGAGGCCGTTCGGCCCTGTCACCCAGGGACAGGAAGAGGCCGTTCGCCCCCATCACCCAGGGACAGGAAGAGGCCGTTCGGCCCCGTCACCCAGGGACAGGAGGAAGCCATTCAGCCCTGTCACCCAAGGACAGCAGGAGGCCGTTCGGCCCTGTCACCCAGGGACAGGAGGAGGCCGTTCGGATCCATCACCCAGGGACAGGAGGAGGCCGTTCGGCCCTGTCACCCAGGGACAGGAAGAGGCCGTTCGCCCCCATCACCCAGGGACAGGAGGAGGCCGTTCGGCCCCGTCACCCAGGGACAGGAGGAGGCCGTTCGGCCCCGTCACCCAGGGACAGGAAACGGCCATTCAGCTCAATCACCCAGGGACAGCAGGAGGCCATTTGGCCCCGTCACCCAGGTACAGGAAGAGGCCGTTCGGCCCCGTCACCCAGGGACAGGAAACGGCCATTCAGCTCAATCACCCAGGGACAGCAGGAGGCCGTTTGGCCCCGTCACACAGGGACAGCTGGAGGCCATTCAGCCCCATCATCCAGGGACAGGAGGAGGCCGTTCGGCCCCGTCACCCAGGGACAGGAGGAGGCCATTCGGCCCCATCACACAGGGACAGCAGGAGGCCGTTCAGCCCCATCATCCAGGGACAGCAGGAGGCCGTTCGGCCCCGTCACCCAGGGACAGGAGGAGGCCGTTCGGCCCCGTCACCCAAGGACAGCAGGAGGCCGTTCGGCCCTGTCACCCAGGGACAGGAGGAGGCCGTTCGGCCCCATCACCCAGGGACAGGAGGAGGCCGTTCGGCCCCGTCACCCAGGGACAGGAGGAGGCTGTTCGGCCCCGTCACCCAGGGACAGCAGGAGGCCGTTCGGCTCCGTCACCCAGAGACAGGAGGAGGCCGTTCAGCTCCATCACCCAGGGACAGCAGGAGGCTGTTCGGCCCCGTCACCCAGGGACAGCAGGAGGCCGTTCGGCCCCGTCACCCAGAGACAGGAGGAGGCCGTTCAGCTCCATCACCCAGGGACAGCAGGAGGCTGTTCGGCCCCGTCACCCAGGGACAGCAGGAGGCCATTCAGCTCCATCACCCAGAGACAGCAGGAGGCTGTTCGGCCCCGTCACCCATGGACAGCAGGAGGCCGTTCAGCTCCATCACCCAGGGACAGCAGGAGGCCGTTCGGCCCCGTCACCCAGGGACAGGAAGAGGCTGTTCGGCCCTATCACACAGGGACAGCAGGAGGCCATTCAGCTCCATCACCCAGGGACAGGAGGAGGCCATTCAGCTCTGTCACCCAGGGACAGCAGAAGGCCATTCGGCCCCGTCACCCAGGGACAGGAAGAGGCTGTTCGGCCCCGTCACCCAGAGACAGGAGGAGGCCATTCAGCCCCGTCACCCAGGGACAGCAGGAGGCTGTTTGGCCCCATCACACAGGGACAGCAGGAGGCCGTTCGGCCCCGTCACCCAGGGACAGGAGGAGGCCATTCAGCCCCATCACCCAGGGACAGCAGGAGGCTGTTTGGCCCCATCACACAGGGACAGCAGGAGGCTGTTTGGCCCCATCACACAGGGACAGCAGGAGGCCGTTCGGCCCCGTCACCCAGGAATAGCAGGAGGCCATTTGGCCCCGTCACTCAGGAATAGCAGGAGGCCATTCAGCTCTGTCACCCAGGGACAGGAGGAGCCCGTTCGGCCCTGTCACCCATTGATAGCAGGAGGCCTTTCGGCCCCATCATCCAGGAATAGCAGGAGGCCATTCGGCCCCGTCACCCAGGGACAGGAGGCAGCCGTTCGGCCCCGTCATCCAGGTATAGCAGGAGGCCAGTTAGACCTCTCTGAGCTGATACAGAGGTACAAGATGAGGCCATTCAGTCCATCAGACCTGTCATACACATGAGGCGGTTCACTGCAGCAGTACTCCTGCCCAGTCTCGTGTAAATGGGGATAACGTCCCCTCAGGCTCCTTGGGCCGAACAGATGTGTCCCAACCTCCCCAGGACCTGTCATCCCCTACCCCAATACTCTGACCCAAATCCAGGATCCAATGCTGCGGGCCTCGCTCACTCCTGAAGTAGGTGAGAGCGAGCAGCTCTGATTGGCCAATAATTCTCAGGCCATCCCATCCTTGAGGGGTGGGATTTGCCCCTCCGTGGGACGGCCCATGTTCCCCTCAACAGATGCCCCACCCTCCCGACTAACTACAACCCTACTCCACCCCATCCTGCCAACCCAGTGAGGGGTCGGTATGTTTGGGACAGGATGGGGATTGTGGGGCTGTCACTCAGCGGGGAGTGTGAGACCACAAAATAAAGGATGGCCATTCAGCCCATCGGGTCTGTTCCACCAGTCTTTCACATTATGATGTGTGCAATCCCAGGTGAGGATCAGGATCAGGGAGGAAAGGGGTGGTCTGAGAAGGAGAGAAGATTGGGATGGAGCAAAATGAATCCAAAAGATTTAGAAAAATGGTACTGAATCTCTGAGGTTTCTCGATGAGGTGACTCACTCTGAGTCTTCAATCGTTCCAGGGCTGCCCAGTTCCTGAGGAAAATGGCTGACCCCCAATCCATCCAGGAATCTCAGAACCTTTCCATGTTCTTGGCAAATCACAACAGAATAACCCAGGTAACGTTGGGGGGCTGCGGGGATGGGAATGGGAATGGGAATGGGGATGGGGAAGGGGAAGGAGTTGTTGTCGTCTCAGGCAGATCAGGGGATGAGGAGAAAATGAGGACTGCAGGTGCTGGAGAGTCAGAGTGAAGAGTGCAGCGCTGGAAAAGCACAGCAGGTCAGGCAGCATCCGAGGAGCAGGAGAGTCGAGGTTTTGAGCATAAGCTCTTTGTCAGGAATTTTTAGATGAGGGGATGATCCATTTTGGAAGAACGTGGTGAGAAATTCCAGAGTTAGGTTTCAAAAAAAAAACACATTGGGACTCACACCAGGATCAGTCCAGCCTGAGCTGTGAACAAACGCAACGGGTAGTGTCTAGAATGAAAATGGAAAATGCTGGAGAACCTCAGCTGACAGAGAGAGAAGTATTGAGTAAATGTTTAGTCTCATACAATGATCCTTTGGAGCTGAAGAACAACACCTTGCGTTCAGTCTGACGATTTTTTGTTTAGCTTTTACAGGCACACCCAAGATTAACTGCAGTGAGTGTGTGTGCGCTGGGGATGGGAGAGGGTGGAAGGCCAGGGGACTTGGACAGAGGGGTACCTGGGTGGGGACCGCTCACAGCACAATGCTTGGAGACTCGGTTGATCGCTTCTTGATGGAGCTTAGGGTGGCACGGTGGCTCAGTGGTTAGCACAGCTGCCTCACAGCGCCAGGGACCCGGGTTTGATTCCAGCCTCAGGTAACTGTGTGGAATTTGCACGTTCTCCCCATGTCTGTGTGGGTTTCCCCTGGGTGCTCTGGTTTTGTCCCACAATCCAAAGGTCTGCAGTTCAGGGTGGATTGGCCATGTGAAATGTAGGGTTACAGGGATAGGGTAAGGGGTGGCTCTGGGTGAGATGTTTTTTAAGGGGCCGAATGGCCTGCTTCCACACTGTAGGGATGCTATGATGACTCTGTATTTCAGTGCCTGCACCAGCAGCTGGAGGTGATCCCTGGTTATGAGGAACTCCTGGCTGATATCGTCAATATCTGCGTCGATTACTACGAGAATCGAATGTACCTGACCCCCAGCGAGAAACACATGCTGCTGAAGGTAATGGCTCATTATCGCGTGGAACATGACCCAGGTGGCTCTGCAGAAACCCAGTGTGTAGGATGTGTGAAATCATCTGTGTTAGACACGCGTCTGCATTCTCCTCTTCCCATCATCTCCAACTTCCGACATCCGATTAATCTCAGTAAATACGGAGCGACTGAAGGGTCAGCCCAGGTCATGAGGAGATTGAATAACTCTGGGAGACTTTTGCAGGATTGTGTGGAAAGAGTAGAGGGAGTGGGACTAATTGGATAGTTCTGCAGGAGTGCCAGCACAGGTCCGATGGGCAGAGCGGTTTCCTATGTCGTGCCATTCCATGAGCTTTGTGGATTGAATCTTTGGTCTTCATTCGGGGATTACACTGAAAGGAAACACTGCAAAGGTAGGGCAGAGGATTGTGATCATGGAGAAACCAGGAAAAGATTGGTTAATAACAAGGCAGGCTGGAAATAGAGAGTGACAGAAAATAACCAATAAATATAAAAACACAAAGTACGTAGTTCTGTAAGTATATGAAAGGGAAAGGAAGCAATAAGGTGAGTATTGGTCCCTTACAAGGTGGATGAGACTTGCCATGGGTGACTGACTGTGTGGAGTTTGCACATTCTCCCTGTGTCTGCGTGGGTTTCCTCCGGGTGCTCCGGTTTCCTCCCACAGCCCAAAGGTGTGCAGGTCAGGGTGGATTGGCCACGAGAAATGTAGGGTTACAGGGATAGGGAATAGGAATAGCACGGTGAGCGGCACGGTGGCACAGTGGTTAGCACTGCTGCCTCACAGCGCCAGAGACCCGGGTTCAATTCCCGACTCAGGCGACTGACTGTGTGGAGTTTGCACATTCTCCCCGTGTCTGCGTGGGTTTCCTCCGGGTGCTCCGGTTTCCTCCCACACTCCAAAAATGTGCAGGTTAGGTGAATTGGCCACACGAAATTGCCTGTAGTGTTAGGTGCAGGGGTAAATGTAGGGGTATGGGTGGGTTGCGCTTCGGCGGGGCGGTGTGGACTTGTTGGGCCGAAGGGCCTGTTTCCACACTGTAATGTAATCTAATCTAATCTAATCTAATAGCAAAAAGATACAGGGATAGGAAAGACACTTGGAACTAATGTTTTGTATGTGTCTTCACAGTAGAAGGTTTCTCAAAAACAATCCCTAAGCTTAGAGAAAAGAGTCAGGAAATAGGGAGGGAGGAACTTAAAGCTGTCTGAGAGGATTTGGAACGAGGGGATCACTGTTTAAAAATCAGGGAGCACCCACTTAAAATAGAGGAGGTGACCTTTTCTGAGTCAGACTTTCTTGAATTTTTGGAACTCTCTTCTCTTGAAGCAGACTCCTTGAATATTTTCAGGCAGAGGTAGGTAAGTTATTCGTAAATGAGAGTGTGAAAGTCATAGCGGGTGGGCAGGAAGTTGGATGAGGCCATAATTGGATCAGGAGGGATCTTATCGAATGGTAAAGCAGGCGAGAGGGGCTGAATAGCCTGCACCTCCTCCCGGTTCACATGTCCATACAATCACTCGAGATAAAGGACTGGAAGATGGAATGGGAGAAAGTGAGGACTGCAGATGCTGGGGATCAGAGTCGAGAGTGTGGTGCTGGAAAAGCACAGCAAGTCAGGCAGCATCCTGAGCAGGAGAATCGAGTGATTGTCTCATTTCTGATGATGGAGAGATTCATTAATGAAAGTTGATGATGGGTAGACCAAGGACACTAGACTGAGAAACTAGAACTCTTATGCAGTGACAGTGTCCCCATCTCTGAGCCAGAAGGCAAGGGTTCAAGAACCACCTGTAATAACATTTCTGAACAGGTTGATTTTAGAAAATATCTACCCTGAGGATCCTCCTGCAGAGATGTCTGGAACTGAGATGACTGACCTCCAATAAGGTAAAAACAATGACTGCAGATGCTGGAAACCAGATTCTGGATTAGTGGTGCTGGAAGAGCACAGCAGTTCAGGCAGCATCCAAGGAGCTTCGAAATCAACGTTTCGGGCAAAAGCCCTTCATCAGGAATAAAGGCAGAGAGCCTGAAGCGTGGAGAGATAAGCTAGAGGAGGGTGGGGGTGGGGATAGAGTAGCATAGAGTATCTGGGAGTTGCAGGCTTTAGGCTCTCTGCCTTTATTCCTGATGAAGGGCTTTTGCCCGAAACGTCGATTTCGAAGTTTTTCGGATACTGCCTGAATTGCTGACCTCCAATAATCCCAACCATGTTCATTTACTCCGGGTGTGACTCCAACCAGCAGCAAGTTTGTCCCTGATACTCATTGATTCCGGTTTTCTGGATCCCCTTGATGTCACAGTGGGTCAATTGTAGCATCGATGGCCACTCTTACCTCACTTCTAGAATTCAGCTCGTCTCTGGATATTTAAACTAAGGTTGTAACGAGGTCAGGAGCTGATGGAACCCAAACTGGACAACAGTGAGCAGGTTATTCTGACGCAAGTGCAGCTTAATGGCAGTGTGAATGACACTTTCCATCTCTACTATGGGTTGGTATTCGTGAAACTTTCTTCTCTGTTAACAGGTGATGGGCTTCGGACTGTATCTGATGGATGGAAATGTGAGCAATATCTACAAACTGGACACCAAGAAACGGATAAACCTCAGTAAAATCGACAAGTTCTTCCGGGTAAAAAGACTGTTGACCCTTGACCAGTGAGTTCATCTGTGTCCATTGAGCGAGGGAAAGCAGTAGCCATTTTTATTTTGTTTCTGTCAACTAGATAATCTCCTGCCGGAACAGAATTCCACTACCCAAATAGAGTCATAGAGACGTACAGCATGGAAACAGACCCTTCGGTCTAACCCGTCCGTGCCGACCAGTTATCCCAACGCAATCTAGTCCCACCTGCCAGCACTCGGCCCATATCCCTCCAAACCCTTCTTATTCATACACATCCAAATGCCTTTTAAATGTTGCAATTGTACCAGCCTCCACCACTTCCTCTGGCAGCTCATTCCATACACATACCACCCTCTGCATGAAAAAGTTGCCTCTTAAGTCTCTTTTATATCTTTCCCCACTCACCCTAAACCTATGCTCTCTAGTTTTGGACTCTCCTATCCATGCCCCTCATAATTTTGTATACCTCAATAAGGTCACCCCTCAGCCTCCGATGCTCCAGGGAAAACAGCCCCAGCCTGTTCAGCCTCTCCCTGTAGCTCAAATCCTCCAACCTTGGCAACATCGTTGTGAATCTTTTCTGAACCCTTTCAAGTTTCACAACATCTTTCCGATAGGAAGGAGACCAGAATTGCACGTAATATTCCAACAGCGGCCTAACCAATGTCCTGTACAGCTGCAATATGACCTCCCAACTCCTGTACTCAATACTCTGACTAATAAAGGAAAGCATACCAAACGCCTTCTTCACTATCCTATCTACCTGCGACTCCACTTTAGCTATGAACCTGCACTCCAAGGTCTCTTTGTTCAGCAACACTCCCTAGGACCTCTTCCATGAGAACAGAAGAGAAGCAGGAGGGAGGATATTCAGCCCTTTGAACCTGTTCCCCCCTTCAGTATAATCATTGACAACAGCTCTGTTTTTCAGTCTTTCTCTACATTGCTCTATTCCTGTAGAATTTAAAAATTGATCTATCCCAACTTAAACAGACTCGCTCATAGTGTCCACAATGAGCATTTTGTTTGTGAAGATTGAGTAAAATTTTCATTGTATTCTCTCTGAGAAAACACATGGTTCCTTCAGCATGGAGACCAAAACTATACAGACCTTACACAATAATGTTGAGACTTCTTTACTCAGACAATCATAACCTTTTGTAATAAAAGGATTCGCTTTCCTGATCGCTTGCTGTACCCAAATGTTAATTTTTTGTCATTCATGGAAGGGAACCGCCAAGTACCAACATTTCCCACTCTTTTGCCATGTTATAAAACACATTCTAGTTTTCTGATCAGAGCTCCCCACGTGATATTCCATTTCCCATCTTCTTGACCTCCGTAACTTCTCTGTAACTCCTATGCATCCTCTAATTTTGTGTCACCAGAAAACCTGGTAGCTCACACTTGGCTCTCCATCTGTGTTATTGGCACTGATTAGAATCAGATGAAGCCCTGGCACTAATCCTGCCAGACCCTCTGTCATTATTGTTTCACAATTCAAGAGTGAATGGTTCACCCCTATTCTTTGGTGAATAGACAGACTCAATCTGCAATCCACGTTGCTACACTTCCCCGATCTCAGGAGCACTAGTAATTGTTTGCTGGCCCTTTATCACACACTGTCTGAAACCTCAAATTCACTCACTTCCCCTTTTGAACATAGTAGTTACAACTTCAAACAGATTTAACATGTCGCTACTTAAAAAACTGTAAAACCCTTAGCAGCGTGCCCTGTTTTGGCTGTGAATTCTGGAAGAATTATAAATTGTGATTAATGCCTCCTCCTGTGTTCTCTTGCAGCAGCTGCAAGTGGTGCCGTTGTTCGGGGATATGCAGATAGAATTGGCCAGATACATTAAGACCAGTGCTCACTATGAGGAGAACAAATCCAAGTGAGTGCGAGCCGTAATGTAACCTGGGCCAGTCGCAGTCTGGAGCTGTAAACGTTTGGCAGGAGGACTCTGAGAGGAGGAAGGCAGGTCCAAGGAATGCTGAGCTTGAGCTCCCAGACCTTCTCACCTAATTCCGTACTTTCCTGGTGGGAAGTTGCTAGGAGCTCAGCTGCATTCTGATTGTGACTGCCTCCCTTGTCTGTCCTGACTGGGAGACGTTGGAAGGAGGTTCTATTGAGATAACCAGGTGGGTTATTGCGGCCCACTGAGAATTGGCGGGTTCGGACACAAACTCTCCCTCATTTATTACATGGTGGGTTCACATGAGGAAAGGCTCTTGAGCCTCGATCATCCCAGTGCTGAGGAATAACTGCACTGTCAGAGGGTCAGTGCTGAGGAATAACTGCACTGTCAGAGGGTCAGTGCTGAGGAATAACTGCACTGTCGGGGAGTCAGTGCTGAGGAATAACTGCACTGTCGGGGAGTCAGTGCTGAGTGGGTGCTGTACTGTCAGAGGGTCAGGACTGAGGAAGTGCCGCACTGTCGGGGAGTCAGTGCTGAGGGAGTGCTGCACTGTCAGGAATCAATACTGAGGGAGCGCTGCATTGTCAGAGTCTGAGTTCTTGGTTCACAGATGAGATGCTAAGCTGAATCGAAAAGTGTTGCGCTGGAAAAGCACAGCAAGTCAGATACATCCGAGGAGCAGGAGAGTCGACACTTCGGGCATAGTCGCATGAATGGCTTATGCCTGAAATGTTGATCTCCTGCTCCTCAGATGCTGCCTGACCTGCTGTGCTTTTCCAGTGCAACACTTTTTGACTCTGACTCACCAGCATCTGCCGTCCTCACTTTCTCTTAGATGATAAGCTGACTCAGTTAGACATAATAACATCATGACAAAGGGAGCAGAAGAGTTTACTCTCTCATCCTGCGTCAGCATTTCTCCCTCAACTAATAGCACCTATGAGGCCATATATCTGGTCAGTTCTCCTGGCTGTTTGAGAGTTTGCTGTGTTAACAATGACTGTTGTGTTTCCTGCATGAAGGTAATGACAATGCTTCAATAAATGTTTCATTGTATGGGAAACACTTTAGAACATCCTAGATTGTGAAAGTTGCTATGTAAATACTGCTTCTCCTTTTGACACTACTCACTCCCAGGGCTCTCACCAGCTGCGTTGGAAGTGATTCCCAGTTCCCTGGCCTCACTAATGCTTCGTTCTGTTCGAATTCCCTTTTTGCAACATCCCCTGTCTTTGGGAAGGGTCAGTGTTGGCTTCTCTCCAGCTCCTGCAGTTCCCTGTGTTTGTCTCTTTGCCCTCAGCTTTTCCTGCTCACTAACACCACGCTAACCAGATGCTGCAGGACTTGGGTGGAGTTGTCACGATGTGAATAGGAAAACCACCTTCTTAACAATGATTTGTTAATCTAGACTGAGTGTCTTATTGGATGAAATATTAACACAGCAAAACTATTGTGGAAATGTTCTCAAAATTCGCATCATCTGAAAACACAGAATGAAATAAAATCCCTCGCAACATTATAGAGTCAGAGAGATGTACAGGACGGAAACAGTCCAACCAGTCCATGCCAACCAGATATCCTAACCTAATCTAGTCCCACCTGCCAACACCTAGCCCCTATCCCTCTAAACCCTTCCTATTCATGTACCCATCCAAATGCCTTTTACATGTTGTAATTGTACCAGCCTCCACCACTTCCTCTGGCAGCTCATTCCATACACACAGCACCCTCTGTGTGGAAAAGGTTTCCCTTTAGGTCTTTTTAAAATTTTTCCCCTCTCACCTTAAACCTATGCCCTCTAGTTCTGGACTCCCCCATGCCAGGGAAAAGACTTTGTCTATTTACCCTATCCATGCCCTTGATGATTTTATAAACCACTAAAAGGTCACCCCTCAGCCTTCGACGCACCAGGGAAAACAGTCCCAGCCTCTCCCTATATCTTAAATCCTCCAACCCTGGCAACATCCTTGTAAATCTTTTCTGAACCCTTTCAAGTTTTACAACATTGTTCCGAAAGGAAGGAGACTAGAATTGCTCGCAATATTCCAAAAGGAATCCCACATGATTTGTTTAACCTCTTCCCACAGCCTGTGTATACTCTTGCCTTCCGTCGACTGTATCGATTTAACCATTCACTGACCATAAGGGGCAGAAGTAGGCCATTCAGCCCATCCAGTCTGCTCCATCATTCAACGAGATCATGGCTGATCTAATAATCCTCCACTCCACTTTGCTGCCTTATCCCCATGACCCTTCATTGCCTGACTGATTAAAAATCTGTCTGTCTCCACCTTGAATACGCTCAGTGTCCCAACCTCGACAGCCTTCGGCAGTGACCTATTCCATGGATATACTCCCCTCAGTAGAAATTCATCCTTCTCTGCATCTAAAATGCTCGACCCCTCATTCTGAGATTGTGCCCTCTGTTTGAATTTAATTAGAATTCGGAACATTGAATTCAATAACGAATGTTGCAATAATAGTCATGAACTTCCTTCAGTAATGGTCTTTGATTAGAAAGTCGGGGTAAGTTGTTCTTCATGTCACACGTAGGCATTAGATTTATAGATTAGATTAGATTAGATTATAGATTATAGATTTATAGATTACATTACAGTGTGGAAACAGGCCTTTCGGCCCAACAAGTCCACACCGACCCGCCGAAGCGCAACCCACCGATACCCCTACATTTACCCCTTACCTAACACTACGGGCAATTTAGCATGGCCAATTCACCTGACCTGCACATCTTTGGATTGTGGGAGGAAACCGGAGCACCCGGAGGAAACCCACACAGACACAGGGAGAACGTGCAAACTCCACGCAGTCAGTCGCCTGAGGCGGGAATTGAACCCGGGTCTCCAGCGCCGTGAGGCAGCAGTGCTAACCACTGTGCCACCGTGCCGCCAAAATGCATTGAAATTGCATTGTGTGAAATGTATCCGATGGTGAACTGTTCCATATTACAGTGGATTCTCTCCTATTTAATGGTTTGTCTCAGGCCCTTATACAGTTGTGGGCGGCATGGTGGCACAGTGGTTAGCACTGCTGCCTCACAGCGCCAGAGACCCGGGTTCAATTCCCGCCTCAGGCGACTGACTGTGTGGAGTTTGCACATTCTCCCCGTGTCTGCATGGGTTTCCTCCGGGTGCTCCGGTTTCCTCCCACAGTCCAAAGATGTGCAGGTCAGGTGAATTGGCCATGCTAAATTGCCCGTAGTGTTAGGTAAGGGGTAAATGTAGGGGTATGGGTGGGTTGCGCTTCGGCAGGGCGGTGTGGACTTGTTGGGCCGAAGGGCCTGTTTCCACACTGTAAGTAATCTAATCTAAAAAAAAAAGTTCACAAGGTGTCCCCAAATCAATGATGAAAGCCTGAGGGAGCCTGGACGTCCCAGTTCAGTGATTCACGTGCAGGTCTGCAGAGAGAGATAATAATGTTGTGATTCCCTTGAGATATGTTTCTCAAACCATTTTCCCCACCTCCAGCTCATGATCACCAGTATCACCAGTCTGGATCCAAACCAGTGGGGAGCTGGAAACCCAGACACCTTTCTTTGTGAATAGAGTTTATTGACTACTCAGTCTTACAGCCCAGCTCCTCCTCCTTTTATTTTTTTTTTAAATTTTTTCTATTTTAGAAATTTCCTGTTTTTTTTTACCTCCTAACAGCAGTAGTGCTTATTTTCCCCCAGTATCCATGCCGCATAACACTCTGGTTTTTTTTTCTTTTTTTTATGTGTGTGCAGGTGTGAGACACAGTGAGAGACACAAAGTGCGCGAATCTTTATTCAATTTCCACCACCAGGAAGATAGGAAAAATACCCAAGTGGCCAGTGACAAGCAGTGCCCTTCACATCAAAGGGCAGTGCTGTGTGATCAAACAGTGAAGGGGAGGGTAGGGACTAAATCAAAATAGAGTTGGAGGGAGAAATAATGCACTCCACTCCCTGCGGCGCCCACCCCTCCCTGAACAACTCCAGGGTGTTGGTGGACACCGCATGCTCCTTCTCCAAGGACACCCGGGCTCTTTAGTTAATCCATTAACCCCATTACCGACTCAATTACTTGCTACATGAATAACCAAGCACAATTCCCACCCTCTCGACCTCCCTCTTGCAATCCCCTCTTCCTCCTAGTCTGCCATTGAGGTAGCCATTTCTTTACTTCCCATTTCTACAGTCTCGGGGAGCTGGTAAAGTAGTTACATCACTAGATTGGTAATCCAGCGGCCTAGGCCTCTGTTCTGGTTCATTGCAGCTGATAGGATTTCAATTAATTTATAACATCAAAGCCCAAAACCCGTCTCAGTCGTGGCGACTGTGAAATTATTGGCAATTGTCATCAAAAGCCACCTGGTTCAATCACGTCCCTCAGATGAAGGAAATCTGCTGCCCTTACCCAGTCTGTCCTTCATGTGTCTCCAGACCTACAGCAACATGGTTGACTCTGAATTGTTCTCTGAATTGGCCTAGGGAGCCAGTCATAGAGACGTACAGCACGGAAACAGACCCTTCGGTCCAACTCGTCCGTGCCGACCAGATATCCCAACCCAATCAAGTCCCACCTGCCAGCACCCGGCCCATATCCCTCCAAACCCTTCCTATTCATACAGGATGGGCAAAAATGTTGGACTTACCAGTGACACCCACATTCACAAGAAAGACAAAAATCATCCTCCCTTCAGATCAAGCCATTCTTCTTCCTGCTATTTTATTCAGAGTGTACCCCTCTTAAAAAGCAGGGATTTTATTGCGGAGGGCAGTCTACAAGTGTTCAACCTGAAGGATATGGAGGCTTTGGAGAGGATGCAGATGAGGTTTACCGGGGTGCTGCCTGGATTGGCGGGTATGAGCAAGAAGGAGAGGCTAGAAAAACTCGGGTTGTTTTCTCTGGAACAGTGGAGGCTGAGGGGAGATTTGATACAAGTCTGTAAAAATATGAGACGCACAGGTATAGGGTTGACAGGAAGAACCTTTTTCCCAGAGTTGAAATGCCTTTAATATTAGAGGGCATGTACTTAAGGTGAGAGGGAATGTGCAAAGGAGATGTTACACAGCGAGCAGTAGGAATGTGAAACGTGCTGCAAGGGGTGAGGGTCGAGGGGCATTTAGGGACTTTTCAATTAGCACATGAATATGCAAGGAAAGGAGGGATATAGACCAAGGGCAGGCAGAAGGGATTAGTTTAATCTTACGACATGTTTGGCACAACGTCGAAGGGTCTGTTCCTGTGCTGCACTGTTCTATGTTGCTGGGAATGTAGGATTCTCTCTGCCTGACCTTCCTGCCTGATGTGTTTCCTGCTCAATAGCCTCCAGCAACTGAGACAAACAGCAAAGAACCAACCGTCTGGAACCAGTTCCCAATCAGCACTTGGTAAAAGAAGGGTTAATAATCTTGAGTGTGACTTGTGGGTTTGCAGCTATCCCATTTGAAGACAGACTTGGGACATTGTGTCCAAGTATTTGTTTGTTAAGTTCCGATTTGAGTTCTGTTTCAAATCATTTGGAATGGTTAGAAATTTGTTGTAAAAAGGAGCGAGTGCTGTCATTCAGTGAAATACCACAGATTTCATTTCCTATTGGAAAAGCTGTCTCGCTGTACGTCAGAGCCGTGACCCAGTGCAATTTCACTTACACTGTTGAAAATCGGTTGAAGATCAAAGTAAGCGTTTCTGAAGCTCGATTGAAGGGCGACTTATTTAAAATTAAAATTGAGAAACTGCGCTGAACCTCATGATATCATCACTGGCCCAATACTCCAGAGACCCAGGTCATGTTCTGGGGACACAGGTTCGAACCCCGCCATGGCAGATACTGGAATTTGAATTCCGTAAATATCCAGAAGGAAGAGTCTAATGATGACCATGAGTCAATTGTCAGGAAAACCCATCTGTTTCACTCATCTCCTTTAGGAAAGGAAATTGCCATCCTTACCTGGTCTGGCCTACATGTGAGTCCAGACTCACAGCAATGTGGTTGACTCTTAACAGTTCTCTGGGCAATTAGGGATGGGGCAATAAATACTAGTCTAGCCAGTGATGCCCTTATCCTGTGAATGAATGTAAAGAACTTAATTCCTCTGCTGCTGAAAGCCTAATTCAAGCTTTTGTTACCTCGAATCCCAGTCATTCCACCACACTCCCGGCTGGTCTCCCACCTTCAGTGCTCTGGATACTCAAGGCTATCCAAACCTCTAACTTTCCCGCAAGTCCAGTTCCCCGTCATTCCCCACCCTCACTCTGAGTTCATTGACCTACATTGGGCGTTGTTGATGTTAAAGTCCTCGGCCTTGTTTCCAAATCCCTCTGCAGCCTCCTCTCTTCCTGTCACTAGAATCGAACCCACCGTTGTGGTCCTCTGAAATCAGGTCCTGCCCATTGGCCTCGCAGTCAGGACATGGTCCAGAGTCGTTTTTTTTTAATATTCATTTTGAGGGATGTGGACAACGCTGGCTGGGCCAGCATTTATTGCCCGTCCCTAGTTCTTAAGATATATGGGCAAAGTTAGGCCATTCGGCCCATCGAGTCTGCTCCACCATTCAATCATGGCTCACCCCATAACCCTTCAACCCATTACCAGTTAAAAATCTGACTAACTCCTTACATTTACTCACTGTCCCAGCATCCACTGCACTTGGGGGTAGCGAATTCCACAGATTCACAACCCTTTGGGAGAAATAGTTTCTCCTCAACTCTGTTTTAAATTTGCTCCCCTTTTACCCTAAGACTGTGACCTCTCATCTCAGAATACCCCACAAGAGGAAGCATCCATTCCACGTCTATTTTATCCACAACTTTTATCATCCTGAATCACCTAGTTGCCCTTGAGAAAATGGGGGTGAGCTGCCATCTTTGAAGGGCTTTTGTCTGAAGAAGCATCCATTCCACGTCTATTTTATCCACACCTTTTATCATCCTGAATCACCTAGTTGCCCTTGAGAAAATGGGGGTGAGCTGCCATCTTTGAAAGGCTTTTGTCTTAAATGTTGATTCTCCTGCTCCTCGGATGCTGCCTGACCTGCTGTGTTTTTCCAGCGCTCTCGACTCTGATCTCCAGCATCTGCAGTCCTCACTTTCGCCATGCCTTCTTGAACCACTGCAGACTACGGGCTGTGGGTTGACCCACAATGCCCTTTGGGAGGGAATTCCAGGTACACCCCACCCCCCGCTCTATCTCTCTCTCTCTCCCACGCGGTTTGCGTCTAACCCTCTGTGTGTCTCTCTGCAGGTGGACGTGTACACAGAGTAGTAGCAGCCCCCAGTATAATATCTGTGAGCAGATGGTGCAGATCCGGGATGACCACATTCGTTTCATCTCTGAGCTCGCGCGCTACAGTAACAGCGAGGTGGGTGCCCAACAGGAACAGGCGACTGTCGATTCCTGTCACCGCGTCCTTTCGTGAGGCAGCTCGGCCCGTTATGCTGTTGATGGAGCTGCCCAGGTAGTCCTGTTCCTCCCTGCTCTTTCCCCACCAACCTCGCACCTTTCTAACATGGAGTCTGTGGGCCGAATGGCTTCCTCCTGTGTGATCTCCGAGCACCTTTTCTGCTGTGTGTATTCAACTAGTTCTGTATCGAATGACACTGTTTTAAATCTCCGTCCACACAGTGGGTGCCAGATCTCAGCCCAAACCATAATGGAAAATAAATGCTGTTGATGATCTTAAATCCCCTGTTACTGACCTTTCTGGAATGGTGATTTTAACCCTTTAATACCTCTTAGACCAGACAAGTGTCGGGTTTCTTTGTTTCAACATTGATTCATTCACGGGAGCCGTGCATGTCAAAATATATTGCATAGCTCAAAGCTTTAAGACACAAACAAAGGTTTGACACACTTTGAGAGATAGCAGACTTCGAATTAACTCTTCCTCCAGATAATTTCCAATCAAAAGGCTAAACATTCACTCACCCACTGTGTTTTGTTTATATTCCAAGTTAGTACGCATGATTATATTATTCAATCATTTTCAGACTAATACACATGATATCCAACCATGTTCACATTTTCCAGTTGTTAGTATGAATAAGTTGTCTGCTAGAACACGTGTTTTGTCAACACTAATTCACTGTAACACGATTGAACAATAAGGGACGAACCTTTAAAACGTGTGTTGCCTGTACCACGATAATATCTTGCTGTTTTGAAAGCAAGATTTTTCAATAATGTAGGGTTGCACCAGAACGCAATGGTTGCATTGTAGAAGAACTGCCTGTATTTTTGATTACAGAAAACCATATTGTCTGTTTTCCCTTTCACCCTTCGTTATTGTCTGTCAACACAGCCGTTTAATCAGCTGGCCCCCTGTCTGCTCTGAAGTGAACTTTCTCCTGTCACTGTACCCAGGCCATCATCCCTGGGCTATTCCCTGAAATCTTGCCTTCTTTCCCAAAGTGTTGAGGCAGCATTTGGTTCCAGTTGAAGCAAAGCCGGTGGTATATTAAGGATTTCCTTCACTGGGAGACAAGGGTGGCACGGTGGCTCAGTGGTGAGCACTGCTGTCTCACAGCACCGGGGACCCTCGGGTGACTGTCTGTGTGGAGTTTGCACGTTCTCACCGTGTCTGCGTGGGTTTCCCCTGGGTGCTCTTGGTTCCATCCCACAGTCCAAAGATGGGTCGGTTCGGTGCATTGGCCATGCTAAATGCAAGATTACGGGGATAGCATGGAATGCTCATTGGAGATTCAATGGGCTGAAGAGCCTCCTTTCCACACTTGAAGGATTCTAAAAGATTTGCATTCAGCACTTTCACCTGAGCTGATGAGGAAGTCCTGGGAGTGGGATGGGAGGGAGGTGCAGTTCTCTCGACCCCACCCTGGCTCCCTGCTCTGGACTGACCCCGGAATCTTCCTGTGCAGGTTGTGACAGGATCAGGATTGGACAGCCAGAAGTCAGATGAAGAATACCGAGAGCTGTTTGACTTGGCATTGCGAGGCCTTCAGCTCCTCTCGAAGTGGAGTACTCACGTCATGGAAGTGGTGAGAGCTAAACAATGACATCATGTGCATTCGGGGGAGGGGGGGTGATGGCCTGGTGGTATCACTGATGTGCTGTTAATCCTGAAACCCTGATAATGTTCTGGAGACTAGGGTTTGGATTCCACCGCGGAAGATGGTGGAATTTTGAATTCAGTAAAAACAATCTGGAATTAATGACAACCATGAGCCCATTGCTGATTGTTGGAAAAACCCATGTGGTTCACTAATGCCCTTGAGGGAAGGAAATTGCCATCCTTACCTGGTCTGGCTGACATGTGACTCCGGACCCAAAGCAATGTGATTGACCCTTAAACTGCCCTCTGGACAATTAAGGATGAGCAAAGTGTACAGGCCTAGCCCACGATGACCTCATCTCTTGAGTGAAGTTTTAAAAACTTCAGTCAGTGTCCAGAGATTTCCAGTCCATTCATGCAGCTGACCCATGCCCAACATCACTGGTACAAGTTGAAACTGTATTTTCCACCGAAACTACATCCTCTCCATATCCCTCACCCCCCCGCTCCCTCACTCTCATCTATCCCATCTTATTATTTACCCATTCTCAGGTATGGAAGTATAGAAACTGGGAACAGGAGTAGGCCATTCGGTCCATCCAGCCTGCCCTGCCGTTCAGCATGACTGATCTCAATGTTTTCTCTCCAAAACCCCATGACGCCTCTAATATTGAACCATGTATCTATCTCCTCAAATATAGCCACTAACTTGCCATCCACAGTCTCCTATGGCACAGCATTCGACAGGGTGACCACCCTTTGAGTGAGGGAAGAAATGTTTCCTTATCACAGTCCGAAATGATCTACCCCACACCCTGAGACTGTCCCCTGGTTCTAGACTTCCCACCCAGGGGAAACATCAACTCTGCATCTCGTCTGTCCAGCCCTATTAGAAATTTATATCTTTCAAAGAGACACTCTCTTATCCTTCTAAATGCAAGTGAATAAAGACCAGTCTGTCCTCAGATTTCTGCTATCCCCAGTCTCAGTGTAGTGAACCTCCCTCTGTGATGAGTATATCCTTTCTTGGGAAGGGAGACCAAATCTGCATTGCATGCTCCATGTGTCACTTAACCAAGGCATTCTTACTCTTGAACTGAAATGGTCTTGCAATGGAGGCCAGTTGACCATTTGCCTTCCTAATTGTTTGCCGCACTGCGTGTGTCCCTGGTTCGGCCAGCAGTTTATTTTGCATTCCCAGGTCACCTTGATTCTCGGGTCCAGAGACCTGCAGTGGTTCGAGGAGTTGGCCTCTGGTCCCGAGACTTTGGTGATGAAAGACCTGCTGATAATGTCCCAATCAGGAATGTGTGTGACCTGGAGATGTCACCCTAAGGTTAGCGGTTATTTTTTTGTTCTTTCACAGGATGTGGCCCACACGGGAAAGGCCAGCATTTATTGCCCATTGCTAATTACCCTTGAACTGAGTGGTTTGTTAGGCCATAGCAGAGGGCAGTTCACTGTCACCCACATTGCTGAGAGTGTGGAGACACATGTAGGCCAGACTGGGTAAGGATGGCAGATTTCCTTCATTAAAGGAATCAAATGAATTTCTTTCAACAATTGATGGTAGTTCTCACAATTGCCATCATTGGGAGTAGCTATAAATTCTGGATTTATTGATTTGCAGTTTGAGGCCCCGTCTGGAGGGCATAGGTCTAGGCCTCTGCAAGAACTTCCAATGACATTCCCATTACATCAATCTTTGGAAATGACGGAACGATGTTTCCCCAACACCGGGTGGTGTGAAATAAATATCGACCTCACCTGTGTACCCCCCACGGGGGAGGTTGGAGTGGAATGTCTACATTTAGATGCCTGTCTCTAACACATGTTCTGTTTTGAACAGTATTCCTGGAAGTTGGTTCATCCCACGGATAAATTCTGTAACAAGGATTGTCCGGGCACTGCCGAAGAGTATGAAAGGGCGACTCGCTATAACTACACGAGTGAGGAGAAATTTGCACTGGTTGAGGTAACTTGCAGTCACTGACAGGTTCCTCGGGATTGGCAGAAATCCAGCAGCTTCCCAACTCCTCATTTATAACTGAGACCTCAGCCCTGAGTCCGAGAGTGAAGCTTCCAACTCCCGTTCAGTAATTCCAGCACATTATCCAGGCTGACGTTCCCAGTGCAGTACCGAGGGGCACCACAGTGGGAGTGTCAGAGGCCCAGTACTGAGGGAATGTTGTACTGTCAGAGGGTCAGTACTGAGGGTGTGCTGCACTGTCAGAGGGTTAATACAGAGGGTGTGCTGCACTGTCAGAGGGTCAGTACTGAGGGAGTGCTGCACTGTCGAGGGGCCAGTACTGAGGGAGTGCCGCACTATCAGAGGGTCAGTACTGAGGGAGTGCTGCACTGTCACAAGGTCAGTACTGAGGGAGTCCTGCACTGTCAGAGGGTCAGTTCTGAGGGAATGGTGCAGTGTCAGAGGGTCAGTACTGAGGGAGTGACGTGCTGTCAGAGAGTCAGTGCTGAGGGAGTGCTGCACTGTCAGAGGGTCAGTACTGAGGGAGTGTTGCACTGTCACAGGGTCATTACTGAGGGAATGTTGAGAGTGGTGGTTAGTGGATGGGTGAAATGAGACTGTGCAGTGATGTATTCGCCCTCACTGGTGATGAAGAGGTGTTCTCTCTCGCTCTCGTTTTCACTCTGTCTCTCACATTCAGCAGGGGGTGGGTGATGGAGGGAGAGGGTGCAGGATGAGGGGAATGCAGGGGTGCAGGCTCCCTCTGGTTTGGGACATTCACTGTACTATCTCATTGCTTTGCCCCTGCAGGTGATCGCAATGATTAAAGGGCTGCAGGTGCTGATGGGCCGTATGGAGAGCGTCTTTAACCAGGCCATCCGGAATACCATCTACGCAGCGCTGCAGGATTTTGCTCAGGTGACCCTGAGAGAGCCACTCCGACAGGCCACTCGCAAGAAGAAGAACGTCCTCATCAGGTGGAGGAGGGGTGGGCAGGCGGGCAGTGAGATTGTAGGGGAGGAGGGAGTGTAGGGGGTCAGTGGGTGTGGGAGGGGAGTGGGAATGGGAGCGTGGGTGAGG
>NC_057723.1:10296927-10298058 GCF_004010195.1 Chiloscyllium plagiosum
GTGGGCTGGGGTGGGAGAGAGAACACAGAGGAACCTGGAGAGCAGCATGAATCATTGTGTGGATGTGGGGACAAGACAGGGAGACGGAGAGAAGGGTCTTGGATTAGGTTGGGAAAAAAATCCGGGAATTGCTGATGGAAATGCTAGGATAAGAGAGACGGTGGTGGAGAGAGGGGAGGAGTGTGGTATAATGGATGGATGGAGGGAGAGTAGGAGGGGACAGAAGGGGGAGGTGGGAGCTGCACCCTGTCGATAACAGAGGCAAATCAGAGAATGCTGGAGCTACAGGTTTAGTGAATGACGTGTCTTCTTTCTCCTTCTGAAAATATTTTTTATCTTTGATTTGTAAAACCATTTCAGAGCTTTAAGCAGAGTTAGTCTGGGCAAGTATCAAATAAACAGACCACATTTCAACCTTTGTTTGAAAGTGTTGCTCAGCGCAAGACTGCGGTGGTCAGAAGAGGAAAAGACACTGTTTCAGATACTCGGTGCCCATTGTAACCCCTCTCTCTGGTTTGCTATCCTTCCCACCTTTCCCTCTCCCATTCCCAGCGTACTTCAGGCAATCAGGAAGACAATCTGCGACTGGGAAAATGGCCGGGAACCTGCCAATGATCCTTGTCTGAAGGGGGATAAGGATCCGAAAGGGGGCTTTGACATTAAAGTGCCTCGTCGTTCAGTTGGTCCATCAAGTACACAGGTTTGTAGCAATATCTCTGTGGGAGCAGAGTTCCCCAGGGTTCGGAGAAACGGCTGGATGTTCGCATTGGAGCCAGTAGACCATGGGCTCAGGTCTGAATTGGCTCATTTCAGCACAGAGTTCAGGCTGACAGTCTCATATAACCAAGAGAGTGCAGCACTATCAGAGGGTCAGTGCTGAGGGAGTGCTGCACTGTCGGAGGGTCAGTGCTGAGGGAGTGCTGCACTGTCAGATGGTCAGTGCTGAGGGAGTATTGCACTGTCAGAGGGTCAGTACTGAGAGAGCGCTGCACTGTCGGAGGGTCAGTACGGAGGGCATGCTGCACTGTCAGAGAGTCAGTACTGAGGAAGTGCTGCACTGTCAGAGGGTCAGTGCTGAGGGAGTGCTGCACTGTCAGAGGGTCAGTGCTGAGGGAGTGCTGCACTGTCAGA
>NC_057723.1:10298252-10320985 GCF_004010195.1 Chiloscyllium plagiosum
GGGAGTGGTGCACTGTCAGAGGGTCAGTACTGAGGGAGTGCCGCACTGTCAGAGGGTCAGTATGTGTCCTTAATGAACTTTATAACATTGAGGATCATGTGTTCCACAGACCCTTGAGATCCAGGTGTTGTTTTCTGTATAAGAGCGGGTTCCACAATTTAAAGAATGTGGTGCCGTGATGGTATTCTCACTGAGCTGTCGCCCTGGAAACAAGAGTTCAATACCCACCACAGCAGTTGGTGAAATTTATATTCAATTCATGAAACCTGGAATTGAAAACAGCCCGGCTCTGTGTGCTGGTGATAAGGTAACCATTGTCAATTGTCATTAAAAACCCACCTGGTTTATTAATGCCCTTCAGGGAAGGAAATCTTCCATCTTTACCTGGTCTGGTCTACATGTGACTCCAGAGATTTTGCAATGTCATTGACTCTCAGCTGCCCTCTGAAATATCCCAGAAAGCTGCTGGCATGTTGGGGTAATTAGGGACGGGCAGTAATGCCCACATCAAAGGAAAATATTTTAAAAAGTGTCATAGATTTATTGTTGTCGTAAGTACCCAGATACAGTGAAAAGTGTTGTTTTGCCAGCTTATGAGAGCAGATCATACCACATCAAGTGCATCAGGGCAGCAGAACACAGTGGTACAGCTGCAGTGAAGATATGGAGAGAGAGAGAGAGAAAGATCAGAATTAACATTTGAGAGGCCCATTCAAATGTTTGATAGCAGGGAAGAAGCTGTTCTTGAATCTGTTTGTACACGCATACAAATTTCTGTATCTTCTACCTGACAAAAATCCTGATTTTTGTTGAAGTGATGTGGACCTTGGTGCTGAGCTGGAGTTCTGTTGGTTTTTCTCTGCTGTGTTGGACAGATCCCCAGTGAGAAAATTGGTTAGATTTTGGGCATGGGGGTAGCGTGTTTGTGGACAGGGAACTCCAGGCAGGACCCTCACTGTGGCTGAGTCAATGGGGAACAGAGTCAGTGCCAAAGAGCGTGGACTGTTGAATTCCCTGAGGTGGGATTATGTTGCCTTTGGTGCTCAGAGTGTGTGTGTGTCTCGCCATAGTCTTACCAGACCCTAGGGGCTGCTGTCTCATTAGAGAGAATCAACTGGTGTGATTTAACCTAAGTGCCACCAGACGTCAGGGAGGGAAGTGGTTGAGAAGGGCTCATGCCCGAAATGTCGATTCTCCTGCTCCTTGAATGCTGCCTGACCTGCTGCGCTTTTCCAGCAACACATTTTCAGCACTCTACAGAAAAGGCCATTCAACCCTTTTCTGAGAAACTATCCTGTTCCTGACTCTGACTCAGAAACTTTTGCAGAGGGTCCCGGGATGCGGCAGAATTGCCAGTTGGAAGTCCAAACTTCGCAGACAAGGCTATCACAGATCAATACATCGGTACCTCTCCAAATCTGAGCAAGCGCCCTCAATCACACGCCTACTCCTCACGAGCTGGAGTCCAGAGGGTGACTGGGCCATCGATTCCAGAGGACCACTCGAGTTAGTGTCTCCTGTCCCGGTTTTAATTATGTTGAGGAAATTTTCTGTAATTCCCAGTGTCCTGTTGTGGAACCAGAGGCAGGAAATAGCAAGTCTGACGCGTGAAATGTGAAGTGAAACAGAGAAACAGAAATAACAGTTTATTTTGTTTCTCCTTATTTACAAGTATATCATCAACTAAAGGAGAATTATATGAGAATTGGTTCTTTTCCCCCTGTGTAGTTCAGGATGAGGAACACTGCTCTGTGTTCTTTCTGTGAACTTGTCAAATTGAAGCTGTTCTTTATTGGTGCAGTTCCTGAAAGAGCCACCAAGTGGCAGCATCATTGTTAAACACCAGCTTTAGATAGACAAACGCACCCCTCTATTCCATCCCCCCACCCTCCAAGGCCTGGCCTCAGCCCCTGGTTAAGCACCCTTCAGCTATTAGATAAAGCAAGGTCACCCCTGCCCCCTGGGGTCGCTGTGAAAGATCCCATGGTGACTGTGTGAAGATGATTCAGGGAGATCTCCCTGGGGTCCAGGACCAACATCTCGAGGGTCCTGTTAGATTTATTGTCATCATCATGTTGCTGTTTGTGGGAGCTGGCTGTGTGCGAACTGGTTCTGGCATTTTCTACGCTGCAGTGGTGTCTACACTTCAGTACTTCATTGGCCGTCAAGCACTTGGAGACATGCCAAAGAACGAAAGGTGTTGTAGAAATGCACATTCTTATCATTTGTTTTCCAGGTGGGGATATCGGACTGCACTGTATTCACTCTTTGGACATGATGGTTACTGATTTACCCGACTGCAAATCTTGTAAGCTACCTGATAGATAGAAAGGAACAGGAAAACGTTGGATCTTCCTGTGCAGTGTGAGAGATGGGGACAACAAATTGTTCCAGTTCAATAGAAGAAAGTAGTATTAGATTCAGCTCCATTACAAACTGATCACTGACATGTTCGACCTGGACTCTGCTGGGGAGAGAGGTGGTATCTATGTGTGACTGAACAGGGCAGTCTGTGTGGGTATGTATGTAACTTTGTGTCTCTTTGTGTGAGTGCATCTGTGTATGTGTGAAAAATGTGTGCGTGTGTCGTTCACTCTTTCACTCACACGCACTCACTCACATGCACACAGAGTGGGTGACTTTTTTGATTTGATTTATTATTGTCACGTATATCTAGGTACAGTGAAACGTTTTGAACTGCGTGCAGCACAGGCAGATCATTATTGTACAAAGTGCATAAGGGTCATAGAACAGAGTGGGGAATACAGTCTTACAGCTGCAGAGAAGGTGGAGGTCAACATTAAATTAGAAATTTGAGAGGTGCATTGAGCAGGGAAGAAGCTGTTCTTCAATCTGTTGGTACGTGTGTTTAAGGTTTTGTGTCTTCAGCCCAATGGAGGAGTTGGAAGAGATTACAACTGGGGTGGGAGGGGTCTTTAATGATGTTGGTTGCCTTTCCGAGGCAGTGGGTAGTGTCGGTGGAATCAGTGGATGGAAGGTTGGCTTGCCTGATGGACTGGGCTGTGTTCACAACACTCTGTCGTTTCTTGCATGTTCCCCGAGGCCCCCAGCTCCACATCAAGGGTGTGTGTCCTTGATTCCCTGTTTCCCGCGACAGGACCTTTAGGAATTTCCAGGGCACCTCGGAAAGCTTCAGAAGCCAGTGTGAAACAATGATGTCACCATCGCCCTGCCTGGTTCCTGGCTTCTGGCTGTGAATTCCTCCCCCCAGCCCCACCCTACCCCACCCTGACAGGCTGCCCCTGTGAAGGCCCAGTTGGTGGTCAGTCAGTCCACAGGGTGATGGTACAGTGGTGTTCTGGAGAGCAACCCTGATGACCAACAGAGCGGTATTCACTGCAGAATCGAAATGCAATGATGAAATTGATCTTGAGTAACGAGCTTGTGTCACCCCAGTGTGACCATGAACATTGGTTCCTTTGCAGAATGAAACCTGCTATCTTTCACTGGTCTGGCTCTCCATCTGATTCCAGACCCATGGCAATGCGGCTGACCCTCTACTGAAATTGCCTCAAAAGCGAGATGGTTCTGACCGCCTCCTCCCGGGTAACTAAGGAGGAAAATCCATGTGGAACAATGTCCACAGCCTGTGAATGAGTAAAACTGAAGTAAGTGTGGCTTGTCGGAGACACTGAGGACTGCAGGTGCTGGAAGTTCGAGTCAATAGACATGAAGCTGGAAGAGCACAGCAGTTCAGACAGTGTCCAAGGAGCAGGAAGGTCAATGTTTTGGGCCAAAACCCTTCATTAGAATGTTCTTGCTCCTCAGATGCACTCTGACCTGCAATGTTCTTCCAGCTTCACATCTTTGGACACTAAATGTGGTTTTGTTCCTGTTTTGAGGTTGTGCCCCCTGAGTGCTTTCTCTGTTTTCTAGTTGTATATGGTGAGGACCATGCTGGAGTCCCTCATTGCTGACAAGAGTGGCTCCAAGAAGACACTACGTAGCAGCCTTGATGGTCCAATTGTAATCGCTATCGAGGACTTTCACAAACAGTCTTTCTTCCACACACACCTCCTCAACTTCAGTGGTGAGTGTCCCATCTCTCTTTGATCTTACACAAGCCTTACTGAAAGGGAGACTGCAGTCACGGGGGTAGGGTTCTGACTTGGGAGCCTCTGCGCACACAGTTTATGTTTCAGGTTGAGGAAGCTTTGTCAGAACTGGAAGAGACAGGCAGACTATATTCTAATATGAAGCTAGGGCAAGTGGGGATGACAGAACTGTGTTTGTCCTCCCAGAATTCATCACCTCATTTTTTTTAAGGATTAAATTGTGTTTGTCATCAGCCTTTCTGACCAGCCCGTCTCTGTCTCCCTGTAACCCACGGATTTCTCACTCATCATGACCAGATCAATAATTATCCTGTTATTGTCGACCACCTGATGATACTTCCTGCATTCCTGTTTAGATCATTAATGAACAACAAAAAGCAAGAGACCCGACATCGTGTGACGTCCCTGGTCACAAAAACGCCGCTCAACCAGCACCCTCTGCTTCCTGCCTCTAACTCAGCTACAGATACATTTTTCCAATTTGCCCTGGAGTCCATGGACTAGGCTTTTTCACCAGCCTGTCAAGCAGGACCTGTCAGAAGCCTTGCTGACATCACTGTAGAATACGTCAGCTGCAGTACCTAGTCACCTGCACACCTAGTCACCTCCTCAAAGTTCAAACAGACCTGTTAGAAATGATCTGTCCCTTACAAAGCCACACTGATTATCCTGGATCGATCCTTGTTATTCTAGGTTCGATAGGCATTCATGGTCTCCACCTCTAGTGGGCAGGCACTTTCACAAGAATGGGGGCAGGAGAATAAGTGGTTGGGTAGAATCCACGATAAGGATGTGTGCAGCCCCAACAACACTCAAGAAGCTTAGCACCATCCAGGTCAAGGCAGCCCACTTGATTGGCACCACGTCCAATCCTTCCACCACTGACGCTCAGTAGCAGCAGTGTGTGTACCATCTGCAAGACACAGTGCAGCTATCCACCAAAGATCCTCAGACAGCACCTTCCAAACCTGTGACCACTTCCATCTAGAAGGACAAGGGCAGCAGATACACGGGAACGCACCACCTTCAAGTTTCCCTGCCAGTCCTCATCATTCCTGACTTGGAAATATCTCGCCATTCCTTCACTCTCACTGGGTCAAAATCTTGGAATTCCCTCCCTGATGGCAGGTGGCCTGCAGCGGTTCAACAAGGCAGCTCACCCCCCCCCCCCCCCCCCCCACCTTCTTCAGGGCAATTAGGGACGGGCAAAAAATCCTGGCCCAGCCAGTGACACCCACATCCCACAAAATGAATAAATAAATAAATAAGGTGGGGTGGAGTAATGGGGTAGTGTGTACCCGGGCTGTGGGAAGGGATGCAGTGGATGGGTGGATGGAGTCAGTGGTAGAGGAGAGGGGCTATGGACTGTGGGAGGGGAGGGATTGATGGGATGGTGGTTCTCCCCCTTCCTCCGCTGCCCTCTTCGATGGTGTAGAATGCAGTCTCTGTGCATTCTGACTCAGAGTGCAGTGCCGCTCCTGATTTTCCTGTGGGTTGTTTCAGAATCGCTGCAGCAGTGCTGTGACCTGTCCCAGCTCTGGTTCCGAGAATTCTTCCTGGAGTTGACCATGGGCCGAAGGATCCAGTTTCCCATTGAGATGTCGATGCCGTGGATTCTGACGGACCATATTCTGGAGACCAAAGAGCCCTCCATGATGGAGTAAAGTTTACTTCCCTACCGTCTGTCCTTTTCGGTTGTTCACTGTGACTGGGGTGGGGAGAGTTAAAAATCACACAACACTGGGTTATAGTCCAACAGGTTGGTTTGGAGGCACTAGCTTTCAAAGCGCTGCACCTTCATCAGATGGTTGTCAAGGGTGAAGAGGGGAGTGAGGGGAAACGGTAATGCTCCCTCACTGTCTTTTTATAACAGGATTGCTTCAAACGATGCCTGTCCATGGTATATCTGACAAAACTGTGGTGGAAATAGTGGGACCTTCAATTTGACCAAGAACCCTACAATGAACAGCTCTGAACATCCTATAATTGAAGATTAGATTTGACCGACAAACCTCATTGCCTGCTTGTCGGGTGTAAAAGGTGCTAGTTTAGCAGTGGTATGTGTTAGTGAAATGAATGCTAAATGAACTTTGGTGGAAATAGTGGGACCTTCAATTTGACCAAGAATCCCGACAATGAACAGCTCTGAACATCCTATAATTGAAGATTAGATTTGACCGACGAACCTCATTGCCTGCTTGTCGGGTGTAAAAGGTGCTAGTTTAGCAGTGGTATCTGTTAGTGAAATGAATGCTAAATGAACTTGCGTTATCTTCTCCAGTATTTCAGCGATGAAGATTGGGATGAGCCAATGATTGCAAAATGTGCAATCAATTAATGACGAAGGAGATGGGGAAAGGGACAGAGAATAGTGACGCAGCATTTGCTGTGCACCATTTGAAATCTGCCGCTACTTTATCATCTGCTTCAGAGTATGCACACGTTTGTTCGTCATCTCTTGACTGAAAACAACAGGGAGAGGATGACGAGCCATGACCATTTCATCCCAGTCCTGTTTGGAGATGAGTGTGTTCGGGTTTCTGTAAACCCCAGACAGTGAAGGGTGGGTGGAAAGTCTTCCACATCAACCCAACACCGATATCCCTCTGGAGAGCAACCTGGCGATCCTGGACTCTGATCTCTATTATAAGGCTTCAAAGCCTGTCTGATTCAGTTAAAAATCACACAACACCAGGTTATAGTCCAACAGGTTTAATTGGAAGCACACTAGCTTTTGGAGCGCTGCTCCTTCATCAGGTGAATGAGGGAACAGCGCTCCGAAAGCTAGTGCTTCCAATTAAACCTGTTGGACTATAACTTGGTGTTGTGTGAATTTTAACTGTGTACACCCTAGTCTAACACCGGCATCTCCAAATCATATCTGATTCAGAGGTGGGAATGGTGACCATTGAGCTAAATACTCTCTCTCAGATAGAAACTGTGTGAAACATAGGCAGAAGCATAGACTCATAGGAGTAGGCCATTCGGCCCTTTAAACTTCTCTGCCATTCAATATGGTCATGGCTGAGCATCCAATTCAGTCCCCTGTTCCCACTTTCTCCCCATACCCTATGATCCTTTTAGCCCTCGGAACCATATCTAACTCCTTCTTCAAAGCATTCAATGTTTTTGGCATCCACTGGTTTCTGTAGCAAAGGATTCCACAGGCTCACTACTTGGATAACTATCTGTGTGGAGTTTGCACATTCTCCCTGTGTATGCGTGAGATTCCTTCAGGTACTCTGCTTTGGCCATGCTAAATTACCCCTAGTGTCCAGGGATGTGTGGGCTAGATGGATTAGACATGGGAAAATGCAGGGTTACTGGGATAGAGTAGATGGATGGGTCTGGATGGGATGCTCTTCAGAGGGCCAGTGTGGACTCGATGTGCCGAATGGCCAGCTTCCACACTGTAGGGATTCTGTGATTCTCTGGGTGAACACATTTCCTCTCATCTCAGTGAGGAACCCAGGAAGAGGCTGTTAGCTTTGAGGATACTGTTTGTTTGAATGCAAGACAGAAATGTGTTAGGGAAGCAACTTTCCAACTTGCCTTGCTCTAAAGGGAAGTTTGCATTTATATAGCACTTTCACATCCTGTGGTATGATTAGTGGGAAGCAAAAGGATTGGGAAGCCTTTAAAACCAGTAGAGAGTGATTAAAAAAGCATTAATGGAGGGAAAGATAAAAATTGAGGGTAAACTAGCTTGTAATGTAAAAGAAGATTGCAAGGGATCGCTGAGGAATGAAGCTGGAAAAGCAGGAATGGGCAGCCAAGAAATGGCGGAGGAACTGAGTTGGTAGTTTGCATCAGTTTTTATGGTGGAAGACACCAGCAGCTTACTCGAACTTCAAAAGAGTCAGGGGGCCGTGCTGAGTGTAATGGCCATCACTAAGGAGAAGGCGCAAGGGAAGCTGAAAGATCAGAAGATGGATAAATAACCCAGGTTGGATGGACTGCACTCCAGGATTCCGAGGGAGATAGCTGAGGAGGTCGTGAGGGTATTTGTTGGGATCTTTCAGGAATCACTGGAGTCAGAGGGGGTCCCAGTGACTGGAAAGTGATTAGTGTAATACCCTGCTTCAGAAAGGAGTGAGACAAAAAAAAACTACAGATGCTGGAATCCAAAGTAGACAGGCAGGAGGCTGGAAGAGCACAGCAAGACAGGGCAGCATCAGGAGGTGGAGAAGATGCTGAAGAAAGTTTACACCCAAAACATCGACTTCTCCACCACCTGATGCTGCCCTGGCTTGCTGTGCTTTTCCAGCCTCCTGCTTGTCTACTAAGGAAGGAGTGAGGCAGAAGAATGGGGAATTGTAGACTGGTTAGCCTTACTTTGGTAAGATTAACGATCCATTCTTAAGGATGAGATTGCGAAATACTTGGATGTGCATGGTAAAACAAGGCTGAGTCAGCACCCTTTGTCAAGGGGAGCTCATGCCTGACATATCTTTTAGAATCTTTGAGGAGGTAATGAGCAAGTTAGAGAAAGGTGAGTCAGTGAACATGATCTATTTGGATTTCCAGAGGGCCTTTCATAAAGTGTCACACAAGAGCCTGCTAAATAAACTAAGAGCCCATGGTGTGAGGGGCAAGGTATTGGGCATTGGTAGAGGATTGGCTGACTGGTAGAAGGCAGAGAGTGAGGATAAAGGGGTGAGGATGGCAGCCAATAGTTAGTGAAGTTCCGCAGGGGTCAGCGTTGGGATGACAACTTCTCATGTTGATACGTTAATGATCTGGACGAAGGAACTGAGGGCATTGTTGCTAAGTTTGCAGGTCTCACAAAGATAGGTGGAGGGACAGGTAGTGCTGAGGAAACGGGGAGGATGCAGAAGGACTTGGCTAAGAGAGTGGGCAAAGAAGGGACAGGTGGAACACAACGTGGGAAAGTGAGAGATTGTGCACTTTGGTCGGAAGAATAGAGGCATAGATTATTTTCTAAACAGGGAAAGGCTTCTGAAATCTGAAGGACGAAGTCAGGTTTCACTTAAGGTTAACATGCAGGTTCATTTGGCAGTTTGGAAGGTGTAGCGATTGGAGTCAGGTGGATCTCATTGACTGAGAGATCCTTGATTGGGGTTGTTGACCTGGGCCAATCAGGGAGCCTTGGCTGACAAATTAGATTATATTCGATTCCCTACAGCGTGGAAACCAGCCATTTGGACGAACAAGTCCACACCAACCCTCTAAACAGTGACCCACCTCACTATATTTACACCTGATTATTACACTGAACACTATAGGCAATTTAACAAGGCCAATTCACCTGACCTGCACATCTTTTGATTGTGGGATGAGACTGGAGTACCCAGGGGAAACCCACGCAGATACTGAGAATGTGCAAATTCCACACAGACAGTCACCTGAGGTGGGAATCGAACCTGGGTTCCTGGTGCTGTGAGGCAGCAGTGCTAACCACTGAGCCACAAACAGGGGATTCAGAATCTCCTCAGTTCAGGAGACTGACTCAGTGCTGGCTGACCACAGCCAGTGTACTGTGCACGAGTAAATAAAGGGTGACTTGGTGATGGGATACTGGCCTCTGTGCTGTCATTTCAAATGGCAAATGCAATGTTAGCATCCATTTGAAGACGACTAGAATGCAAGAGCAGGGATGTATAAGGCTCTGGTCTGACCACATTTGGAATATAATGAAGAGTTTTGGGCCCTGTATCTAAAGAAGGATGTGCTGCTATTGGAGGGGTCCAGAGGAAGTTTGTATTAATGACCTTGGGAATGAAGGACTTGTTGTATGAGGAGCGGATGGAGTTGAGAAGAATGAGAAGGGATATGATCGAAGCTTACAGAATACTGAGAGGCCTGGATAGAGTGCACCTGGAGATGTTTCCACTAACAGGAGAGACTCGGATCCGAGGGCACAGCCTCAGTGAAGGGATGACCCTTTAGAACTGAGATGGGGAGGAATTTCTTCAGCCAGAGAGTGGTGAAAATCTGTGGAACTCATTGCCTCTGAGGGCTGTGGAGGCCGAGTCATTGAGTATATTTAAGACAGAGATAGATAGGTTCTTGATTGTTTGGGAGATCAAGGGTCATGGGGAGAGGGAGATTGGGGTTGAGAAGCAAATCAGCCATGATCAAATGGTCGAACGGAGTCGATGGACCAAATAGCTGAATTATGCTCCTCCATTTTATGGCCTTGTGTATGAAATGTTTTCACAGCCAACTGAGCACTTTGTGTAATGAAGTCTCCGTTGTAATGTAGGAAACGCGATACCCGATATGCACACAGCAAGAACCCACAGAACAGCAGCAGCAACGTGATCAGAGAGTCTGATATTTCTAAAAATAGGCTGCGCTTCCAGAGAGAAGACTCCAACTCTCTTTGGGGTGTCTGTGGGTCTTTCATGTTCACATGAGAGGGTACATGCCTCAGCTAAAGGACAGCATTCCAAACAAATCCTTTAAAAATCACCAACTTTATGGGTTTTCTAAACTAAGTGATGAAGTGAAAAGGAAATTATCTCTGTGTATGAGAAATTGTTCTACCATAGTTAGCTTACTGAGTGCAGTTCCAGTCAGCTCATTATCAAAGAGTTTTATTTTACAGTGAGCTTCTCTCATGACATGAGTTGGGTTTGGTTCAGTCTGTAATGGGATGGTCTGTGTCATAGGGAGAGCTCTTCATTAATCAGGTTAGATTGTATTAGATTGAGTTAGCCTGGGCAGCACAAATTTACCAGGATGTTGCCAGGAATGGAGGGCTTGAGTTATGAGGAGAGGCTGGATAGGCTGGGATGCTTTTCACTGGAGTGTAGGAGGCTGAGGGGTGACCTTACTGAGGTTTATAAAATTGTGAGGGGCATGGACAGGGTGAATGGCATGTGTCTTTTCCCTGGGGTGAGGGATTTCAAGACTAGGGGCATATTTTTAATGTGAGAGGAGAGAGATTTTAAAAAACATATGAGGGGCAATGTTTTAACACAGGGCGTGGTTTGTGGGTGGGATGAACTTCCTGAGGAAGTGGTGGATGTTCCGATGTTTAGAAGACATTTGGGTACATTCATGAATAGGAAACGTTTGGAGGGACATGGGCTAAGCCGTAGACAGGTGGGACTAGTTTAGTTTGGGATTAGAGTCAGCATGGACTGGTTGGGTAAAGAGTCTGTTCCCATGCTGTGTGACTCTTAATTTGGTTCTTTCGCAAAAAGGGCAGGGAACTGAGCATGGTCACCTGACCGAAATGATCAGAACAGATGTTTCAGATTCCTTTGTTGGTTCTCACATTTCCAGATATGTTTTGTACCCACTGGACCTGTACAACGACAGTGCCTATTACACTCTGACCAAGTTCAAAAAGCAGTTCCTGTATGACGAGATTGAAGCGGAGGTGAGTGAGTTTTGCTGCTTTAAACCTCTCCCCTCCCATCCCCCTTCGGTTTGGGTAAATCCAGCGGGCTGCAGCTGAGAGGGTGCCAGGTCAGCAGGTGGCAGCCACAGCTGGAGTGCAGTGCCCCGGTATCCCCAGATCAATGAGGAGACTAGGTATGCACTGTGCTCGGCAGAAGTGGGTGCTACAGTTGCTGGAGATTAGAGTCAAGATTAGAGTGGTGCTGGAAAAGCACAGCAGGTCAGGCAGCATCCGAGGAGCAGGAAAATCGACATTTCAGGCAAAAGCCCTTCATCAGGAATGCCATACACTGTGCTGCCTAGTGATTGCTGACACAGTCACAGGTCTCCCAGTATGTGCCAGTACATTGGGAATGTGGATACCAGATGAACCCTCATTGCCTGAACTTAGTGAGTGGAATAAGTGTGGGAACTGCCTTTCTATATCCTACTTATTTGCTTGTTTTCCAGGTGAACCTCTGCTTTGACCAATTTGTTTACAAGTTGGCTGATCAAATCTTTGCTTATTACAAGGCGATGGCTGGCAGGTAGAGTATGATCCTCTTTATTCTTAAGTTGTCAGGACCCATTCTGGAGCCACTTGTGATGTTGCCTTCCACATTGTTAAAGCTGTCCAGTCTCACGGCATAAAATGAGACCCTTCTGCCCACTGTGCATGCACTAGATCATTGGAGAAACTGTCCAATCAGTCTGGTTCTTTCACTTTAACCCCACTGTCCTTAGTCCCTTCAAATCCTTACCCAATTTTCTCTTGGAAATGTTATGCAAGATATTATTGAATGTGCTTCCATCACTTTTTAGCCGAATGCATTCCAAATCCGAACCACGTGCTGCCATTTTCGCTTAATCTCCTCTGGTTCTTTTAACTTAAATCTATGACCTCTGGTTACTGATCCTTTTTGCCCCTAGAATGTTTGTCCTTATTTAGTCTATTAAAGCACCTCCATTAAATCTTCTCATAACCTTCATTGTAGAACCAAACCAGGTTCACAAGTGTCTCACAAAACTGAAATCCCTCATCACTGACATCATTTCAATAAATTTCTTCTGGTCCCATCACAGACAGACTTTGTGTCTTTTATTATTTTCTGTGTCTTTATATGGGCGGCACGGTGGCACAGTGGTTAGCACTGCTGCCTCACAGCGCCAGAGACCCCTAATCTATATGTGAGGCCTGTGTTTTTTCATATACTCAGTGATTTGTCCCCAATTTTAAATAATTTCCAACAGTAGACATTGTGCATTAAAATAAATTAAGATTATTTATTGAAACACATATGCCCTCGAGCTGTCTTTCCATCATCCCTCATGTGCACTATCATACTCATAAAGATCAGATGAGTAAAATGTACAATTATTAGTTACAATGAGTTCAGTATCTTTAGTGGCAGGCCTGTAGTTTCTTAGGTGAATTGATGCCTTTATGGAGATCTGTTAAAGCTGAAGTTTCTCAGTGGGGTTTAAGTTGTGAAGCATTAATTACTACTTGGTCTTTGGCATCAGAGGCACATACTTCAGTAACAGGAAGCAATTTTCTATGTAACAGCATTAGCTTAAGACTGGTTAACTACATTAACACTAAGTAAGAGACATTGTTATCTCCTGATGGATAATGACTAGAGGTATACTACATGGCTGCAGACTGTGGCACGGACTAACAAACAAATTGACTAACTTCTTCCAGAGGAAGTCATTTATATATCAGTGGACAGGACTATTCCAAAACTGAGTTAGTCCTTTCAGGCCATCTGCCTTATAAAGGAATGCCCGGAACAGAACCCAATACTCCAGCATAAAGTGAGTTCATGGAATGCCCTGCCAGTAGCATTGGTGGACTCTCCCTCTTTATGGGCATTTAAATGGGCATGGGATAGGCGTATGGAGGATAGTGGGCTAGTGTAGGTTAGGTGGGCTTGGATCGGCGCAACATCGAGGGCCAAAGGGCCTGTACTGCGCTGTATTCTTCTATGTTCTATGTATTTTCTATGTAAAGCCAGTGTTTTATGAAGATTTACCTTAACTCTAATGCTTATTATTGTATTTACAAGTCCAGTAATCCCATTGCTTTTTTAAAAAACCTTTTCAACTTGACTTATAATCTTTGATGACCCTCTCGAGCCTCTCTGTGCTGTACCTCCTTTAACAGTTGAACTTTTTAATTTACACTTTCAATCTGTAGACTCTTTCCGACTAAAGTGATTCACTTTACACTTCAGTTCTTAGGATCTGTTCCCATCTATTTCTCAGATGCTAATCTTAAATTTAACCCCTTGGGGATATCTAGAACTGAGGGAATAGTTTCATAATAAGGGGATGGCCCTTTAAGACAGAGGTGTGTTTCTTTCTGAAGGCTGTAAATCTTCAGAGTCCTCGACCTCGGAGAGAGGGATGTGGAGGTTGTGTCACTGAATGACAAAGCTGAGTTAGACGGTTATTAATTTGGGGAAAGTGAGATGAGGATGAGAGTTCATCAGAAGCTTGGGGTAAGGCAAGAAAGTAGAGGTGAGCTCAGTCCAAGATCAGACCAGCCATCGTCTTAATTAAATGACGATTGCTCGAATCCTTAGAATCCCTACAGTGTGGAAACAGGCCCTTTGGCCCAACAAATCCACATTAACCCTCCAAACAGTATCCCACCCAAGCCCATTCCCCATTCCTCTACATTGAACCCCAGACTAATGCACCTAACCTACAAATCCCTGAACACTCTGGGCAATTTAGCAGGGCCAATTCATCTAACCCACACATCTCTGGACTGTGGGAGGAAACTGGAGCATCCGGAGGAAACCCATGCAGACACGGGGAGAACGTGCAAACTCCACCCAGACAGTCGTCCAAGGCTGGTATCAAACCCGGGTCCCTGGTGCTGTGAGGCTGCAGTGCTAACCACTGAGACTAGGGAGACTGGAAATGACTCCTGCTCCTATTTCTCCTTTTACATTTTGGAGTCAGCTCATGTAAGGAACACCTAGAGACACTGATGAAGCTGCAACATAGACATGTTAAATTTCTCCTTGTCTTTCCTCTTCTAAGCGTATTGTTGGATAAAAGGTTCCGGGCAGAATGCAAGAACTATGGAGTCATCATTCCCTACCCACCGTCCAATCGCTATGAGACGTTACTGAAACAGAGACATGTACAGGTACGGATCATGTTTACTCCAGCATTCAGGTTGTCCTGACTGCTCAGGGAAATGGTGCATCATTCTGTGCAGAACTGAGTCTCACAGACTGACTTCTATGCCCAACCTCTGACCTGTGACCTCTGCCAGCCTGGCGATAAACCTCCACATGTCTGACCTCTGTGCATCCATGAAAGAGGTCAACTCGATCCGAGTTCCTCATCCAGATTCCTGTCCACTGCTGGAAAGAGCCAATGGTGGAGACATGGGTCACACATCTCTGGGCAATGTTTCCATTCTCAGGATGTGTGGGTATTGCTGGCACATCTCCGTCGTGCTGAGAATCCCAGAATTGTTCTGGCGCAGAAGGAGGCCATTTGGCCCACCGTGTCTGCACTGGCTCTTCAAATTACCCAGTGCCATTCTCCTGCTTTTTATCCACACCCTGACCAAATCCTCATGTCTATCTAACACCCCCTTGAATGCCTCAATTGAATCTGCCTCCATCACATTTCCAGCCAGTGTTTTCCAGACCCTAATAGTTCACGGTGTGAAAATGCTTTTTCTCACATCGTTTCTGCTCCATTCACTCATCAATCTGTTTCCTCTGGTTGTTGTTGTTTGTACATGTAGGCATGGGACTAGATTAATTTAGAATATCTGTGGTTGGCATGGACCAAAGGGTCTGTTTCCGTGCTGCACATCTCTTTGACTCTAAATGTCTTCATAGCTATTCTATCCGGTCAACTTGTGATTTTGGAAACCTGTATCAAATCTCCTCACAGCCACCTTCTCTCTCGGGAGCACAGTCCCAACTTCCTCAATCTATCCTCATCACTGCAGCTCCTCATGCCTGGAGCCAGTTTTGTAAATCACTTCTGTACCCCCTCCCAAGCATTCACACCTTTCCTGTAATGTGGAGCCCACAAATATCCAAAGGTGGTGTCGAGTTGCCTTTTTAAAACCACTGATGGCAGGTTTAGTGTAAACTGAAAGTCTTTCTTGGCCAAGTCAAAGGACATTTAAGAACGAAGCACATCTGACCACAGACTGTAAGGACAGCAGATTCCCTTTACTACAGGATATTCATAGTTGGTTGGTAGAGCAAAACTTGAATATTGCTGAAAAAAAAGACACACACTTTGTCAAAATCTTTTGTCTTGTACTGATCAGGATCATGCACAAGAATACTAATTCATTGGGGGAAAGCAGTATTTATAGATCATAAAAGGAGAGTGTTGATTGGTTGACAAGTAGACACTAGCTAATACATCGTTCAGAGTCCACTTGCGAATCAATTAGCACTTACGGCCTATGCAGCATAAAACGTAGCTTTCTTCTTGATTTGATAGTCTTGCAAAATGTCCTGGTGAGTGCAACAGGGCAACTTTGTCAAAATGCAACTTTTTTTTCACCAATGCTAAAACATACTAATGAACTGAAAACAAAAAGTGCTGGATATCACAGCAAGCCAGGCAGCATCCATGGAGAGTGAGGAAGCTAATGTTTCGAATCGAGATGACTTTTCATTAGAACATTAGATTAGAAACTTGCTTTCTCTCCAGTGTTATTGCCTGACCCTCTGTGATCTGCAGCAATTTTTGATTCCAGTTCAGATTCCAGCATCTGCAATAATTTGCCTCTGTACTAATGAACCAATTAGGTTTTACAACGAACCATGCTTGTTATTATTAGGATCAGAATTTTGCTTTCCATGGCTTTCGACTGACCACAGTGAAATCTGAAATGTCGTAGCCTGGATTATTAGTCCAGGAACAGAAACATGCCTGACTGTCATAGAATCATAGAGATGTACAGCACGGAAACAGACCCTTTGGTCCAACTCTTCCAGATATTCTAAATTAATCTAGTACCACTTGCCAGCATTTGATCCATATCCCTCCAAACCCTTCCTATTCATATACCCATCCAGATGCCTTTTAAATGTTGCAATTGTACCAGCCTCCACCACTTCCTCTGGCAGCTCATTCCATACATGCATCACCCTCTGTGTGAAAAGGTTGCCCCTTAGGGCAAATCTTTCCTGTTACCTTAAATCTCTGCCCTCTAGTTTGGACTCCCCTACCTTTGGCAACTCATCCTATTCATGTCCCTCATGATTTTATAATCTTCCATAAGGTCATCTCTCAGCCTTTAATGCTCCAGGGAAAACAGCCCCAGCCTGTTCAGCCTCTCCCTGTAGCTCAAATCCTCCAACCCTGGCAACATCCTTGTAAATCTTTTCTGAACCCTTTCAAGTTTCACAACATCTTTCCGATAGGAAGGAGACCAGAATTGCACGCAATATTCCAACAGTGGCCTAACCAATGTCCTGTACAGCTGCAACATGACCTCCCAACCCCTGTACTCAATACTCTGACCAATAAAGGAAAGCATACCAAATGCCGCCTTCATTATCCTATCTACCTGCGACTCCACTTTCAAGGAGCTATGAACCTGCACTCCAAGGCCTCTTTGTTCAGCAACAGTTGCCAGACCTTCCAATTAAGTGTATAAGTCCTGCCCTGATTTGCTTGTATTCCTCTCTGCACTGCCACTGCAAAATGGATGTTTTATTTATGGACTGCTAGCTATGAGGAATCCTGTATTAAAAATCTGCCATGTTCATAGTCTTTTTTTCTTGCAACATTCCACATTCATGATGGGTTTCACCTTTCGCCTTTGGGATGATAACCCACCCTCAGAGTCAATGGCCTCCCCATCTCCTGCATTAGTCGAGACCTAAAGGATGGGGATAACCTGCCAGATTCCTAATAGTTAAGTCGTCACAGTGAGGTTGTGAGGGGTGATTCTCATCCAAGTGTTAGTGTGAGCCTTTCGAAAATGTTGAAAGCCAGATGGGACCAGGTTGGACCTGTCGATTCATTGTGTTTTGTCTCCTCACCCCCACCCCACAGCTTTTGGGAAGGTCCATCGACCTCAACAGACTCATCACTCAGAGGATCTCAGCTGCTATGTACAAGTCTCTGGATCACGCGATCAGCCGATTCGAGAGTGAGGATTTGACGTCCGTTGTGGTGAGATCATCAAGGTCTTCAAAGCCGGTTTCAGATGGTGGGGCTCGGGTGCTGAGATGTTTCCAACAGGATTAGGCAGGGTAGATGCCGAAATGATGTTCCTGATAATAGGAGAGTCCAGAAACAGGGGGTCACAGTCTAAGAATGCAGGGCTAACCATGTCCGACTGAGATGAGGAGAAATGTCTTCACCCAGAATCTGGTGAGCCTGTGGAATGCTGAGCCGCTGAAAGTAGTCAAGGCATTGTATGAATAAAGAAAAAGATGAATGTTGCACTTGGGGCTAAAAGGGTCAAAGGGAATGGGGGGGAAAAGCAGGAATAGACAACTTAGTCGGATGATCAAACAAGATCATATTGAACGGAGGGACAGACTTGAAGGGCCAAATGGCCTACTTCTGTTCCTAATTAGTAGGTTTCTACACAGCCAGAAGAGAGGCAGAAAAGTCCCTTGAGCCACAAAGGCTAGATCCTCCTTCTTGAAACAACACAATGTTTTGACCTTAACCACTTTCAGGCAATCCAGGGAAGGTTTAGTAGACTAATATAGAGGTTGCTGTTTAAACATCAGCGGTTAACTATTTAAAATAGAAATGAGGTAAAATTATTTCTGCTAATGAGTCTAGAGCCTTTGGAATTCACTTCCTGAAGAGGTAAGGATACAGAGTCCTTGAATATTATTAAGTCAGACACATGTCACCCAAGGGGTCAAAAGGTTTCAGGGGTAGGTGGGGATGGGGATTTGAGGTTACTGACGGATCAGCCGGGGGATTGAATGATAGAACGAGCTTGAGGGACTGAATGGCCGACTGCTGCTCCTGATTTGTTTATTCATATATAACGTTGATAGAGTCTTCTGTGATTTGAGCCTATAGGAATTGGAGTGGCTGTTTGAGGTCAACCGTCTCACCCATCGTCTCCTATGCAAACACATGACCCTGGACAGCTTTGACGCCATGTTCAGGGAGGCCAATCATAACGTATCTGCTCCGTACGGACGAATCACGCTTCATGTCTTTTGGGAACTCAACTTTGACTTCCTGCCCAACTATTGCTACAACGGATCAACAAATCGGTGGGTGTTGCCTTTTTGATGGGGTGGGGTCAGAGGTGAAAGGTGGGGGAGGGTCCCTTCTCAGGGCCTTCTCTTCGCTACCTTCCCAACCAATGGGAATGCTCCTGATGAAAGACCCCCAACACTCTCTGTTTCTTGTCAGAGGAGGGGGGATGGTTGGATGTTCCTCATCATGTGACTCAGAATGTGGAATAGTCAAGTCGAGAGGTAGAAAAGATGCAGCCAATGGTTTCAACAGCCAATGAGCTGAGGGAGAGGTGGCGACATTGCGAAGGTGGTCTCAGTGTGTTGGGTTTAGTGTTTTGGATACGTGGTCTGAAGTTCATTGTTGGGTCGGATAAGACCCGGAAGTTGCAGACAGTCCTGTGTCAGGCTGGGAACAGAAGGGCGATGAAGGTGGGGGCTGAAGAACCAGTTTTGTGGTGGGGATTGAAGGCAATGACTTTGTTCTTCCCAATATTTATTTGGAAGGAATCTCTGCTCATCAACCAATTGGAACACATTGAAAGAGGCCATTCAGCCCATCTATTCAGTGTTTGCTGTGCACTGAACATATCAGTCTAGTCACATTTGCCTACACTGTTCTCACATCCTTCAATATTGTTTCCTTCATCCACCTCCTCAATCTAAGCATCAGTGTCGAGACCTCAGGCACTAACCCTGCGAGTGAATCCCGCGGCCTCACAGCTCTCTGTGTGACGAGGTTCCCCCTGCCACCTTTGCTAAATCTATTGCATTTAATTTGCCATCATTCTTGACTCCTTGGATACTACAAACAGTTAGTTTATTTCGAACCACCCTGGCCTTGTCCTTCACAATTTGAGACTGTGTTCTCCTGGTATGTCTGACAGTTCCTGTTGCTGTGAGGTCCCTGAGCAATCGCTGTCCACCCAGCAGTGTCCACTTCTGGGAGTGGGTCAGCAGGTGGAGAGTGGAGAGATGAATGTGAATCGTAGAATCCCTACAGTCTGGGAACAGGCTCTTCCGTCCAACCAGTCCACACCGACCCTCTGAAGAGTAACCCACCCAGACCCATTCCCCTACAGATTCCTTTTCCAGGCTATGAAATAATCAGCACATTGGTGAATGTAGAGGAAGCTGAAATCAGAGGCCCCAGTGCTACTGTTGTTCTGGGGCCCTGGTCCTACCTAACCTTCGGTACAAAACACAATCCTGCTCCTGAACACAGGAAGCCTCACTTATTGGTCCCTGATGGACCCCACTGTCCTAGACATTGGCTGTACACTGTGCTGGCAGTGTTCGGGGACAGTGTAGAGGGAGCTTTACTCTGTATCTAACCTCATGTTCCTGTCCAGTGAGTGTTCAGAGGGAGCTTTATTCTGTATCTAACCCCATGCTGTCCCCTTCCAGTGAGTGTTTGATGGAGACAATGTAGAGGAAGAATTACTTTCAATTTAAAAGATTAGAGGAAACTTTATTTTGTGTCTAACCCCATGCTGTCCCTGTCCTGGGAGTGTATGATGGGGAAGATGTAAAGGGAGATTTTCCTTCAATTTATAAGAGCAGAGGGAGCTTTATTATGCATCTAACCCCATATTGTACCTGTCCGAGGGGTGTTAGATGCAGTTGGTGAAGAGGGAGTTAAGTTCTACTCTGTACTTAAACCCATGCTGTTCCTATCCTAAAATTGTCTGAGGGGGAGTATTGAGGAAATGTTACTTGCAGTTTAACAGAGCAGAGGAAGCTATACTCTGTATTGAACACTCTGCTGTACATGCCCTCATAGTGTTTGATTCCGACACTATACCTTGAACTGCATTGTGTTCTGTTAGTAATATCTCAGGCTGCCAACGGACAAGAGATTTACAAAATCATGTTTATTTCTCTTTCATTGAAACTATAACGTTTTCCTTTGCAAACCCAGGTTTGTTCGGACAGCGATTCCCTTTACAGATGAGCCTCAGAGGGATAAACCAGCCAGTGTCCAGCCATATTACCTTTATGGGTCAAAGGTGAGTGAGGGTTGATTTATGGTGTGACTGTAGAACCAATAACAGTTTTGCTGGATTTTAAATCAGCAATTTCTGAATTAAATTTTAAATTTTATATCTGACTGAATGTTGTTCAGAGCGGAGAGATTTGTTGGCAGTTTTGTTTGGGTGTGTTCTAGGACCCATCGTGGTGCTAATTCTTGTGAAAAAAAATCACTCTCTTTGAAGTTTGTTGTGAAGATTGATGTGGCAGCCATTTTGTGCCAGCAGTATCCCACTAGCTGCCACAAGATGGATGACAGCATAATCTCTGAGTTTCATGATATTGGATGGGATACTGAGAGAAATTCCCCAGGTTCGAAGGTATCTCAAAAGTGTGATGTGTCATTTTGCCTCAGTTGTATAGGAGACCGATTTTATGGTGCAGTGGGATTTTAACGACTGTCTGACCCATTGGGAACAGCAGTGGGTGCCAAGGTAGATGATATTTGGAAAGGCTTCTCTAGGCCTTTGGTTTGTTGACTCGACACACTGTTTCCCAATGCTGCAGAGGTCGTTATTGACTGGGGTGTGTGTTGGAAATTTGGGCCCACATGGTTTCCAATTTTCTGAGCATTTTGCTTCAGGAATTGCACACATTCTGCTGTTCTCTCCCTGACACAGTGGGGAGCCAGAAAATTACCTCTTGTGAACACACAGAGGAAATATCCAATTATTGACCATCACCATACCTCTACACAGCAGCCTGATTTATTCCAGTGCAGTCTCTGGAATATTCCAAACACTCATGGATTCCTGACAGTGCAGTTAGAGGCCATTCAGCCCAGTGGGTCTACACCAACCCTCTAAAATCCATCCTATCCAGACCCTTCAATCCCACATTTCCCATGGCTAATCCACTTAGCCTGCACAACCCTGAACACTGTGGCACGGCCAAGCTGCCTAACCTGTATATCTTTGGACCGTGGGGGGAAACAGGAGCACATGGAAACCTGCACAGACACTGAGAGAACGTGCAAACTCCACACAGACAGTCACCCGTGGGTGGAATTGTACCAGGGTCCCTGGCACTGTGCGGCAGCAGTGCTAACCACTGCACCATATACATACATAACTCCCTTTTACATGGATGGAATTTATTTGATTCTACACCACAGAAACAGGCCATTCAGCCCAACTAGTGTCACCAGATGTACCTCCCAACCCTGTTTTCAAACCCACTTGGTCCTTCTGATTCTTTTCCCCTCACACACCTGCTCGCTCTTGCATCTATACTGTCTGCCTCAGGTACTCCTTGTAGTGAATTCCACATTCGCACCACTGTCTGGGTGAATTTCAGTGACAACAGATGACATTTTAAATGTGCTCACATACAAGTCTGGAATTGAGGTGGGTTTGGTGTGAATTTGGCAATCCCCATTTTTTTGTAGATTAGATTCCCTACAGTGTGGAAACAGGCCATTTGGCCCAACCAGTCCACACCTGCCCTCCGAAGAGTAACCCACCCAGACCCATTTCCCTCTGACTAACGCATCAAACACAATGGGCAATTTAGCATGGCCAACTCACCTGACCTGCACATCGTTGGACTGTGGGAGGAAACCAGAGTACCCGGAGGAAACCCACGCAGACGCGGGATGTCACCCACACAAACAGTCGCCCGAGGCTGGAATCGAACCTGGGACCCTGGTGCTGTGAAGCTGCAGTGCGAATCACTAAGCCACTGTGCTGCCCTGAAGAGGCGGTATTCTCAAGAGGCGAGGGAATAACTTGACAAATGGCAGCTGCAATGCTGCATCACAATCTCCAACTTAGAGTCATAGAGATGTACAGCACAGAAACAGACCCTTTAGTCAAACCTGTCCATGCCAACCAGATATCCCAACCCAATCTAGTCCCACCTGCCAGCACCCGGCCCATATCCCTCCAAACCCTTCCTAATCTTATACCCATCCAAATGCCTCTTCAATGTTACAATTGTACCAGCCTCCACCACTTCCTCTGGCAGCTCATTCCATACACGTACCACCCTCTGCGTGAAAATGTTGCCCCTTAGGTCTCTTTTATATCTTTCCCCACTCACCCTAAACCTATGCCCTCTA
>NC_057723.1:10321527-10327021 GCF_004010195.1 Chiloscyllium plagiosum
ATTCATCTGCCTTCCCTGTTGGGCCCCTTGCATTGAAATAAATGCAGTTTAATTTTTTAGTCCTACCTTGTCCCTGCCTACCCTGACTGTTTGACTCATTTCTGTTCTCAACTGTACCAGTCTCAGATTGATCTCTTTCCTCACTATCTCCCTGGGTGCCCCCCCCCACCTTACTAGTTTAAATCCTCCCAAGCAGTTCTAGCAAATTTCCCTGCCAGTATATTAGTCCCCTTCCAATTTAGGTGCAATCCATCCTTCTTGTATAGGTCACTTCTACCCCAAAAGAGATTCCAATGATCCAAAAATGTGAATCCTTCTCCCATACACCAGCTCCTCAGCCATGCATTCTTCTGCTCTATCCTCCTATTCCTGCCCTCACTAGCTCGTAGCACCGGGAGTAATCCAGATATTACTACTCTCGAGGATCTCCTTTTTAAATTTCTACCTAACTCTCTGTAATCTCCCTTCAGAATCCCAACTTTTCCCTTCCTATGTCGTTGGTTCCAATGTGGACAATGACCTCTTGCTGACCCCTCTCCCCCGTGAGAATATTCTGCACCCTCTCTGTGATATCCTTGATCCTGGCACCAGGAAAGCAACACATCATTCTGCTTTTTCGCTGCTGGCCACAGAAACATCTGTCTGTACCTCGAACTAGAGAATCCCCTAACAAAATTGATCTCTTGGAAGCCAACGTACACCTCATTGCATTAGAGCCAGTCTCAATACCAGAAACTTGGCTGTTCATGCTACATTCCCCTGAGAATCCATCACCCCCTACATTTTCCAAAACAGCATACTTGTTTGAAATGGGTATATCCACAAAAGACTCCTGCACTAGCTGCCTACCTCTCTTACCTTTCCTGGAGTTAACCCATCTATGTGACTGTATCTGAGACTTTCCCCTCTTCCTATAACTGTCATCTATCACATACTGTTGGTGTTGCAAATTCCTCATCGCTTCTAACTGTCTCTCCAACCGATCCACTCGATCTGATAAGATTCGTAGCCAGCAGCATTTATGGCAGATATAATCCTCAGTAACCCTTAAACTCTCTTTAAACTCCCACATCTGACAAGAAGTACATATCACTCTATTAAAGGCGATTTTTGCTCCTTCACAATCTACAGACCCAGAAAATAACACAGTCTTATTCCTCTACAAACACTGCCCCAAGTTTAAATTAATAGTTATGACTTATATTTTAAGTTTAATCAAGAGACATATCTCCAAAAACATATAATCAAGAAAGAACCTACTTTGCTCACTACTGCAGATTCTCTGTAGGCCACAGTCAAAACAACGATTAAATTATCTGCTTTTGTGCTGTGAACTTTGCCCAACAGTCCCTCCAAGACCAGTTGTGAATTTCACTGTTTGATAGTTTTCTGAACTTACATCAGGTGTGGCTGTGGAATCACTGAGCTCATGCTGTTGTTGGATATATTCCCTATCAGATAATAACAGAAATCCCAAGGGTCCACACTTACTTCTGACTTGTGAACGTCGATGGAACTGATAGTAGTTAAATTGACAGGTATCCCCTGAGTATTACTGACTAGTTGTGTTTCCACTCCACTCCCTCTCTCTTCAGCCCCTGAACATTGCCTTCACACACATCTACAGCGTCTTCCGCAACTTTGTGGGACCCCCTCACTTCAAGACCATCTGCCGCTTGCTGGGCTACCAAGGTATCGCTGTGGTGATGGAGGAGCTCCTGAAAATCGTCAAAAGTCTGGTAAATTGCCCACTCTGGTAAATTGTGTAAAGAAACTATAAACTTGTATAAGTACAGAGAACAGGGCTTCTCAAATGCTTTGCAGCCAATAAAGTTCTCTCGAACTTTGTAACAGTAACTAATGTTACTGCACCCAGTTTGGATAAAGCTCCCAAAAACAGCAATGTGCACATGGCTGGATAATTTGTCTTGGTGCTGTTGACTGGGGGATAAATATTGGTGAACTTGATTTTCATCAAAATATGGGATCTTGTACATCTGCCTGAGAAGTCTTCCTGTTTAACACTTTATCTGAAAGACAGAGCTTCCTATAATGCAGTGCTCCATCCGTATAGGATCCCTACAGTGTGGAAGCACACCATTTGGCCTATCATGTCCACACCCATCCCACCCAGACTCACCCTATCCCAGTAACCTTGCATTTCCCATGACTAATCCACCTGACCTGCACATCTTTGGACTGTGGGAGGAAACTCGAGCACCCAAAGGAAACCCATGCAGAAATGGGAAGAACGTGCAAGCTCCACACAGACACACGCCAGAGGCTGGAATCAAACCCAGGTCCCTGGCGCTGAGAGGCAGCAGTGCTCCTGTCCCTTTGATGATTTAACACTCCCTCAGCACCGCCCCTCTGACAGGGCATTGCTCCATTGGAATTGCCCCTGTGATCGTGGTGCATCCTTTCAGTACTGCTCAGTCAGTGTTGGTTTAAATTATGTCCTGGAGTGGGACTTGAATCTGAGTTGGAGGGAAATGTGATAACATGGAACATAGTCAACACCACATCAGCCTGACATTCAACAGTATTCCCATAGCCAAATCCCGAACCAGTGACAACCTGAGGCTTACCAGTGTCTCAACTAAACACATAAAGACGGTGACTGCTTCAGGTTAAGTGTTTGCATGGCAAATGATTCACCTCAAAGCCTGTCCATCGTGGAATGATGGAATACCCCACACTGGCCTGGATGGAGTGCCGCTCCAAAAATACTCAAGGTGCTCAACACTGTCCAGGACAAAGCAGTCCGTTTGATCAGCTGGAGAGGGTTCAGATGACATTTACCAGGATGTTGCTGGGTCTGGAAGGTTGGAGCTATAAGGAAAGGCTGGGACTGTTTCCACTGGAGTGTTGGAGGGGTGACCTTACAGAGTTTTATAAAATCATGAGGTGTATAGATAGGGTTAATGATAGTTGTCTTTTCCCTAGGATGGGGGATTTCAAGACTAGGAGGCACATATTTATGTCAGTTTATTCCTGATGAAGAGCTTATGCTTGAAATGTTGATTTGCATGTTCCTCGGATGCTAATGCTTCCATTAGCTTGAATATCCATCTCCTTTAAAGTTAGCACAAGGTGGCAGTAGTGAGCTGCTCTGCCACAATTTGCGAATAGTCATGATTCGGAGATGCCGGTGTTGGACTGGGGTGTACAAAGTTAAAAATCACACAACACCAGGTTATAGTCCAACAGGTTTAATTGGAAGCACACTAACTTCCAGAGCGACGCTCCGTCGCTCCGAAAGCTAGTGTGCTTCCAATTAAACCTGTTGGACTATAACCTGGTGTTGTGTGATTTTTAACAATTCGCGAAGGTTCCTTTGACAGGAACATCCAAACCTGCAACACAGAGTCAAACAGCATGGAAACAAACCATGTGCTCCAACCAGTCCATACCGAACATGATTCCAAACTAAACTAGTCCCACCTGCCTACTGCTGTCCCATATCACTCCAAACTTTTCTTATTCATGTCCTTATCCAAATGTTTTTTAAACATTGTAACTATACCCACATTCACCATTCCTCAGGAAGTTCATTCCAAACGTGAACACCTTCTCTGTGTGAAAAAAATTGCCCTCATATCTTTTTTAAATCTCTCTCCTCTCACCTTTAAAAATGTGCCAATGAGTGTGGCGCTGGATAAGCACAGCCAGTCAGGCAGCATCTGAGGAACATGCAAATCAACGTTTCAAGCGTAAGCTCTTCATCAGGAATAAATTCACATAAATATGTGCCTCCTAGTCTTGAAATCCCCCATCCTAGGGAAAAGACAACTATCATTAACCCTATCTATACACCTCATGATTTTATAAAACTCTGTAAGGTCACCCCTCCAGTGAAAACAGTCCCAGCCTTTCTTTATAGCTCCAACCTTCCAGACCCAGCAACATCCTGGTAAATGTCTTCTGAACCCTCTCCAGCTTAATAATATCCTTCCTATAGCATCTTCATCCCGAATTGCTCTTGAAAAGGTGTTGGTGAGTCGTCTTCTTGAACTGGAGGTGTATTCTTGGTAGCTTGATCCAGAGAGAGACCCAGTGGTAGTGAAGGGACAGGGATGTGGTTGCACATCAGGATGGGGAGGAGGTGCCTTGGAAGAGAACTTGCAGCTGGTGGTGCCCCTCCTGTGTCCTCTTCCCTTGACCTTCGAGGTGGATTTGTAGGGTTTTGGGAAGGGGAGGGAGGATGTGGATTTAGGAGGGGCCGGGGAGGGGGGGAGGGGAGGTGGGATACACAAGGAAAGTGATGGGAGTTTGAGAGCCATGACGGAGCTGCTGATGAGGTTAATGCCTTCTGTTTGATTCTTCCCCCCCCCAGCTACAGGGAACCATCCTGCAGTATGTGAAGACCTTGATTGAGGTAATGCCCAAGATCTGCCGGCTGCCTCGACATGAATATGGATCCCCAGGTCAGTGCACAGCGAGCAAGAGGCCAGTGTTTTGGGGAAATGTGGACTGGTAACCCTTGGGGAACTAGGCCCATGTCAAGCTGAGTGATCGCACACAAACCAGGGTTAGTGGAGGGATGGTGAGAGGTGGTGCTGATCTCACTGATAGCCAGTTGAGTGAGCGGCGAAGACATGTCTCTTCCAATCATTTAATCCACCTCTCAAATCACATCTTAAACGTGGACACAGTTTCTGAGAGAATGAATCTCTCTGCCTCACAATTCTCTGTGTGATGTAGTTTCTCCTACTTCTGAGGAAGGGTCGCTTGACCCGAAACCTTAACTCTGATTTCTCTCCGTAGATGCTGCCAAACCTGCTGAACCTTTCCAAGAATTTCTGTTTTTGTTTCCCCTACTTCTGATAAATTATAAAGTGATAGTATGATACGGCTCCAACAGGAGGCCATTCTTTCTATTAGGCCATCCTGGCTTTTGAAAGAATGATCCATTTGGCACTACATCCCTACTCTTTTTTTCCCCAAAGCTCTGCAGATTTCTCTAGTTCGGTTATTTATACAGTTTTCTTTTGACAGTTACTATTGAATCTGCTTCTGGAACCTTTTCAGTGTATTCCAGATCATGGTCATAAATAAATATTATTTTATCTTTGTCCTGCATATCCACCCACCTCATCTACTGTGTCCATTGCTTTCAATGTGGTCTCCTCTACATTGGGGAGACAGAACGCCAACTCGCGTTTCAGGGAACATCTATGGGACACATGCACCCAACAACCCCCCACTGCCCTATGTTTGAACACCTCAACTTCCCCTCCCATTCCCCTTGGGCCACCAAATCCAAGCCACCTGATGACTGGAGGAAGAACGCCTCATCTTCCACCTTGGGACCCTTCAACCACATGGCATCAACATTGACCTCACTAGTTTCTGAATCTCCCCTCCCCCCATCTCATCCCAGATCCAACCCTCCAACTCAGCACTGCCCTCTTGAACTGTCCTACCTGTCCATCTTCCTTCCCACCTATCCACTCCACCTTCCCCACCAACCTATCACAATCACACACTCCCC
>NC_057723.1:10328997-10339165 GCF_004010195.1 Chiloscyllium plagiosum
AATCCATCGAACTCAGCACCGCCTTCCTAACCTGCAATCTTCTTCCCGACCTCTCCGCCCCCACCCCTGTCTGACCTATCACCCTCACCTTGACCTCTTTCCACCTATCACATTTCCGACGCCCCTCCCCCAAGTCCCTCCTCCCTATCTTTTATCTTAGCCTGCTGGACAAACTTTCCTCATTCCTGAAGAAGGGCTAATGCCCGAAACGTCGATTCTCCTGTTCCCTAGATGCTGCCTGACCTGCTGCGCTTTTCCAGCAACACATTTCCATCTCTAACCCCCGCTCTACCCATTCCTGATGAGTTTAAGCCCGAAACATCGACTCTCCTGCTTCTCGGATGCTGCCTGAGCTGCTGTGCTTTTCCAGAGCCACCCTTTTCAACTCTGACTCTCCAGCATCTGCAGTCCTCACTTTCTCTCTGTTAGTCTAGAGAGCCAGGTAATGTTCTGGGGACCTGGGTTCAAATCCCGCCACTGCAGACGGTAGAATTTAAATTCAAGAAATATCTGGAATTAAGAGTCTAATAATGACCGGGAATCCATTGCCAATTGTCAGAAAAATCCCATCTAGTCCTTCAGGGAAGGAAATTGCCATCCTTACCTGGTCTGGCCTACACGTGACTCTAGACTCCCAGTAATGTGGTTTACTCTTAACTGCCCTCGGGGCAATTAAGGATGGGGAGCAAGTGCTGACCTAGCCAGCGACACTGACATCCCATGAATGAATTAAAGAAAAGGTGATCCTTTTGCTAATCAGAGCACTGTTTCTCAATCTTCCTTCTCCAGATACTTCCATTTGTTTGCAGGGGGCATAGTCTGGGTTCACCTTATAAAGGTCCCCCCACTCAGTTGCAGTAAGCTGTAACTTCTAATGAATGAGGGCGAATAAACTGACTATCTTCAGGCTTGGAGACTTTTTACTGAAAAGCAAAAACAGCTCCTTCCCTTTCACAGGTCTGATAAAATATAAAGCATATAAAATTACAAAGGGTACAGATAACATCGAAGTAGAGAGGATGTTTCCACTGGCAGGTGAAACTCAGACAAGAGGGCTTGGCCTCACAATTAGGGGGAGCAGATTTAGGACTGAATTGAGAAGGAACGTCTTTACCCAGAGGGTTATAAATCTATGGAATTCCTTGCCCAGGGAAGTAGTTGATGTTACCTCAGTAAGCATCTTTAAAGCTAAGATAGATATTTTTCTGAACAATAAAGGAATTAACAGTTACAGTGAGATGGTGAGTAAGCGGAGCTGAGGCCATGGAAAGATCAGCCATGATCTTATTGAATGGCAGAGCAGGCTCGAAGGGGGCAGATGGCCTACTCCTGCTCCTAGTTCTTATGAAGGCTTCTCCCTGAACATACACATATCCCAAGCGGCTCAGCTACTTAGGAGCCAATGACGTTGTTATTGGCAGGCAGAAGGCTTTTGTCATTGAGAGTCACTAATCAACAGACCATTCAGCCAACAAATCACCATTTGCAGTCCCCTGGCTCGAGCCTATCTGTGTAACTAGCCTTCCTCCACTGCTTGAACAAGCAGCTGTGTAAACTGCACTTCCAAGGAGGGTCAGCTAACTTGTTTTCAAGAGGTACCGTAATCCTTCTACAATTCTTGGCTTTTAAAAAAAGGACCTTACCCCATCAGTCCACAATCGAAAATACAGAAAAATTAAAGATGGAATCCCTACAGTGTGATGGGACATCAGTGGAACAGAGGTCAGTGTGGTGGAGAGTGAATGATCATTATGAGAGAGCTCAGATTGAACGAGATGACAGTGACCTGTCTACCTTTGTTCCAGGGATCCTTGAATTTTTCCACCACCAGCTCAAGGACATCATTGAGTATGCGGAACTGAAGACCGATGTGTTCCAAAGTCTCAGGGAAGTTGGCAATGCGATCCTTTTCTGCCTGCTCATCGAGCAAGCCTTGGTAAGCACTGCTGTGAGAAACTGGGTGAGGAGTTTGGAAAATACTGGTGTCCCACCGCTCCATATGAGGGATGGTAAAGTCGTTGTTTCATTTCTGCCATGTTGATCCACGTTTGCCCAAATGTTCAATGCACAATCAGGTGGCCCCCAGAGTAATAGTAAGCGTGTCATCTACACGATACACTTTGGTTACTCATCAAAACTCCTTTAATAGCACCTTCCAAGCCTTGACCACCTCGAATCACAAGGTCAACAGATACATGGGAACACCGTCAGTTGCAAGTTCCCCTCCAAGCGTGACTTCGAAATTTATTGCTGTCCCTTCAGCATCGTTGGGTCAAAGTCGTGGAATCCTCTCCCTAACAGCATTGTGGGTCTACCTACACCAAATGGGCTGCAGCAGTTCAACAAGGCAGCTTACCACCACCTTCTCAAGGGCATCTGTGGATTGACATTAAATGGGAGCCAGGTCAGCATTGTGACCATTCCATGAAAGAATACAAAAATAAAATCCTCTTGGTTCTGCAAAAAGATGTAAAAACAAATCACAAGTATTTCTAAAATGATGTTGAGGAGATGTGCTTGGGGTTTTGAGGACTATTATCCAGCTGAGTTATACAGGAGCATCTGAAGTTAAATAGAGGGGTCAACAAAGGAACTTCAGTGAAAGATGTGATTTGGAGATGCCAGTATTGGACTGGGGGGTACAAAGTTAAAAATCACACAACACCAGGTTATGGTCCAACAGGTTTAATTGGAAGCACTAGCTTTCGGAGTGGCGCTCCTTCATCAGGTGGTTGTGGAGGACACAATCGTAAGACACAGAATTTATAGCAAAAGTTTACAGTGTGATGTAACTGAAATTATACATTGAAAAATACGTTTGTTGGGTGAATTTGTACTTGCAGAGTTACTTTGTACTTTGCTCAAAAACTGCATGAATCCATGTAAGACTCTGTTAGCTCACTTTTTAGATTAGAATCAGTCTACGCATTATGGCACAGACAGGGAACACAGGGGGCTAACACCTTCAACATCTTAATGTCTTATCTGGCTGACACCAATTGTTACAGTTAACCTGAGAATGTAACTTCTAAAAAAAATTTTGTGATTTACATATGAAAGAAGTGAAACTATCACGGTCATTCCAATAGATGAGAGACTCCACAGACAATCAAGGTATTTTTCAATGTATAATTTCAGTTACATCACATTGTAAACTTTTGCTATATATTCTGTGCCTTACAATTGCATACTCCACAACCACCCGATGAAGGAGCAGTGCTCTGAAAGCTGGTGCTTCCAATTAAACCTGTTGGACTATAACCTGGTGTTGTGAGATTTTTAACTTCAGTGAAAGAGTTAGTGTACTTCAGAGGTGGGCTTTGCTCGGAGTATTGGAGGAAAGGAAGATGATAAGTTTGGGGACTTAACAGATGGATTTAGGTATGAATTTTAAGGTGCTACTAAATCTTCTATCCAATAAGAAGCTGGAAGGCTGACAATATGGGTTTTTGTTGTCGAGTCAGTTCTTTAACGGGTAGGGAATGGTTGTTTCTGTAGTAAATATTCTCCAGCTCCTTTAGAAATTGGTCAGGCTGACATTTGTTGGGTTTTTGCTGCTTTGTGGATTGAACATGAATCAACATGGCTGTTTTTGTTCAGTGACTTGAATAGACTTTCCCTTGCTTACAGTCTCAAGAAGAGGTTTGTGATCTTCTGCACGCAGCACCTTTCCAGAACATTCTACCTAGGGTCTACATCAAAGGTCAGATGTTTAAATAAACCTTGGGTATGTGAATTTGAGAGAGTGTAACTGTGTGCCTGCCTGTCTATTAACGCATGTGTGTACAATCCACGTCTGCAACGCTGTGTAAGTGAATGATCTCTGCATCCGACTTTGTGCCCCAGTGACGCGTAACAAAGTTCCTCATTGATCCTGTCCCTCCTACATTCGGGAGTGGCTGCCCCAGTGATTCCTTGATTCTTCGTGGATGTTCTGGAGTTTTTGGGGTGGGTTTGCCTGCAGCCCCTGTTGGTATTCCGAGTCCTAAATCCAAATGGAACTGCAAGAATGCTGAGAAGGGAGTGACGATGTTAGATCTGGTGACTGCAGTTACTCAGGTCAGAGGATGGTCCCCACCCTGTCGAACATTTGGAAAACTGGGTCCCTTGGCAAAGATGCAGGACAGCAAAGGTTTTGAATGTATGAATGAGCTCACTGACCTGTAGTGTATCTGACTGGGGAGTAAGGGATGGCTATGGATGCTGGAGAACAAAGACTCACGAGTGTGAGAATGTGCATGGAACAGAATGTGATTTGTTGTCTTATTAACAGAGGGTGAACGATTGGAGGTCCGAATGAAACGTTTAGAAGCAAAATATGCTCCTCTGCACCTTGTTCCTTTAATCGAAAGGCTGGGGACACCACAGGTAAGGGAAAGATTGTCCTGTGAATACTGTTCCCCCAAACCTACTTTACGTTTGATAATTTTCCCAAGTCGACAATGGCAGCGCAGGACACACCCAGTGGGACACTTGGTCAAGAGGAGCTTTGCAAAATGGGAGCCTCCTATACTGGGACACCTGCTCCACAGAGGACATAACGAGTGAGAATCTTAAACAAAGGAACACCAATTCCCACTAGACGAACCTCATCCAGTTGGGAGTGTGCCCATTGGGAACCTTGCCAGTCATGGGCAGAATTCCCTGAAATGGCCAAGTCCTCGGTTAATCACTGGGCTTTGCCACACCACCAGCAGCAGGAACAGTTCTCTGTCCCATTAAGTACGATCCCTTTTGCCTACAAGTCTTCCCTCATTACCCCTCACCTTAAAACGAACCAACGCTGGACCTCTCCATCCTTGTAAACTGCAGGCACATCTCCAACATCCCTTTCCTCTCAGTGAGCGTGTTGTCATCTCCCAAACCCATGCCCATCTTTCCCGTAAGGTCATGTTTAAATTGCTCCGTGTGTTCCCACGCCTTCCATGTCACTAAAGTGATTCCCACCAAAGGTACATCTCACATCCAATGTGACTGTGACCGAGGTGACATCTCCCTCCTTTCACCACTTGTCGGCAGCCTTCAAACTATTTTTTTAACCACTGCCTTCTTCTCAAAGCCTATTCCATTGTCATGGAGTTGCCCATGCTTGGTTCCATCCTTACTGAATCTGTGTCAGTGAGCACCCTCGGTCCTTGAAAAGACGCCCCTTAAAATTAGAACTGTTTGAGCAGTCTTTAGATCACCTTGCGTCATGACTCCCTTCGTGTGGCTTGTTCTGAAATTGCGTCTGATTTATATTCCTGCTAATGGCGTTCGGCTGGGTCAAGGAGACTTCAAGTTGTTGTTGTATCCGAACATAAGCTACCTTTGTGGGTGGGTTGATGGGGGATAGTTTCTGTGAAGACCCTTATTGGCAGAGTGCTCACAGTTCATCCCGGTGCTGGAGCCAGGTCAAGTTATGACCAGGTTACCTCGATTATCGGCCTACCCACGCCCCATTGGATGCTTGAGGACGCGGCTTGACCTCTGTGACCTACGACCCCCCCCATTCCCTCGGCCCAAGCCGTGACCTCAGGCATCTCCAGCTGCTGGAGCAACGTGACCAGCGGACAACGTTGGCCTCTGAAGAGTTTCTTTCCTAAATTTAAAACTGTTTTACCCCCCCAGAACTTTTCGCAGCGATGGAAAGACAATCTACCAGTCAGTGTAAGTAAACTCCATCAAACCTTTAGCTCATCGCAGCCAAGGTTGCCCCTGGGCTGGGGGTAGCATCAGCCTCGGGGATGGAGGGGTGAAGGGAGGGTGGGTCATACACCCCAACCCAAATATGTGTGTGTGTGTGTGTGAAGCCTGTGTCCCAGTGAGAGTCAGTTTGTGTGTGTGGGACCCTGTGCCCCAGTGAGAGTCAGTTTGTGTGTGTGGGACCCTGTACCCCAGTGAGAGTCAGTGTGTGTGGCACCCTGTACTCTAGTGAGGGTCTGTGTGTGTGTAGGACAGTAACCCAATGAGAGTCAGTGGTCTTGGATGGCTGGGAAGTTTGGGGTGAGGCAGTTGGAACCTAAAAGAAGCCTGAATCAACCATCTTGCACTCAGCCGGTGAGCTGGCTGTGCTGAAGGTGAAGCTGTGTTTTAGCAGCTGTGAGTGAAATGGTGTCATGTGTGAGTCTCTTGCACCCTGTGTCCTCAGAATTGGGCCAAGCGGGAAATGTGACAGTTCCCAGCAGCACTCAGCAGATGAGCTAAAGATGTCAATATAAACGTGGAAGGTCTTTTTTTTTTGTTTTTAAAGTGCGTTGTGTAGCAGTAATTCGGTCCATTATGTGTGGTACTCAGCTCGATTCCCAAAGCGAGTTTCTTGCTGTGTTACCGCTGTTCATGTTGTGTGTCCGTGTCCGCAGCAAATAGCCATCGCCCGTGAAGGAGACCTGCTCACCAAGGAGCGTCTGTGCTGCGGCCTGTCCATGTTTGAGGTGATCCTGACCCGCATTCGGAGCTATCTGCAGGATCCAGTGTGGAAGGGACCTCCTGCGACAAACGGGGTCATGCATGTGGATGAGTGCGTGGAATTCCATCGGCTGTGGAGCGCGATGCAGTTTGTTTACTGTATTCCCGTCGGGACCAATGAGTTCACGGCCGAGTAAGTGCGGGAGTGCGAAGGGTTAACTTGCGGGCGGGAGGGACGGCCCTGAGCCTGATACAGCAACTCCACGATGCACTGACACACCAGCACACAGCGAAACACAAATGAGGCACAAGAGGAGGCCACTCGCCCCTTCTAGCCTGTTCCACCTTTCAGTAAGCTCACAGCTGAGCTGTTTTTAACCTCACCTCTACATTCCCGCACATCCCTGTTAATCTTTCATCCCATTGATCATGAAGAATCTGTCTCTTCCTTCATCATATGTTCAGATTCTCCAACGTTTGCCTTTTGAGGAACAGAATTCCAAAGTCACTCAAATCTCTGAGGAAGATCTTTTTTCTCATCTCTGTCTTAAAGGGGCGCCCCCTTGTTTTTAAACTACAATCTTTAGATTCTCTCACAGGAGCAACCATCCTTTCAACATTCACCTGGTCATGTCCCCTCAGGATCTTGTATGTTTCAAATAAGTTACCTCTGACTCTTCTATGTTCAAGAGGATACAGGCCTAGCCCTTTAGCTTTTGCGCATAAGGCAATCCACCCATTATAGGTATCGGTTTAGTAAACCGTCTCTGAACCACCTCCAACACATTAATGCATTGAACGGGAGTATTCACATCGGAGTAAACCATTTGGCCTTTCGGGCCTACTCCACTGTTCAGTGTCATTGTAACTCACAGAGTCATAGAGATGTACAGCATGGAAACAGACCCTTCAATCCAACCCGTCCATCTTGGGCTTCAAACTCAGTTCCTCACCTGCTCTGCCGTATCCCTTAATTCCCTGAGTGACCGAAAACCTGTGTCCCCCAGCTTTAACTGTAATCAATGATTGTGCCTCTGGCATGGACAATTCCAAAGATTTGCAACCCTTTTCCGTGAGGACATTTCTCCTCATCTCAGTCCTAATTGTCCGGCCCGTTATTCTGGTGCAGCCCCTCCGTGGGTAGATCTCAGAACAGTGGAAACATCGACAGGCTGCTTCAGAACATTCAGATGAAAGCATGATACCGTAGATGCTGTAAAACTGAAATGTAACAAAAGAAAACTTTTTTATAGAATCCCTACAGTTTGGAAACAGGTCCTTTGGCCCAACAAGGAGTGTGGGAGGCTGAAGGGTGACCTTATAGAGGTTTATAAAATCGCAAGGGGCATAGATTGGATAAATAGACAAAGTCTTTTCCCTGGGGTCGGGGAGTCCAGAACTAAAGGGCATAGGTTTAGGGTGAGAGGGGAAAGATATAAAAGAGACCTCAGGGGCAACTTTTTTTACGCAGAGGGTGGTACGTGTATGGAATGAGCTGCCAGAGGATGTGGTGGAGGCTGGTACAATTGCAACATTTAAAAGACATCTGGATGGGTATATGAATAGGAAGGGTTTGGAGGGATATGGGTCGGTTGCTGGCAGGTGGGACTAGATTGGGTTGGAATATCTGGTTGGCATGGACTGGTTGGACCGAAGGATATGTGTCTGTGCTGTACTGTGACTCTAAGTCCACACCAACTCTCTGAAGAGTGTCCCATCCCAACCCATTCCCTATTACTCTACATTTACCCCTGACTAATACGCTTAACCTCCACATCCCGGAACACCACGGGCAATATAGCATGGCCAATCCACCTAACCTAGGCAAAAGTGAGGACTGCAGATGCTGGAAATCAGATTCTAGATTAGTGTGGTGCTGGAAAAGCACAGCAGGTCAGGGAGCATCCCAGGAGCAGGACTTGAAAATCTTTGGATTTCAGGAAGAAACTGGAGCATCCGAAGGAAACCAATATACAGACATGGGGAAAATGTGCAAGCTCCATAAAGACAGTTGCCCGAGGTTGGGATCAAATCCGGGTCCCTGGCACTGTGAGGCAGCAGTGCCAACCACTGAGACACCGTGCAGCTCTGCAGAAACTCAGCAGCCCTGGCAATCTCTGTAGAGAGAAACAGCATTAATGTGTCAAGGGTGATTTGGCTGTACTCAGGATTCCAGCTCTCTAAAGAGAATTCCTATCATACTCGCAATGTTAACTCCGTTTCTCTCTCCTCAGATGCTGCCAGACCTGCTGAGTTTCTGCTTTTGCCTCAGAACGCTGTATATTTTACTGAGATCGGCCCTCATTCGTCTGATCTCCAGAGAATCCTGACTCAGTTTATTCAGCTGCCTCTTGAGACTGATGAGGTCTTAACAAAACATTATGTGGCATGGTGGCTCAGTGGTTAGTACTGCTGTCTCACAGCGTCAGGGACCTGGGTTCGATTCCAGCCTTGGGCGACTGTCTGTGTGGGGTTTTGCACATTCTCCCCGTGTCTGCGTGGGTTTCCTCTGGGTGCTCCGGTTTCCTCCAACAGTCCAAAGATGTGCAGGTGAGGTGGATTGGCCATGCTAGTAGATTGCCTGTCGTGCCCAGGGGTGTATAGGCTAAATGGATTAGTCGTGGGATATGTGGGGTTATGGGGATAGTGTAGGGAGCTGGTCTGGGTGGGATGTTCTTCAGAGGGTGAGTGTGGACTCAACAGGCTGAATGGCCTCTTTCTGCACTGTTGAAATTCTATGATTCTGTAACTAGGCCATACCTGCAATAGAGGGATCAGTCAGGTGAACCTGCGCTGTTACTGCTCTCTAATACCCATCCTTAGATATAGAAACCAAAACTGCAAACCCTGTGGTCTCAGCAAAGGCCCGTACAATTGAAGCAACACACCATTTAGTTTGGAAGGATGAGGGGGTAATCTAATTGAAACATACTGAAGAGAGTGGATGTTGGGAAGGTGTTTCCATTGGTAGGAGAGACGAGGCCCTGAGGGCACAGCCTTAGAGTGAAGGGAAGACCTTTTAGATCAGAGATAAGGAGAAACGTTTCCAGCCAGAGGGTGGGAATCTATGGAATTCACTGGCACAGAAGGCTGTGGAGACCAGGTCATTGAGTATATTTAAGACTGAGATAGGGTCTTGAGTATCAAGGGTTATGGGGAGAAAGCAGGAGAATTGGGTTGAGGAACGTATCAGCCATGATTGAATGGCAGAGCAGACTCGATGGGAATGTCTCCTTCGAATCCTCCCACTTCCTCCAGATGAAAGGGGTAGCCATGGTCACCCCCATGGGTCCATCACATGGAACAGTCCATCTTCTGCAGTTACAGTGGCACCACTCCCCACCTTTTCCTCTGCAACATTGATTACTGTTTCGGCGCCATCTCGTGCTTCCACAACGAGGTTGAACAGTTCATCAACTTCACCAACACATTCCACCCCGACCTTAAATTCACCTGGACCATCTCAGACACATCCATCCCTTCCTGGACCTCTCCATCTCTATCAACGGTGACCGACTCAACGCTGACATTTTCTACAAACCCACCGACTCCCACAGCTACCTGGATTACACCTCCTCCCACCCTGCCTCCTGTAAAAATGCTGTTCCTTATTCCCAACTCCTCTGCCTCTGCCACATCTGCTCCCAGGAGGACTAGTTCCACCACAGAACACACCAGAGGGCCTCCTTCTTTAAAGACCGTAATCTCCCATCCCATGTGGTTGAAGATGCCCTCCAACACATCTCATCGACATCCCGCATCTCCACCCTCAAACCCCACC
>NC_057723.1:10339513-10357442 GCF_004010195.1 Chiloscyllium plagiosum
GCCCCACCCCACTCCCATTTATCTCTCCACCACCCCAAGGCTCCCAGCCTCATTCCTGATGAAGGGCTTTTGCCTGAAACGTCGATTCTCCTGCTCCTCGGATGCTGCCTGACCTGCTGTGCTTTTCCAGCACCATGCTCTCGACTCTGATCTCCAGCATCTGCAGTCCTCATTTTCGCCTGAATGGCCTAATTTCTGCTCCTCTGTCTTATGGTCTTATTCCTGTACTGCAGTCCCCTTGCAGTAAAACCCAACATGTCATTTATCTTCCGACTTGCTTGCTATACCCTGTGTGCTAATGGGAAACGAGCTGTTAGTGTATACTGAAATGCCACCTGCACACGCACACACTGACCCTTGCTCAGGAGCAGGAGTAAAGCCAGGTTATGCATTTACTGCGTGCCAGGACTGATACACTAGGATTTCTGACACTATCACCAATCCACACGAGTCAAAAAGTGTGGCGCTGGAAAAGCACAGCAGGTCAGCAGGCATCCAACTTTTCGAGCATTCATCAGGAATGCTCGGAACGTCGATTCTCCTGCTCCTCGGAGATGCTGCCTGACATGCTGTGCTTTCCCAGCACCACACTCTCGACCCTGATCTCCAGCACCTGCAGTCCTCACTTTCTTCACTGTATCTACCAATTGACACTCCTCCCACTGATCTTTAAAACAAACACATTTTAAGAAGAAAATTTAAAAAATAAATCACTCAGGCTGTCGCAGCTAGGGCCGATGTTTAATGCCTATGCCTAGTTGCCCTGAGAAAGGTTTGCTGGTTCTTTTCATGATAACTAAATTGTCATTTTCTTTCACTGATGCCATGTTGTTAATTACAGTTTTTGTTTGGAACTGAACTTAAAACTTTGAGGAGAAAGTGAGGTCTGCAGATGCTGGAGATCAGAGCTGAAAATGTGTTGCTGGAAAAGCGCAGCAGGTCAGGCAGCATCCAGGGAACAGGAGAATCGACGTTTCGGGCGTAAGGGCTTATGCCTGAAATGTCGATTCTCCTGTTCCCTGGATGCTGCCTGACCTGCTGCGCTTTTCCAGCAACACATTTTCAGCACTGAACTTAAATCCTCAACTTCTCCTGGTGGTATTTGAACTCTCAACTATAGGCTTTTTGTCTCAGCGCTAGATAATTTAGTTCCGATGAGTAATTCCAAGCAGTCCATCCTCACGTTAATCCTGTGATTTCTGGGATTGGTAGAAAACTGAAACACTGACAGAGTTCCTGTCCTCCCTCATTGAAAACTTGCATTTCGGTAGCACCCAGCATGACTAAGGCTGGTGAAGTGCTTATTGAAGGGTCACTGAGAAGTCAGTGTTTTAATCTGGTGCAACGTGACAACCAAGGTTCACGTGGTAAACCTCCACTAAGCTGCATTCAATCAGCTTAGAATGGTCCGTGACCGAGTTTGAACAACTTTCAAAGAGAAGTCTTGCATTTCTGCAGCGCCGTTTTCCGTCTCGGGATGTCTCAAGGTGCTTTACAGACAGGAAAATGCTTTTGATGTTGTGGAGTTGTTGTTGTAATCTCAGCAAATTTAGAAATAAAGGAGTTGAGTGCAGGAGTGCTGTGTTTCACTGTATCTGCTTCCTCCCTCAGGCAGTGCTTCGGGGATGGTTTGAACTGGGCTGGATGTTCGATCATCGTTCTCCTGGGGCAACAGCGACGTTTTGACTTGTTCGATTTCTGTTACCACTTACTGAAGGTTCAGAGGCAGGACGGCAAGGATGAGATTATAAAGAACGTGGTAAGTATCTGCTCCGTAGGCAGCACTGGTTCAGGCTCCAGACATCAGAGATGATCCGAAAGATGGGAGTGAGATTGTGCTTGTTTATCTGCTGAGGGGGTGAGTGATGTTGGGCATGCAGGGTTCCCCAGGAAGTCAACTTGCTTCCAGGGAGGAGATAGGGCCTGTGCCCGAAACGTCGAATCTCCTGTTCCCTGGATGCTGCCTGACCTGCTGTGCTGTTCCAGCAATAAAGTTTCAACTTTGATCTCCAGCATCTGCCGACCTCACTTTCTCCTCCAGGGAGGAGATGGCCTATTGGTATTATCACTGAGCTTTAATCCAGCGACCCAGGTTAAGTTCTGGGGACCTGGGTTCGGATCCCACCACACCGAATGGTGGAATTTGAATTGTCTTTTTTTAAATCTGGAATTAAGAGTCTAAAGATGACCGTGAATTCATTGTCGATTGTCGGAAAAAAACAACTGGTTCCCGGATGGCCTTCAAGGGAGGAAACCGCCATTCTGACCTGGCCTGGCCTGCATGAGACTCCAGACCCACAGTGATGTGATTGACTCTTAACTGCTCTCTGGGCAATTAGGTATGGTTACTAAACACTGACCAGCCAGAGTCACCCACATCCCACGAGTGAATTTAAAAAAAAAACTCAATGGAGCCGTTCCCTTTGCCCAGAGTGAATGTGAAATTCCTTTGCGCCCTCAGGGCCTGGACAGCAGTTTGTCCTTCAGCAAAGCATGAATTCTGGAACCCTGCTCCCCCAGAATCTGAACTCGACATTCCAGACTCGGGATATCTCTTGCCTGGAGCTACTTGGGTTTGACAGTAATCCCAATGCACTTCCCAAATGGCATGGATTGAGAGTTGGTGATGTGTGCCATTTTATCCAGGCCTGGGTTTTACAGAATCTGCCCCCCCCCCCCCGCCCGCTGTGGGAAGAAATATCAAGCTTGGAAAAACATGTTGGCGCAATGGAGTGATGTTGACCCTGAGCCGGAGAGTGTGTCCGTGCCAAGCACAAGATTTACGAGTCATCATCTTAGCTTGTCCAGTGACACAGTCAATCCCCATTGGTTCCTTTCACCTCAGCATCCAATGGACTGGATAACAGAGATTGAAATGAGTACAGGATCCACAAACCAGGTTTCATAGAATCCCTACAGTGGAGGAACAGGCCATTTGGCCCATCATGTCCACACTGGCCCTCCAGCAAGCATCCCACCCTATCGTATCTCTGCATTTCCCATGCAGATCCATCAAGCCTGTAAACCACAGGGCACTATGTGCAATTTAGTGTGGTCAATCCACCATCTTTGGACTGTGGGAGGGAACCCACACAGACACGGGGAGATTGTGCAAACTCCACACAGACAGTTGCCTGAGGCTGGAATTGAACTCAGGTCCCTAACTTTGTAAGATAAGTGGGCTAACCACTGAGCCACAGCTTGTATTCCCTTGGCTATTGATGATTAAGCAGTGACCTAATTGAAGTATTTATGGTGATTAAGGGAATTGACTGAGTAAAAAAGTGAAATGACTTCCTCGGGTGTGCAAATCCAGATCAAAGGGATTGTAACTATCAAATTAAAGCTAAATCATTCAGGGGTAATATCAGGAAGTGTGACTTCTTGCACATGGTCAGGGAAACCTGGAACTCCGTTCCCCCAAAATTTGAAGCTCAGGTTGGGGTGGGGGACTTGGGAAATTTTCAAAGCAGAGAGTGGTAGATTTCTGTTCAGTAAGGGTAACCACAGCTGGTAGGTGGAGTTAGATGCGGCTCTGCTGCGTAATGGAGAAGGTGCGGGGGGAGCTGAATGGCAGTCTCTTGTTCCTGGGTCAGCATCTCAAAAGCCTTATTTGGTGTCGTGTCCATTCTTGCTTCCCACAGCCTCTGAAGAAGATGGCGGACAGGATCAGGAAGTACCAGATCTTGAACAATGAGATTTTCGCCATGTTGAACAAGTACCTCAAGTCAGTGGAGAACGACAGCTCAACGGTTGAGCACGTGCGTTGTTTCCAGCCACCGATTCACCAATCCCTGGCCACCACCTGCTAGAAGTGACACTGACCTTTGACCCGTGACCCTCGTTCAGGAGGAGATCCAGATGCAGAAGTGAGCTCAAGAGTCTTCAAGGACCCCATTTCTGGTTCAGTTTACAGTGGTATCTGGATTCCCTAATGATCCTAACCCTCAACTACGGGTCAGAGGGGTTTATCCCTTAACCCCTCCATGTCACTTTATTTCAACTGAGCCATTTAGGGACAAAAACAAAATTTCACTTTGGCCCCTGAGTATTTGCAGCTAAAACTGAGCTGCCTTGTGGTGGATATTTGGGAGTGAGCTTAATCTTGCTGTTAGGAGGGTTCACATGGGAGCAACATGATTTATTGGTCAATTCTGCTGTGCGTCCTGTCCTGTACACGTACCATACTCTCGGATTGTTAATGTTGTGTTATTGTAATCTGGTGCTCCCTAGACACCAAACCCATGCCACCTGCTATATCTAAGCACTTTGCTGAGCCCTAGTGACGGTGTGACGGGAGTTCCCTGAGGGTTTTAGTGAGTAGTGTCAGAAATTAAGAGCACAATGTAAGTTCCCCATGGAAGTTTATGGTCACCTTGCCTGTCACTCCACAGATTCTTTCCTTAAACGCCTCTGATCTCTCGCATATTTGGAAGGAAGTGTTTTGGTGTGTAAGGTTACATTTCTATAGATCCTATCCCAAAGTGCTTCACAGTTAATGGTCTATTTCAGAAAGCCAATTGGTGGAGGATGGAACTGGAGCTAATCATTGCACATTTATTTATTTACAGAGTTACATGGTACAAGAATACACCTATCCTAGGAATTTAATTTTGGGCTTTTGTCTAGCTTCAGGGGCTCAGAAGTATTTTTAATCAACCTGTTTAGAGATGTTACGACACAACTCTGGAGCAGATGGTTAAAAATCACACAACACCAGGTTATAGTCCAACAGGTTTAATTGGAAGCACACTAGTCCAACAGGTTTAATTGGAAGCACACTAGCTTTCGGAGCGACGCTCCTTCATCAGGTGATATCACGAGTCCGAATCCGAACATGTAGAGTTTTTACCTCGCTGATTTTTAACTTTGTACACCCCAGTCCAACACCGGCATCTCCAAATCTGGAGCAGATGGGATTTGCACGCAGCCTTCCTGGTCTATGGGTAGGGATATACCATTGTGTGGTAAGACGGTCGACAAGGGCTCGAATCAATGCTGAGTTCATGCCCTCCAGCTGCAAGCACCTAAATACAATTAATACACAGTTAACAGCCTGCTGACTATAATTCTGAATATGTCTGGTTTTATCAGAGCCTTCTAGTGCAGTGGTAATGTCACAGTCTCTAGACCAGAAGCTCTGGGAATTAGGTTCCACCTGCCCTGGAGTTGTCAAAACGAGTCCGAACATGTAGGTTTTTTTTAAACGTATTTTTCTGAGGTGTAGTCACTGTCATAATGTCGGAAACTTTCAGCCTGTGTTCAGCAAGCTCCCACATACAGCAATGCAATTAATTTAATGATCGATCATATGTTTTGGTGATGCTGGTTTATGGATTGTGTTGGACAGGACATCAGGGACTACTCTTAGAAATAATGCCATTGAATCTTTTACAGGTGGGACCTTAGTTTAACATCTCCTCTGAATAGCAGCCCTTGCTGTCTGTGCAGTATTTCCTTTAACTGTGCAGTGCTCCCTCAGTACTATCCCTGTAACAGTGCAGCACTTGCTCAGTGTCACCCCGGATTATGGTCTCAAATCTCCCAAGTGCAATTTTCAACTTGGACCCCCTGACTCAACTTTCCTGGTCTTAACTCCAAACAATGTGTGGGTCAATGGCTAAATGTTTTATCCCTTTCTCTGACTCCATCTAACACACATTAACACACTTTGCAGAGTTTCATGTTGAGTGGCTCAAATCTGAAAATAGATTAACTATTTAACAACAGTTCAAATAAAAAAGGAAGCAATAAAAGTTCTTGCCGGACTAGAAAGTGGAAAGTAACTAGACTAGTAATCCAGAGAGCAATATTTTCTTTAAACAAGCCATCAGTTCTCTAAATTCTTTAGATAAGGAAACCTATTGTTTCCAGGTATTGGTTAAGAGACTGAATTTGTGTTAACCAGTCGTTAATGGTTCAATTATGCTGTCTGTGCCAGCCATGCACATGTTCCCTGAATGAATAAATCACCAAGACACAGAGGCAGATCAGAAAATTGAGTGACCTCCTACCATAGCCTGACTGGTTTTTCGATTACAGCATTGTTCAGCCAGGCTTGGGTGCTGTTAAAGTCAACATATTGTTTCTCAAAGACCTGAGCAGTAAAATCTCGCAAAGGACTCAGGATCTCAGTCATCTTGTTTAGCAAAAGATATGAAATATTTATCAAATATGAAAGGAAATAATGAGATATTATTGCCAGAGAACAAAGAAATTTTAACTTACTGAATTAATTTATGTGTGATGTGGGGCCTCTGAGCTTTTAATGTAAATTATCACTGAAGGAAGGGTTTTTATCATTTACACTTTTCTACACTCTCTTTCTGCTCTGGGTGAACAGTGCATTGTGAATTTGTTTGTGTTTGTCTTGTTGCGGTGTTCTTAGTTTGGGTGTGAGGTGTGCTTGTTGCAATGGCCCGACACACCCCTACAATAGAACTACCTGTGATGAAGGATTATCAACAAGTGACACTTGTGCAGCCAGTCCCTAGAACACGGGAGGGACTTTGTAAACTCTGCAGAGCGAAACACAATTACTGCTCCTAAAGGTGTCACTCTCCTTGAGATAATGCACGATAATATAAGTCGGTGTTTGTGCACTGTTTGTTTCTTGGAATGTGAACAGTTTAAACTCCACAACTGTGTATTGATGTATCATTGTCAAATCCCACCACTGTGATAGATCAGTTAAAAAGAAATAAAATTCCCTTCGAATATTAAAGCGACTGCCTTTTGAAATTTCTCCCCACCAGTGAGAATCTCTGAAAGAAAAGAAATTCAATTTTTTTTGGTGTCTTTCAGCTCCAGTGCATCTTTGCAGTTAATTAAGTTCTTTCTTGAAGTTCAATGTGGTCACTATTATGGGTAATACACCAAACTCTTTTTTTACACAGCACAATCCCATTTAGGGGATTATGTTAATGACCAGGTCATCAGTTTGCAGTAAGTTTGATTAATGTAGAAATATTACTAACATACAAATTAGGAGCAGAAACCACTTGACGCCTCAAGCTCTGCCAGTCAAAAAGACCATATTGAGACTTCAATTACACATTTCTCTGTGCACCAATTGGTCCAGGTACAGGGAGGAAACCTTGTTCTTCCAATAATGCTGCAAGATCTTTTTAAATCCTCCTGAGAATACAGATGGGACCTGTGCTGCCTTATAGATTGTCCACACTTCTGACAGTGCAGCATTTTGACCCTGTTCTGACCCTCCAACAGTGCAGCACTCCCTCAGTACTGACCCTCTGACAGTGCAGCATTCCCTCAGTTCTGACCCTCTGACAGTGCGGCACTCCCTCAGTACTGACCCTCCAATAGAGCGGCGTTCCCTCAGTACTGACCCTCCAACAGTGCAGCACTCCCTCAGTACTGACCCTCCAACAGTGCAGCACTCCCTCAGTACTGACCCTCTGACAGTGCAGCATTCCCTCAGTACTGATCCTCCAACAGTGCAGCAGTCCCTCAGAACTGACCTTCTGACAGTGCAAGACTCTCTTTGTAACAGTACGGTGTTGCCCTGGTACCACATCTCTGACAGTGCAGCACTCCCTCAGCACCACCCTAGGAATGTCAGCCTGGGAATTCTTTATGCAGGAGAATCGATGTTTCAAACATAAGCCCTTCTTCAGGATGTCCTTGGACAACGTCTGACCTGCTGTGCTTTTCCGGCACCATACTCTCAACTTCATCTCCAACATCTGCAGTCCTCACTTGCTCCTGGAAATTCTTTTTGCTCATTAATTCATTCACTGGCTGGGCCAGCATGTATCACCCATCCCTACTTTACCCTTGAGAAGATGGTGGTGAGCTGTCTTCTGGAACTACTGCAGACCCTGTGCTATTGGTTGATCTACTATGCTTTTAGAGAGGGTTTCCAAGATTTTGACCTTGGACAGTGAAGGACTGTGATCTATCTCTAAGTCGGGATAATGAGTGGTTGGAGAGGTGGTGGTGTTCCAATGTATCTGCTGCCCTTGTCCTTCTAAGTAGAAGTGGTCATGGGTTTGGAAGGTGTTGACCTAAGCAGTCTTGGTGAATTTCTGCAGCGCCTCTTGTAGATAGTGTTTACGTTTCTCAAAACTGAACTTCCTGAACCCACGATCTCCTGACTCGCAACTGATAGAGATGAAGAGATTCTCAGTCCATCAGAAATAGCAGCTGTAACTCAGGCAACAAGCCCTTGTGATGTATCAGCCTGAATTTCAAGCTATTTCAATCTCATTGCACCTCATCAACATATTGAACCTTGTATTAACCTTCATGTGCACCCAAACAAAATTGATAAATAATGTCACAATATTGAGTGGTCATTGGGAGATTTGCAGGTTTTTTTTCTGCCTGTAATAAGAATTCCTGAAACTTCTGATACTCAAGGAATACATTCAAGTTTTAAAACCCTTTTCCTTGTTGAGTCCTGTTTCTCTTTGACTGTGTTCAGCTCCTTGCGCGACTCGAATTGTGGTTGGACCTCAATGATGTGATCAGACCCACCCAGCTCTGAATATTTTGAACCTCCCTGTCTCCTTGAAACCTGAGTTATAACTGGGGCCGGGGCAGTGCTGCACATAAGGGGAGAACTGGTCACATCATTCTCTAGTCAACAGAGAGTTAAAACATTCCCATGGGACGCTGGTTGATTGTGGGGATTAGGGAATGAGGGATTATAATCGGGCTGTGGAATTTTATAGAAGGGGTCCTGTATTGCAGTGGGTGGTGACTCAACCTGGACCTCCTGGCTCAGAGGTAAAGTCCCATAGGCGCCAGATGTGATTTATGAGGCTGAGTGGGAATATCTATGAGCAGGGGAGGGTTCTTGCGGTGCAGTGGTAGTGAACCTACCTCTGGACCAGAAGAGTTGAAGTCCCACCTGCTCTAGTGGTATTTAATAATATTTCTGAACAGTTTGATTTTGTTTTTTTTTTAAGAAAAAGCCAACCAGTTTGGAAAGAGGTTCTCGCTGTTTGACAGTTTCTTGGGTTCAGAAGGCAGAGAGTTGGGATAAAGGGTTCTTTTTCGGAATGGCAGCTGGTGACAAGTGGGGTCCCGCAGGGTTCAGTGTTGGGGCCGCAGCTGTTCACTTTATATATTAATGACCTGGATGAAGGGACTGGGGCATTCTGGTGAAGTTTGCTGATGATACGAAGTTAGGAGGACAGGCAGGTAGTACTGAGGAGGTGGGGAGGCTACAGAAAGATTTAGACAGTTTAGGTGAATGGTCCAGGAAATGGCTGATGAAATTCAACGTGAGCAAATGCGAGGTCTTGCACTTTGGGGAAAAAAGAATCCAGGCATGGATTATTTTCTAAACGGTGAGAAAATTCATAAAGCCGAAGTACAAAGGGATCTGGGAGTGCTACTCCAGGGTTCTCCAATGGTTAACTTGCAGGTTAAGTCTGTGATTAAGAAAGTGAATAATGTTGTCATTTATCTTGAGCATTGGAATATAAAAGCAGCGATGTGCTTCTGAGACCTTATAAAGCTCTAGTTCGGCCCCATTTAGAATACTGTGTCCAATTTTGGGTCCAACACCTCAGGAAGGACATACTAGCACAGGACCGTGTCCAGCGGAGATTCACACGGATGATCCCCGGAATGGTAAGCCTAACATATGATGAACGGCTGAGGCTCCTGGGATTGTATTCATTAGAGTTTAGAAGGTTGAGGGGAGATCTAAGAGAAACTTACAAGATAATGCCTGGCTTAGAAAGAGTGGACGCAGGGAAGTCGTTTCTGTTCAGCGGGGATTCTAGGACCCGTGCGCACAGCCTTAGAATTAAAGGGGGTCAATTTAGAACGGAAATGAGGAGACATTTCTTCAGCTAGGGAGTGGTGGGTCTGTGGAATTCAATGCGACAGAGTGCAGTGGAGGCTGGGACATTAAATATCTACAAGGCAGAGATTGATAAATTCTTGATCTCGCAAGGAATTAAGGGCTACGGGGAGAGTGTGGACAGGTGGAGTTGAAATGTCCATCAGCCATGATTACATGGTGGAGTGGACTCGATGGGCCAAATGGCCTTACTTCCACTCCTTATGGTCTTATAGGTCCCGCCTGTTCCAGACGTGCGTCATTTCATGCGAGACTGATTGAGAGGCACTATGTATGTGGACTGGCACTTGTAGTGTCGTGGGAGTATCTCTACCTCTGAGCCAAGAAGCCCATGTTCACGTCTGACCTGCTCCAGATTTAAAAACATCATAGATAATTGACCAGGAGAGACTGCTGTGTTGGGGGGAGAACGCTGTCATGATATCAATAAAGACGTTATCAAGTTAAGGATTCAGTCACCGTCATCTGGCTTGGGATCTGTTCTTCAGAGAATTTCAGATTGCTACTAACACCTTTGTGATGATATCATCTCTGTTTAAGATTATGCCCTATTGTCGGGACTTCCCCAACAAGAGGAAATAGTTTCCCAGCTCCATCATATCCTTTACCTTCATCAGGTTACCACTAAAATTTCAACAGCATCAGGAAATACAAGCTCGGTTTGTGCAATCAGTTGCTTGTTTAACCTGATGAATTAATCCTTGTAAAGCTGGTGAGCAAACTGCTACATTCCCCAAATGCTTCTCATTCTCTGCAGTTTCAGTGAAGGATAAATCTAACTTTCATTGCCTTGTTTACATCTGAGATCATTCCCAGGGAACCAGACTAGGGGGACAGGCATCAGGAGGAAAGGTGATTGAAAGAGAGAAGGATCTGGAGATGCAGGTGTCGGACTGGGGTGTACAAAGTTAAAAGTCACACAACACCAGGTTATAGTCCAACAGGTTTAATTGGAAGCACCAGCTTTCGGAGCGACACTCCTTCATCAGGTGATAGTGGAGGGCTCAATCCTAACACAGAATTCATAGCAAAAATTTACAGTGTGATGTAACTGAAATTATACATTGAAAATTTGATTGTCTGTTAAGCCTTTCATCTGTTTGAATACCATGACAGTTTCACTTCTTTCATGTGTAAATCACAAAACCTTTTTTTTAAAAAGTTGCATTCTCAGGTTAGCTGTAACAATGGGTGATAGCTAGACAATATGTTGAAGGTGTTAGCCCCCTGTGTTCTCTGTCTATGCCATGATGTTTAGTTGATTCTAATCTAAAAAGTGAGATAATGGAGTTTTACATAAATTCATGCAGTTTTTGAGCAAAGTGCAATGTAACTCTGCAAGTACAAACTCACCCCACAAAATATATGTGTGCATGTGGGTCTTTGTCTGTCTGTGTGTGTCTGTCTGGGTTGGGGGTTGTGAGTATGAGAAAGTATGTGTGTGTGTGTAGTGAGTGCAGAGTGTCTTAAGTCTGTGAGGGTGTGAGTGTGGGAGTGTGTGTGTCTGTAAGGGCGTGTGTGGGTGTCTGTGTGCGCGTTTGTGTAAATGTGTGTCCATGTGTATAGGAGTGTGTGTGTGAGAGTGTGTGTATAGTGCAATGGTGATCACCTGTCATGTGACATGAACCCAAGGTCCCGGTTGAGGCCCTCCCTATGGGTACCGAACTTAGCTATCAGCCTCTGCTCGCCCACTTTTCTCTGCTGCTTGTCCCGAAGTCTGCCTTGGAGGATGGTCACCCGAAGGTCCGAGGTCGAATGTCCTGGACCGCTGAAGTGTTCCCCAACTGGGAGGGAACCCTCCTGTCTGTTGATTGTTGTGCGGTGCCCATTCATCCGTTGTTGTAGCCTTTGCTCGGTTTCCCCAATGTACCATGCCTCCGGGCATCCTTGCCTGTAACGTATAAGATAGACAATGTTGGCTGAGTCACATGAGTACCTGCCATGTACAAGGTGGGAGGTGTCCCCACGCGTAATTGTGGTATCTATGTCCACAATCTGACACATCTTGCAGTGCCTACTGTGACAGGGTTGTATGGAGTTGTCCTGAGAGCCCGGCAGTTTGCTATGAACAACGATATGTTTGAGGTTTGGCGGTTGTTTAAAGGCAAGTAGTGGAGGTGTGGGGAAGGTCTTGGTGAGGTGCTCATCCTCACTGATAATGTGTTGCAGGTCACGAAGAACATGGCATAGTTTTTCAGCTCCTGGGAAGTACTGAACAACGAAGGGTACACTGTCGGTTGCAGCACGTGTCTGTCTTCTGAGGAGGTCGTTACGGTTCCTTGCTATGGCACTTTGGAACTGGCGGTCGATGAGTTGGGCATCGTACCCCATTATTGTGAGGGCATCCCTGAGTACTTCCAGGTGTCCATCACGTTCCTCCTCATCTGAGCAGATCCGGTGTATGCGTAGGGCTTGTCCATAGGGAATGGCTGTTTTAATATGTTTTGGGTGGAAGCTGGAGGAGTGTAACATTGTGAGGTTGTCTGTGGGTTTGCGGTAGAGTGTGGTGCTGAGATGTCTGTCCTTGATGGAGACTCATGTGTCCAAGAATGAGACAGACAGTCGAGAGTCGTCCATGGTGAGTCTGATGGTGGGATGAAACTTGTTGATGTCACTGTGTAGTTTTATCAGTGACTGCTCGCCATAGGTCCAGAGGAAGAAAATGTCATCAATGTACCTGGTGTACAATGTTGGTTGGAGATCCTGCATAGAGAAGACGTCTTGTTAGAACCTGTGCATAAAAATGTTGGCATGTTGGGGTGCAAATTTGGTTAGAATGGCTGTTCCATGTGTCTGGATGAAGAATTGGTTGTCAAAGGTGAAGACGTTGTGATCAAGAATAAAGCGGATGAGTTGTAGGATGGTGATTGGAGATTGGCAGTTGTTGGTGTTGAGTACTGAGGCTATTGCCGCGATGCCATCATTGTGGGGGATGCTGGTGTAGAGTGCGGAAACGTCCATTGTGACGAGGAATGTTCCCGGTTCGACTGGTCCGTGGGTGCTGAGTTTCTGTAAGAAATTCGTAGTGTCGTGACAGAAGCTGGAGATCCCCTGTACAATAGGTTTCAAGATGCCTTCCACATAGCCAGAGAGATTCTCACATAGGGTCCCATTTCCCGACACAATGGTTACGTCCCGGCGTGTTGGCTTTGTGTACCTTTGGAAGGCAGTAGAAGTCGCCTACACGAGAAGTACGTGGGATGAGGGCGTGTAGGGAACTCTGAAGGACTGGATCCAAAGTTCTGATCAGTGTGAGAGAAGGGCAGAGATTAAGTGCTGGCAAGAGAGCAGTGTGATTAATTGAAAGGGAGCAATGAAGAATGGGAGACAATTTGGGATACTTGAGTGAGAAATACAAATAAGTGACCTGTGAGATCCTTGGTACATTGTTTCTAAATTTTCAAATTTCCCTGGTGTTGAGGAAGGTTCCATTAGATTGGAAAATAACATACGTGTCTGCTTGATTCAAAAATGGAGAGACTGTGAGAGAGAGAGAGAGAGAAAGAAAGCAGAAAACCACTGGTCAGCTCAATGGCTGTCCTAGGGAAGATATTTGAAGCGGTGGTTAAAAACATTTAAAATATTCAAGAAAATTGAGCATGGTCCCAGAAAATTGGAGGGTGGCAAATGTGAACACATTCTTTGGAAAAAAAGAGAAAGGGAGAAAGTAGGGGATTACAGATTGATTTGCTTCACATCAACAGTAGGGTGGCATGTTGGCTAGCACTGCTGCTTCGTAGCGCCAGGGACCCAGGTTCGATTCCAGCCTTGGGTGACTGTCTGTGTGGAGTTTGCACATTCTCCCCGTGTCTGTGTGGTTTCTCCTGGGTGCTCTGGTTTCCTCCCACAGTTCAAAGATGTGTAGGTTGGGTGGAATGGCCATGCTAAATTGCCCATAGTGCTGAATGCGTTAGTTAGGGGTAAATGTAGGAGAATGAATCTGGGTGGGCTACTCTTTGGAACGTTGGTGTGGACTTTTTGGGCCAAATGGCCTGTTTCCATATTTTAGGGAATCTAATCTAAGTAGAGAAAATATTAGTCTTTTATAAAGAATGTGAGAGAAAGTATCAACAGAATTAGACAGAGTCAACATCGATTTTTGAAAGGGAGAATTAGGATTGACAAACTTGACTTTTTGAGAACCTGAGGAGAAAGTGAGGTCTGCAGATGCTGGAGGTCAGAGCTGAAAATGTGTTGCTGGAAAAGAACCTTTTTGAGAACCTGACTAGTAAAATAGATATGTAATGCCATTGGATTTTCAGAAAGCTTTTACTAAGGTCCCGCATAAGATGCAAAATTAAATCACATGGTAATATAATGGCAGAAATTGAGAATTAATGAGCCAATAGGAAACAGGAGCTGGAATAAATGGGTAATTTACAGAATGGAAGTTACTGATGAGTGGGGTACTGCAAGGATCAATGCTTGGGCCTCAGCTATTCACAACATCTTTCAACAATTTGGATAAGGGAATCAAACATAATATTTCTAAGTTTGCTGACAACACAAAACTAGGTGGGATTGTGAGTGATGTGGAGGATGTAAGCAGGCTTCAAGGCAATTTACACAAACTGAGTGAGTGGCCAAATACATGGCAAATGTATAATATGGATAAATATGAAGTTATCCATTTCAGTAAGAAAAATAGAATGGCAGAGTATTTTTAAAATGTTGATGTGCTTATGCCACGGTCTCTGAAAGCAGGCGTGCAGATGCAGAAAGCAGTTATGCAGGCAAATGGTATCTTGGCCTTTGCTGCAAAGTTATTTGCGAACGGTAGCAAGGAAGTCTTACTGCAGCTGTAAAAGGTCCAGGTGAGACCACATCTGGAGGAATGTGTGCAGGTTTGATCACTTTAGCTCAGGAAGGATATACTTACCAGCGAGGGTATGCAGACAAGGTTCACTGATTCCTGAGCTGGAGGGCTTGCCATATGAGGAGAATTTGAATTGACTAGGCCAGTATTCACTGGTGGGCATTTTACTGAAGTGTACAACATTCCGACATGGCTGGACAGACTGAGGATGTTTCTCCTGTCTCCGGTGTCAAAAAAAAGGCTGATTATGTCTGGATACAAGGTGATCCATTTAGGACTGAGATGAGAAGAGTTTTCTTAACCCGAAAGTAGAGCAGGATCAATGGGGTCAATGGGATCAATTAATGCCTTCACATGTAAAGGAGATACAGATCCTTTCTGCATCCCTGAGCTCTGGAAAAAAAGGCATCCATTCAGGACTTTTCACCGTCACGGGACATTGCAAAGTGTATCACAGTCAATAACTGTAGGAGAAAGTGAGGACTGCAGATCCTGGAGATCAGAGTCGAAGAGTGTAGTGCTGGAAAAGCACAGCCAGTCAGGCAGCATCTGAGGAGTAGGAGAATCGATGTTTCAGGCATAAGCCCTTCATTAGGAACTCAATGCCCGAAACGTCGATTCTTCTGCTCCTCAGATGCTGCCTGACCTGCTGTGCTTTTCCAGCAACACAATCTCAACCACTCGCTAACTGTAGTGATTGTTGTGATGTCGGAAATCTGTCAGTCAATATGTACTCAGCAAGTTTGAAAGGCATCAATGTGACAAAAACAATCTTTTTTTGGGCCGTTATTTGGGAAATAAATATTTGAAAGCTCACCGGGGATAAGGAGAGTCTGGATAGGCAGGGACATTTATCCCTGGAGCATCAGAGACAAAGGGGTGACCTTAGAGAGATTTATAAAATCATGAGGGACATAGATAAAGTGAATAACCAAGGTCTTTTCCCCAGGGTAGGGGAGTCCAAAACAGACAGCATAGGTTTAAGGTGAGAGAGGAAGGACTTAAAAGGAACCTGAGGGGACACTTTTTCACACTGAGGGTGGTGCACGTATGGAATGAACTGCTAGGGGAAGTGGTAGAAGCAGGTACAATTACAGCATTTAAAAGTCATTGGACAGATACATGAATAGGAAGGAGTTAGAGGTGGGCCAAATACAGACAAATGGGACTAGTTCTGTTCAGGAAACCTGGTTGGCATGGAATGGTTGGACCAAAGAGTCTATTTCTTTGCTGTATAACTCTGATACCAAGGGATCTTTTTTTATCCTGATGAGCAACAGATTGACCTTTTCTTTATGACCTCACCTGAAAGGCATGTAACTCTGTCAGTGCAATTCTTCCTTCAGTACGAGACTGGAATGTTAGCTCGAGCCTGAGAGTGGACTTACCCAGAGATTCAGACACAAGTAAACTACCAAGTGAGTCACAGCTGACACATTCAGGGAAACATCTTTGTGATAAGGGTGTGGTGAGAGCCTCCAGCACACTGAGTACACAGTGTGTTTTCTTAAACTGAGCCTCCCCAAGTTGGAGGAGAAATTGCAGGTGCTGGATTTGAAATGAGCCCTAGGGCCATAGAACATAGAACACCTGCAGTGTGGAAATCAGCCATTTGGCCCAACAAGTCCACACCGACCCTCTGAAGAGTATCCCTCCCAGACCCATCCCCTTAATCTATAACCCTACATTTCCCATGGCCAGTGCACCTGGGTGTTGGAGGGAGGTGCAGGTTTCACAGCTTGTGTTTGGGGCTGCCCCATCTGGGGAATGACACCAAAGCTGATGGTAAACCCCAAGTTGTCTTTGCAAAGTCTCAGTGACTGTATTAGGGATGGTTCACTGGAGTGCTTACCAAATGGTGCACATTTCCATTAGTGGTTCGTGGGATGTTAGTGTTGCTTCAATGCCCACCCTGATTTGCCTTGGTGAAGGTCATAATGAGCCACCTTCTCAAACCACTGCAGTCCATGTGTTGTAGATATACCCACAGGGCTGTTAGGAAGAGAATTCAAGGATTTTGACACAGCAACTGTCAAGAGACGATGATATATTTCCAAGTCAGGATGAAGCAGGGTGGCATGGTGGCTCGGTGGTTAGTACTGCTACCTCACAGCATCAGGGTCTCAGGTTCAATTCCAGCCTCGGGAGATTGTCTGTGTGGAGTTTGCACATTCTCCCTGGCGCTGTGAGGTAGCAGTGTTAACCACTGAGCCACCATCCCGTCCCGTGATGAAACAGTTGATGATGGTTGGACCTAGGAGGCCATGCTGGGGAACTCCTGCAGTGATGGCCTGGAGCTGAGATGGCTGATATTCAATGATCATAACCATCTTCCCTCCGGGTGCTCCGGTTTCCTCCCACAATCCAAAGGTGTGCAGAGCACCTGGAGGAAACCCACACAGACATGGGGAGAATGTGCAAACTCCATACAGACAGTTGCCCGAGACTGGAATCAAACTTAGGTCCCTGGCGCTGTGAGGTAGCAGTGTTAACCACTGAGCCACCATCCCGTCCCGTGATGAAGCAGTTGATGATGGTTGGACCTAGGAGGCCATGCTGGGGAACTCCTGCAGTGATGGCCTGGAGCTGAGATGGCTGATATTCAATGATCATAACCATCTTCCCTTATTACTCCGACCAGCAGAGCCCTTGCCCCCAGTTCCCATTGACTCCCGTTTTGCTTGAGTTTTGTTGATGCCATACTCAGTCAAAGGGCACTCACTCTCACTTCTTCCCTTTTGTCCATTTTGAACCAAGGCTGTAAGGGGGTCAGGTGCTGAATGGCCCCTTGAGTAACCTAAACTGAGCATCAGTGAACAGGTTATTGCTAAGCAACTGCTGCCTGATAACACTCTTGTTAAGACCTTCCATCACTGAACCGATGATGCAGAGTACTTTGATTGGACAGTAATTGGTCCACTTGGTGAGGATCTGACGAGGGAGTCACGGAGGGAGTGGTCTTTTCAGAACGCTGATAGGGGAGGGGAGGGAAATATATCCCTGGTGGTGGGGTCCGATTGGAGGTGGCGGAAATGACAACGGATGATATGATGTATATGGAGGTTGGTTGGGGTGGAAGGTGAGGACCAGTGGGGTTCTGTCCTGGTGGCGATTGGAGGGGCGGGGCTCAAGGGCGGAGGAGTGGGAAGTGGAGGAGATGCGGTGGAGGGCATCGTCGATCACGTCTGGGGGGAAATTGCGGTCTTTGAAGAAGGAGGCCATTTGGGTTGTACGGTATTGGAACTTCTATATTGGGGAGACAGGCCGCCTACTTG
>NC_057723.1:10357718-10363250 GCF_004010195.1 Chiloscyllium plagiosum
CCCCAAGTCCCTCCTCCCTACCTTTTATCTTAGCCTGTTGGACACACCCTCCTCATTCCTGAAGAAGGGCTCATGCCCGAAACGTCGATTCTCCTGCTCCTTGCATGCTGCCTGACCTGCTGCGCTTTTCCAGCAACACATTTTCAGCTCCATTGTTAATAGAATGGGTGTAGGAGAATGCAAGTAGAACCAGATAATCTTTTTGTGTATATATGCAGCATTTAAACATGGATTATTTTGGTTAGAGAACACGAGTAGATAAGTTCAGTGATTAGTCTCAGGAGACCAAAGGGTTGTTCTCTCATTCTAGAAAGAAAACTTGTGGTGAGTTTAACCTGAGGGTCATCTTAAGATAAAAGATGATTTTTTTTTAACAATGTGGATTGAGAGATAAATGCTGGTCCAAGACATCACTCTTCTTCAAAGTACTGGCCAGGAGGTCATTTACGTCTGCCTGAGAAGGCATACCAGTAATTTGCTTTAATGTCTCATCTGAAAGGCAATTGAACATTGAAGCATAATCTTACAGGGCTTAGCCTTTGTACATGTAACACGTGCTGCTGACTGCATCGGGCGAAAAGGGGTGGGAACAGCAAATCAATGACTTCATTTCACCCGACCGGTTTTGAGTCACATGCTGGGATGATCTTCCTGTGATAGAGAGATGAACTGCTGCCCAATACTCCAGGGACGTTTTGAGCAACAGAAGTATTCCTTGAAGTGTAGTAATCTATGGAATGCTGCCAGGCGGGGCACAGCAAGATCATCCCATAACCACACTGTGATAGGGAGATCATCTGTTTTTGAGAGGTGGGCACAGACAATAGTATTGTCCTAAAACACTGAGGAGAAACCTCCCTTCTCTTGTTCAAAATATAGGCGATGAAACTTTTCCCACTCACCCAGGAGGGTGCTTTTGGACAGGGGTTCTTAATCCAACCAACTTCGTTCCCAATGAGTCTGATGTCTGTAACTAGTGATATTGACATTAGGTCAGGACTGAGACAGAGTGAGAATGGAAATGTTTCAGTGTAGGCAGAAATATTCAAATATTATCCTCCCTTCTCCTGGGAACCCCGAAAACTGTTCCATATATCAACAAAGATTTTTGTTTCCCCATATGACTTGACACAAAAAAAAAGGAAATGAAAAGAATTCTATTACATGGAAAATCCCCGTGGGTAAGGAAAGTTTTTAATAATGAGGAGCTCTTCCCAGGCCCTGCCTCTCACCATCTTCCCTCCACTTATCATTGAAGAGAATCAGATTCCATGTTGAACATTGTGTACAATTAGCGTTTGTTAAATCTTACATTCTGTGTCCCTCATCTGTTGACTCTGGCATTACTATGTAAACGCTGACACGTGCGCGTGCACACAGACAAATGCACACACATGTACATGCTTTTATGACTCCAGCTGATGGCAACACTGGACAAGCCAGATTCCAGAGTGAAATCTAGCTTGACACATCATAAGTTTATGTTTTACTTTGTTGACTGAGATGGCAGGGGCTCAGTTGGCTGGATAGTTGGATTGTGACACAGAGTGAAACCAACAGCATGGGGTCAAAGTATGCACTGGCTGAGGTTACCATGAAAGTCTTGCCTTCTCAACCTCACCCCTTGCCTGAGGCATGGTGACCCTTAGGTTGAACCCACCGCAAATTGGCCTTTTCTAACGAGAGTGCAGCCCTTGAAGCTCTGGGACTATTCACTGAACTGATTTACACAATACTACCACTGTCCCCTCACCAAACTGATCCAAGTTTATTACACAAAGTAAATTTTAAAAATGCTACATATATACAACAATTTGGAAAGATCTTAACAATGCGCACATATGCTCCCACGTCTCCTCATGCACACCTTCACCAAATGAACATGTACAAAAACAAATTCAAACATATATACCCAGACACACAGCTGCACAAAGCAAATAACACACCTACATACTTTATATTATACAATTAACATCATCATATTAACTTCTGATCATTGGCTAAAAATGTTCCTCTTGGCAAAATAAAGATTAGATTAGATTCCCTACAGTGTGGAAACAGACTCTTTGGCCCAACAAGCCCAACTGACCCTCTTCAGAGTAACCCACCCAGACCCATTTCCCTCTGACTAATGCACCTAACACTATGGATAATTTAGCATGGCGAATCCACCTGACCAGCACATCTTTGGACTGTGGGAGGAAACTAGAGCACCGGAAGAAACCCACGCAGACACGGGGAGAATGTGCAAACTCCACACGGTCACCCAAGTCTGGAATCAAACCTGGGTCCCTGGCACTGTGAGGCAGCAGTGCTAACCACTGAGTCACAGAGATAATTATGTATAAGCCTCGCAGAGATTGAGGTTGCAGTTGGGGAGACTTTTTGACTTGATGATTTTACATCACCTTCCATTTCCCAAGTCATACTAACAAACCTTACAACCAGTGAGAGAACACAATTGATGTCTGTATTCACAACAGGTCATTGCAAGATTCCCAGGAGAGAAACACTCCCTTCATTTGGCCTCAGACAGAGTGGAAATAGGATTGGGTGTAATAATAGAACACTGGGAATTGAGAATGGGAATAGTCACTGGTCACTGGGATAGGAGGACGGAAATAGAGATAGTGGTGGGCCATTGGAATCTGAGAATGAGACTATTGACAGGTCACTCAGAGGTGCGAGTGGGAATGGGAATAATGATGCATCAGTTGGAGATGGTCATTGGGAATAATGATGGATCACTCAGATCTGTGCATGAGAATGGGAAAAAGATATTCTTTGCATGTACTCCTTACAATGTAGTGTCCCCTGTATTTATTTATCATTCAGTTATCAGTTCAGATGAAACCTGATCTCCCCTACTGTCTACACAGATGCTGTCTGATGTACTATATGTTTGTAACTGTTGATTCCGCCTGTACCGAGTCAGGCTGTTCACATTGCTATGGGAAGAAGGAGGAGCAGCTGATAGAGACTCTTAGATTGTGGCAATCTGTTTATTGCATTTTATTCCCAGAGGTTTATATTTATGGATTAAGTGATGTCTGACCTCACCAACCCAGTTATCTGCTTCTTAAATAATTGATTTAGATAATTAGTGTAGCATAGAAACTGTGATGACAGAAATAAAATCATTCCTAACAGAAATTAATTGACATAACTTATTTAAAAATGCACATTTTAGTGTCCAAATAATTGCAATTGTTTCACTCTGCATTTTGCAATGTACAGCCCTGTCTTGTTTATAGTCCAGAATTGCTTTGGAGAGTGTTGCAGCTGACAGTCGCAATGCTGGCTTCAGAGGTGTATTCACTTCATCTCCCACGCCAGCCTAAAGCCTTCAGGAAGTAAATCCAGTCCAGATTTCTGTGCCTCCTCTCCTGCAGTCGGGTTGTTGGTGCAGGAAGTAGCCATAACACAGGAAATTCAATGTTAGTTTTGCTCGTTGGGTACCACACTCTCCCTCCCTGACTTTTTCAGATATTTTCGGATTCAGGGCCCTTCCAGAGATGAGTACAAAATCTGGACTGGAATTCCAGTACAGTACTGAAGGAATGCTGCTCTGTCAGGGGTCAGTATGGAAGGAATTCAGCACTGTCAGAAAGTGGGTACAGTGGAGGTGCTGCATTGTCAGTGGGTCAGTAAAGAGGGAATGCTGTGCAGTTGGTGGGACAGTACAGAGAGAATTGTTGATAGGAAGATATTGAAGGAGAACCACACTAATCCAGGGGTAAAAGTGTGTCAGAGGATCAGTATTGAGGGAAAGCTGCAGTGTCAGAGAGTAGATAGAGTGTGTGTGTGCGCGTGTATGTATGTATCTATGCAGCATTGTGGAGAGACAATACTAAGATAGAGCTATACTCAGAATCTTTCAGTTAAGACACTAAATCATGGCTTGGTCCTCTCAGGAGAATGGAAAACACTAGGTAACTGACCCATTGTTGACAATACTGGGATCTTGCTGTCCACATACTTGTAAAATGACAGTGACATAGAGGTCTGCACCACAGAAGGCTCCTTTGGTCTATAGATTGTGTATGACCAAAAACAACCACCTAATTATTCTAATCCCATTGTTCAGCCCTTGACCCACAGCCTTCATAGAATCCGCAGTGTGGAAACAGATCCTTTGGCCCAACAAGTCCACACTGACCTCCAAAGAGTATTCCACCCAAACGCATTCCTCAACATTTACCCCTGACTAATGCACCTAACCTACACATTCCTGGACACTACGGGCAATTTAGCGTGGCCAACTCACCTCACCTGCACATCTTTGGACTGTGGGAGGAAACCAGAGCACCCGGAGGAAACCCACGCAGACATGGGGAGAATGTGCAAACTCCACACAGACAGTCACCCCAGTCATGGAATCGAACCCAGATCCCTGGCGCTGTGAGGCAGCAGTGCTAACCCCGTATATCTTATCACCACAAACACACATCTAAACACTTCTTAAATGTAATGGAAGTTTTTTCCTCTACCACCCTTACAGGCAGTAAGTTCCAGAATCACACCACCCTCTCAGTGAAAAATAATTGTTCACATTCTCATTAAATCTTCTGCCCTTAATCTTAAATCCATGCCCCTTGGTCAATGATCTCTCCATTAAAGGGGAAAGATTTCTTCCTGTCTACCCTATCTATGCTCCTCAATTTTAAAAATGCAATCATGTCCCGTCCCCCCCCCCCACCCGTTCCCTCTTCTCCAAGGAAGACAACCCCACTCTGTCCAATCTCTCTTTGTAACTAAACCTCTCAAGGCCAGGTAACACTCTGGTAAATCTCCTCTGCACCTTCTCCAGAGCAATCACATCTCTCCTATAATGTGGATTCCAAAACTGCCCACAATTATACAGTTTCAGCATTACCTCTCTGTTTGTAATCTCTGTGCCTAGGCTATTGAAAGCAGGTATCCCACATGGCTTCTTAACTACTCTTCCTGCCTGTCCCACCACCTTCAGGGACTGGTGGGTGTGCAAACCAAGGTCTCTCTGATCCACAGTTCTTCTCAGGGTCATCATGGCCTAAGTGCCTCAGCTCTTGCTTATCCAGTTGCAATGCTGTTATAATATCACAAAGATGGCTATACAACTCTATGAATCCATGTCATCTCAATGCAAGTTTTCACAGATTGAGATTGAACAACACAGTGAGCTATCTGACTGATGCTAGGGAAGAGTTTGTTAGCAGTCACCAGTCTGTCAGTTTACACTCAACAGATGAGCAGTGATAGAGCAGCAGTGTTTAGTTCCTTGTCGTGCGGAGCTTAGTTAGAGGTCCCATTCCTCATCACTTCCTGGTGAAAGAACTGTGAGTCTAAGCTCCCCATACACCAGGCCTCACCCCCCCATTCACCAGGCTTCACCCCTCCCCACTCACAGGTCCCATTCCTCATCACTTCCTGGTGAAAGAACTGTGAGTCTAAGCTCCCCATACACCAGGCCTCACCCCCCCATTCACCAGGCTTCACCCCTCCCCACTCACCAGGCTTCACACCTCGCCCCCCACCCCCCCACTCACCAGG
>NC_057723.1:10368353-10391082 GCF_004010195.1 Chiloscyllium plagiosum
TCACTCCCACACACACCCACACCCGGCTTCACCCCCACTCACTAGGCTTCATGCACACTCTCCATGCCTCACCCCCACTCACCAGCCTTCATCCCCCACACACACTGGGCTTCACCCTCCCCCACACACACACCAGGCCTCACTCCCACTCACCCCTCCCCCACCTCCCAACTCACAAGGCTTCAGGTGAGTGGTCGGCAGGGAGTGTTTGCTGCTGATTATCTCACCCACCTCTCCCTAATCTTAAATATTGATCCAGTTTCTGCCTCACCCATGAAAGCTGGGAGTTTTCAGCCTATTGATTCTGTCTGATGTACTCAGTTTCCCCCTCCAGCCCAGACTCTGTGCTACATTATAGAATGTTCACACTGATACAGCTCATCCTGCCTTCTGTTATCCACTGCTACCATTTTTCTGTATTAACTCTAAACTGCTGAAATTCTAATATTGAAATCCTGTTTGGAAGTTACTGTTGCTCGCTCTGCCCTTTCAGGCAGTGTAAATCCCAACAAGCTCCGTTAAGAAAAACAAATAAATCGCTAGCACCCTTGTTCTTTTGACACCTATAATCTTACATTTAATCTCCTCCCCATGCTAACCCCTCACCTACTGGAAATGAGACCCATGCCTCTAGAATTTGAAACGCTTCCCATCATATCACCCTGGAATCAGTTTTAATGAAACTTAAGAAAAAGCGTTTCACCAGCTTGGAGTAGAAATGTCAACCTCAGAACAAAATCTCCAGTTGTTTTTTTGTTGTTTCTTTATTATTGTCTTATTTCTGTCTCCCTCACCCCACTCAAACATTAAAAAAATGTTGGCTGTGCTGAGGCAGCTAGTTGCAGAACTAGTTTAAAGAAATTTGACGCTGTCTCTTGGTTGAAGGAGCCTGGTAACTGGTTGAATATCAGCAGAGGGGAGGTGCTTCAGGCAGGTGCTGGGGTGAAGTTCACACTGTAGCCTTCAGAGATACACACACACTCAGAGAAGGAGATACCTGCTGTGCTCCTGTTCTAATGAGAAGCTGCACGAAGGTTTTAAACGATGCAAGAAGCTACTGTGATGGCGGAACACAACTGCTCCAAGGGTGAGTGCACTGTAAAGATCACCAGTTAAGATTAGAGGACCAGGTTTCTAAAGAGCTTAGTGCTGGAGGGAGACCCGACTCCACTGTACCTCTGTAAATGCGGAGCCGTTGTGTTATCGCACCCTCCTAGTGCCTCAGTACCCTGGACATGCAAATATAGTCCGGTATGTGTAAGAGATGCCATTGGTTTGTTGGGATAGAGTCAACCTTATGTTTGGTTTTTCACTTGATATGTTACTGTGCAGAACATTGTATATTCATAGAGACTTTTTTTATGAATAAAGTACATTTTTGCAATAAAAAACTCTGTACATGTGACAATAATAAATCGATATTGAATTTGGGCAGGCCAAAAGCTATCACTAACTACCCTCCACCTAAAGGTTCTTGTTCGCTCCTTCAGACTTTTTCGTTCACTGCATATTTTATTGCATCAAAATTCACTGGGACATGCCTTTGACCGACGCATTAAGCTGTTTGAAACCATCGCTCGGGTGCCCTGGACAATGTTATCACAACTTCTGTGTTTAGGATCGAACTGCTTAAGCAGGAGCTAGGCAGAGGGTTGGTGTGGGAGGGGTGAGGATTGGGGGTGGGGGATTCCTGGGGGGGGGAGGGGGTGAAGGGCAAAGTTAGGGGGTGGATTCAGTCAGGTTTGGTGAGAATGCAAAGAACCTCATTGAATTCCAGGATCCAGGATCATTGAAATCAGCGACATTATCACATCAAGAGAGTTGAGAATTCATTAACTGGCTGAATCCAACTGCTAATCAGGAGGGTCACTCTTTGAGAAAAGGGAAGATTTCCTCCAGGAAGCAGTATCAGTTCTGGACACACTTTTATCCAAGTTATGAAGGTTTTAGAAGCCACAGGGGAGATTCGTTAGAATGACAAGAGGGATGAAAGATTTCCATTTTGTGGAGATGTTGGGATTAATCTCTTTAAAACAGAGTGAAGTTGGTTTTCGATTTGATCGAGATGCTCGGGTTTCGGGGTAAATGAAGTGAAATTGCCCTCATTAGCAAGAGGGTTGGTAACCAGAGGAGACCAGTTTGAAATGAGTGTCAAAACAACCACGGGGCATAGGAGGAAAACAAATTAAACCGTGAGCTGGAAAAACACAGCAGGTCAGACAGCATCCAAGGAGCAGGGGAGTTGACGTTTCGGGCATAAGCCCTCAGGAATGTGGTAGATGGGGGTAGTCCTTTACAATGTGCAGCATTATTTATATTTCTCCAAAGGTGCATAAGAGATTTGTGCTCAGCAGTAGAGATGGGGTCCATTCAGCTGTGCAGGGGGGTCTGAATCTCCTGAACCTGTTGCAAGGACCACACTCACTGTGCTCCTTCAAAGCCTGCCATTCAACAGATAAATTTGGTAATGATTTCCTGTGTTTCCCATTCCGTGATCCAAAGGATGTCTCCTTGTCGATCTTGCTCAGGGAAGTATTTCCATGTGGGGTGCTGTATTGTTAAGCTGCAAATGCCTAATGGGTTCTTTAAGGTCTCATCAAGAAAATTACAAGAAGACGCATGCACTTTGTTATAAAGCAAATTTATTAGCTTAATCTACTGTAGATATATGTAAACCAATGAGTCAGTCTATCAGCTTGAACTTCTTGAGACATATTCAACAAATGAGTCTCACTGCCCACTGCCCATTGGGGGTTCCTAGGTGATGGCTAGCACTTGGAGCTCTATCTCAGTTTCCAGGGCACAGACTCTTCAACCCCACTGCAATGGTGAAAGTCCATGGCCTGGGCTCACGAAGTTGGACTAATGGGGAAAGACCAACAGGTGGGACAGAGTTCCAGATACTAACAATATTCTGGTTGTGTGCTGTATCACCATTTCATAGTACCTTCAGTACTTTTACAGACCTCAAACGTACATGGGTCTGTGTAGACTGCACAAGCAGGTAGTTCCCATCAACCCTCAAAGTCTCCACTGCCCCCAGTCAAAACAAGCTGTTTTTGCACTCGGCCTGATTCTTGTGCACTTTTTCACTTCAATTGCTCGTTCCTCAATTAACTCTCAATGATCTGGTTTGGAGACATCATTTTTGAGCCTAAAATTATTGGTGATAAAGTCAGGCATTAGGTAGGTTGAAAAGGTCATTATGCAATGAGTAGGTGAGGTGTAGATTCAGCCTTTTCACAGGTTGCTGTTAGTCAGCAGATATGCGATAGGGGTAATGTTTGAGCTCAGGAAGTGTGATGAATGGAATTGCCTCCTTTAAATGCTGTATTGTTCATTTGTTTATTGAATGAAGCAGGTTAAACAATACTGCTGTTAGTTTAAGGTGAACTGTTGGTTTAGTGCAAACAGCTCAACTTTTAAAATGGACTGTACCTGGTTTAGTGGAAGCAGTATTTAGACAGGGAAGCAGAACATTACAAAGAGACATTGATAGCTTGGATGGAGCGGTCCGATACAATAATAAATCACTAAGACTATGGATGTTGGCTATTAAAACAATAAAGTTCTTCACACATAGCTGCCCTTAATTAATACATGCTTATCCTTTTGATTCTTAATTTGTCCTGGATCACCATTTCTAAAAGTGTTCTTACCATGTAGTTAAATCAACTGGCCTACAGTTGCTGGGTTTATCCTTACACCCTTGTTTTTGTTTAAACAAGACGACAACATTTTCAATTCTGCAAACCTCTGGCATCACCTTTGTATCTAAGGGGGAGGGGGGGGGGGGAGGGGAGGGGAGGGGGGGGGGGCGCCTCCACAAGCTCCACTCTTCCTTCCAAATCTAACCCATCCAGCCTTGGTTCCTTATCAACATCAGACATAGCCAGCCTCTTGTACCTACTCTTTATTGAATTCTAGTCCATTCACTGCCTGAATTCTCTTTCACTATGACTTTGTCAGGATCTTCTTCCTTGGTTTATTTCCAGTTTAATGGGTCTGAAGAATGAATTGTGAAAAAGAAAACCTTGCATTTGTTTAATGGCTATCATTACTAATTATAAGAGCAGGGAAGTAATGTTGAATCTGTGCAGAACTTTGGTTGAGGCCACAGCTTTTAAAAGAAATCATTTATGAGATGTGGCAGTCTCTGGCTAGGCTAGCATTTATTACCCATCCCTATTTGCCCTAGGGCAGTAAAGAGTCAACCACGTTGCAGTGAGGTCTGGAGTCACATGTAGGCCAGACCAAATAAGGATGGCAGGTTTCCTTTTCTGAAGGATATTAGTGAACTAGATGTCTTTTTTTCCCAACAGTAAGCAACATTTTTTCAGGGATTATCATTAAACTCTTAATTCTAGATTTCTTTATTGATTCCAATTTCCACCATCTGCCATCGTGGGATTTGAACCGAGAACCCCAGAACATTACTGGGTCTTGAGATTAATAGTCTATTTGCAACATTCAGGTCATTGCCTCCCTGTTACTGGAATACTGTGGTCACCACCATGTAGGAAGGATGTGGTTGCATTGGAAGGGGTGCAGGGGAGGTTCACCAGAATGTTGTTTGGGATGGAGCACTTTAGCTATAGAGAGAGGCTAGACAACCTTGAGTTGTTTTCTTTGGAGCACAGAAGGTTGAGTGGAGACCTGGTAAAGGTACATATGGTTATGAGGGATATGGGCAAAGTGGATAGAAAGCAGCTGTTCTCCTCAGTTGAAGGGTCAGTAACAAGGAGTTGTATTTTTAAAGTGAAAGGCAGGGGGTTTGGAGGGGAGTTGAGGAAAGATACAGAGGATAGTCCGGTCTGGAATGCTCTGCCTGGGAGGGTTGTTAGGTGGGAAACCTCAAAACCTTTAGAAAGTACTTGGATGAGCACTTGAAATGACTTCACATTTAAGACTTATAGGCCTTGCGCTGGAAGATGGGATGAGAGTAGATTTAGCAGAGTTTTAGTGGCCCTCTACTGAATGATTCTATAATTCTAATCCCTGTGACATCCCAAAGGTCTTTGCAGTCAATTAAGTGTTTTTTGCAGGTTGGCCACTGTTGTATGAAATGTGGCATCCAACTTGCACACTGCATTGTGGACAAGTGGCTGTACAGGACATTGGTTAGGCGACTTTTGGAATATTGCGTGTAATTCTGGTCTCCCTCCTATCAGAAGGATGTTGTGAAACTTTGAAGGGCTCAGAAAAGATTTACAAGGATGTTGCCAGGATTGGAAGGTTTGAACTATAGGGAGAGGCTGGAATAGGCTGGGGCTGTTTTCCCTGGAGCATCGGAGGCTGAGGGGTGACCTTATAGAGGTTTACAAAATCATGAGGGGCATGGACAGAGTAATTAGACAAGGTCTTTTCCCTGGGGTGGGGGAGTCCAGAACTAGAGGGCATAGGTTGAGGGTGAGAGGGGAAAAATTTAAAAGGGATCTAAGGGGCAACTTTTTCATGCAGAGGGTGGTGCGTGTATGGAATGATCTGCCAGAGTATGTGGTGGAAGCTTGTACAATTACAACATTTAAAAGGCATCTGAATGGGTAGAGGACGTGACGATCCAAAATGTTGAAGTGGGGTTCAGGTAGTCTAGGCAAATAGCTTATTAACATGGCATGAAAAGGTACAGATAATCATCAAAAAGGCCAAAGGGTGGCATGGTGTCACAGCGGTGCCTCACAGCGTCAGGAACCTTGGGTTCGATTCCACCCTCGGGCAACTGTCTGTGTGGAGTTTGCAAATTCTCCCCGTGTCTGCTTGGGTTTGCTCTGGGTATTCCAGTTTCCTCCCACAGTCCAGAGATGTGCAGGTCAGGTGGATCGGCCATGCTAGTGTACAGGGATGTGTAGGCTGGGTGAATTAGACAAAGGAAATGCAGGGAAATGCAGGGTATAGAGTTCTACTTGCCTATATTCCTTTCCACCTATCCACTCCACCCTCCTCTCTGACCTATCACCTTCATCCCCACCCCCAAATACCCATTGTACTCTTTGCTACCTTCTCCCACCTTCCTCTCTGACCTTTCACCTCCATCCCCACCCCCATTCACCTATTGTACTCTATGCTACATTCTCCCCACCTCCACCCCCCTCTCATTTATCTCTCCACTCTGCAGACACCCTGCCTCTGTTCCTGGTGAAGGGCTTTTGCCCGAAACGTTGATTTTTTTCCTGCTCCTCGGATGCTGCCTGACCTGCTGTGCTTATCTTGCACCACTCTAATCTAGACTCCGTTTTCCAGCATCTGCAGTCCTTGTTTTTACCAAGGGTTACAGGGTAGGGAAGTGGGTCTTGGGGAGGCAGTGGGATGCTCTTCGTAGGGTTGGTGTGGACGTGAGGAGCCAAATGGCCTGCTTTTAGGGACTCTATGACTCTATGAAATGCTGGTGTTTCTGCCCAGGGGAATAGAACACAAGGGACTGGAAGCCACAGAAGTAAGCCGTGGCCCAAATGTTGAGGGAGACTGTATTAGCAAAACCCAGAAGAGTTGAGATAAGAAGGAAGTGTAAACGCGCTTGGATTCCACTTTCTCAAACTCCCTTTGCTCTCCTACAGGATCATACGTAACATTAATGTGCCCTTCGACTTCCTGTGAGGCCGTGTGTCAGATCATCCACGTGAAGGATCTAGCAAGCTCTTCCCTGAATGCATCTCTGGCATTGGATCAAGCAGGGAATTCACTTGACTTTTATATTGGCCTGTCCTTGGCCATTTTCTCCAGCTGCCTCATCGGTATCAGTGTCATTCTAAAGAAGAAAGGACTGCTCCGATTGGCTGAAGTAGGCGGCACCAGGGCAGGTAAGGGTTTGTCACAGTTCCCACCCTGTGTCCCTTCTCCATTCGAGACAGTTGGAGGAAGCTGCTGTTATTTTGGTTCATGGGATGATTGCTTCTTCAAGAGGGTTTTCTTTTCCTTTTGTCAGAATCAGAAAAGCGAGAACACGTATTCGTACAGGACTGATCATCAATCTGCCAGGATGTTACAAAGTATTTCGTGCGAACTATAGTTTGCATTTTTGAAACGTGGTCACTGGGGTAATACAGAAAATATTACACCCAGTTTAATAATGACCGTATCATCTGCAAATTATTTTAATTGAGAGATCCTTATTGGCCTTGAACACTAGGGAGGACTCCACTGCTCGTCTCCCTTATACCACTCTATAAATTTTACCAATGTCTGCTCTTTTGGTCAGTGTGATGCTCCCTGTAGGTGACCCCCTTTGTCAGTGCAGCCCTCCCCGGGGGCAGTCTCCTCAATCACTGGGAACGGCTCTTTCAGTCAGTGCAGGCTCCCTCCAAACCATTCTTCTGGATGGCTTCCTTGGACAGTGTGGCACTCCCTGGGTTACCCCCTAAGGCAATGTGCAATTACCTCCAGATGGGCCCTTGGACCATGCAGTGCTCTGGATTATCATTAAGATGCTGTCATTGCTATCAATGGCCACATCCTAAGAAACTCTCAAAAGAACTTATATCCTATGGACAAAGCATGACAAATTCAACCAACCAGTTACTATACTATCATGCTATCTCAGGATGGTGTCATTGACCATTCGGCTCACTCATTGATAATCTGCTTACCGATGCTCAGTTCTGTTCTGCCAGGACTTCTCAGCATTGATTTAAAACTGGATAAAAGAGCTGGATTCTTGAGGTGAATGAGAGTGATTGCCTTTGACATCAAGGCAGCAATATGCAACGTTGGCTTGAGATTATCATTCAGGTTACATAAGTGACAGGAAATAGCCATCTCCTTTTCACGTTTAAAGCATATTATTGCTGAATGGCAGGCCGATTTCCACCCCTTTAGTCTATTTTTGATGGTCAGCAAAGTGATGGAAGTGTTATTGACAGCACTTCAAGGGGCACTTGCTCAACAATAACCTGCTCACTTATGCCCAGTTTAGGTTCCGACAGGCCAGTTCACCTTCTGACCTCATTACACTGTTGGTTCAAACATGGACAAAAGAGGCAACGAAGTTCAAAATCCTAGGACTCCCTCCCTAACAACGATATATATACCAATACCCAGTTACTTTGGTATTCAGTGTGTGTGATAAGGTGCTCAGTTGGAAATTATCCTTATCTTTAAATGGAGATTTGAGAACTGGTGCTGGCTTTTGAACAAAAAATATTTTCTTGGCACACTTGCTTAAAGCTCTACTCTTCTAATTTAGAACTATCAGCTGCTTGATAAATCTTGAACTAAAGCAGTTCAGGAAAGCACCTCACCTATCACCTCCAAGGCAATTGCAGATGAACAATAAATAATTGTCCCCCCAGCACCATTGGCATTTCATGAATAAAGTTTAGAATAAACACCATGTTCTTTTTCCTTTATTCGTTCAGGGGATGAGGGTGTCGCTGGTTAGGCCAGCAATTATTGCCCATCCCTAATTGCTCACATTGCTGTGGGTCTGGAGTCACATGTAGGCCAGATCAGGTAAGGATGGCAGTTCCCTTCCCTTAAGGACATTAATGAACCAGATGGGTTTTTCCAACAATTGGTCATCAGTAGATTCTTAATTCCAGGTTTTTTACTGAATTAAAATTCCATCATTTGCTGTGGCAGGATTCAAACCTGGGTGCCTGGATCATTACCTGGGTCTCTGGATTAACCAATCAGTGATAATACCCCTGCCATTGCCTTGAACAGAAACTTAACACAATCAGACTTTAAATATTGTGACTATAGAGCAGTTGAGAAGAAGGGAGCTTTGAGGTGAGTAATTCATTTGTGGATCACCAGAGTATTTCCACCATCTACACGTCATGGAATACTTTCCACTTACTTGGATGAGTGCAGTCCTTGTAACACTCAAAGTTTGACACCATCCTGCACATAGTAGCACTATCCTTCAGTATAAGCATTCATTCCCTCATCAGTGATGCACCATAACTGTAGTGTGTGCCATCGACAAGATGCATGACACCAACTTGCCCAAGTTTCTTCAACAGCATCTCTCAAATCTCTGACTGTGCCAGCTCAGACAGGGACAACAGATATATGGGCAAACCCACCAGAGCTAAGTCCCGCAACAATTCACACACTGTCTTAATTTATATCTGTTCTACTACTTCTTCTATGTTCCTGCATCAACGACACAGAAGTCCAGGGAACAGCACTTATGGGTATATCTCAACATGTGGCTTGCAGAGGTCTAAGAAAGCAGCTCACCATCACCGAGTCAAAAGTGTTTGGCGGGGAGACAGTCAATGCTCGCCTTGCCAAAGTTGCCCAGATTTCATGTCTGAAGAAATATTTGATATTTTTATCATAAAATGTTTATAGAAAACCGGCAAAAGCAGGCCTTTGTTTGATGCCCTGATGTGTTTTTTAGATGTATCCTGAAGATATTCTGTAATGGCTAAGAATTCCAGAACCCAGTGAGTTCATGGAAAATTCAGCATAGAATTGGCTTACTTTGGCAAATCTCTGGCAGTTCTTTTTTTCTCTTGACAAAGAATGAACTTGCATTCACATAGCATTTTCCACTACCTCAGACCAACTTTACATTCAGTGAAGTGTAGGCACTATTGTAATAGAGGGAATTGTGCACATAATTTTCCCACCAGCAGCAATATGACCAGATCAGCCATTTTAGTGGTGTTAATTTAGGGGTAAATATTGGCAGAATCTCAAACATTCCTTGATCAAAATAAGGCTCCCGCGAGATCACGTATTTGTGAGCTGCAGGATCTGCAGTTGTGTAAACAAAGTTGACTTTCTTGTTGACTGTTCCAGGAGATGGTGGCCATGGTTACCTGAAGGATTGGATGTGGTGGGCTGGCCTTCTAACAAGTAAGTAACAGATCTGGGGAACAGTGAATACTCCTATCAGTGTTTGCTGAAATAAGAGACCGTTTTCTGTTAGTGTGATGTGTCCAGTATTTAATTAGGAAGCTTTAGTGAACTGGTCAATTTATCATTCCACTGATTCTTAGCTACTTTTGGTCAAATGCAAACACACACACAATCTTTTTTTTATATTTTCATCATTTAATTTTACTTTGAAAGGAGATGGGTACAATATGAAGGGTATCAATAAGACAGTAAGTTCCTACTTATGGATAAGTCCAGAAGTGAAAGACGTCAATAAATGAAGGTCATTAACAGATTAAATAAAGCATTAGCAAGGATTTGTTTACACTATGTTTGAGAAAGGGTGAAAAGAATGTTAGGATGCTCGTGCAAGCATAATTGCCAATTGGGCTGTCTAGCCTGTTTCTTGATTTGTATCCCCTCGATTTTTTGTAGATTGAGGATGATCAACAAATTTGTTGAATGATTATGAGGATTTAATATGCTAGATGGACAGGAAAGAGCAGTTTGGGTTAGACGGGTAGCTGAAGTGTGGTGCAGAATAAAACCAGAGTGTGGGGTCAGACACTATACTGACTGGTAAGTCCTACCTCACCTTGTCCCATAATGACATTATGATATAAACTGTGGCTTGCCACTTCATAACCTTCAGACAACAAGGACACAGAGCAGTGGGGGGAGAGAGAGAGAGAGAGAGAGAGAGATTATCAAGATAAGGAAGGGAGATTCATCTTAAAATTAAAGTTAGGCATTTAAGAAGCAGCAATTAAAACGAAACACCAGAGTCAATATATGAGAAAAATAAATTATATAGCAAGTTTTTATTAAATGGATGGAACTGCCTTTAAGAGTGGTGGAATAGGCAGGCAGAAGGTTGGAAGAATACAGCCAGCCAGGCATCATTGGAAGTTGGAGGAGTTGACGTTTCAGGCATTTTTTCTCCACCTCCTGATGCTGCCTGGCTTGCTGTGTTCTTCCAACCTCCTGCCTGTCGATTTTGGATTCCAGAATCTGGAGTATTTTTGTCTCTTTAAGAGTGGTGGAAGCAGATAATAGTCATTTCTAGAAGAGAATGGGAGTAATTGGAGAGCTCTTTCAAAGAGTCAGCACAGTACAGTGGATCAAATAGTCTTCTGTGCTATAAGACTCTATGATGATTTCCTCAAAGATGTTTGATTGAATCCTGTTCAATTCTTGTGATTTATTTACCTCCATTTGCTCAGCAACCACACTGGTCACAACATGAAGACTGCTGCAACTCACCTCTAGTAGACCCTCTCATTCCATTTCCACTTTAATTGTCATTTCTGTATTATCTAAAGTTAAACTGAGGAAAAAGAACTAGTTTTCCACTTTCGCGTCCTGTGTAGAGTTAGATGGCCTACTCTCACTGTATCACACTTCCAGTCGCCTTAGTTCATCTTTCATTTTAAAATAACTTTATTATACTTTTTTTTCTTGCTATTTTCAATTTCCTTTCCAGACACTTCCCCTTCCTTTACACTTCTGTTATATCTCTGCCATTTCCCTTCACTGTCTTAATGCAGCAGCACAGGCAAAGTTGGCTGAATGGCCCCTTCTTTTACTGCATCACTTTCTGAAAAATTGTTTTCGTTCTTTTGAGTTGCTTTGCAGTTGTGTTCGATCAGGGAGAAGTAACTTTGGCCCGTTGCATTTGGAAACTCCTCAATGAAAGAACAGACCAGCTCTTGCACTCTCCTGGCTGACAAGGTCACTCTGACAAAGTTTCTCAAGCACATAGAGTTGGTCCAATTTTAAAAAGAAAATTAGCAGTTTTGTTTGGGTTTTTATAACCTTGCCAACCTTTGAAATTTATTGTCCTCCTGATCAAAGCCTGAAAGCTTGACCCAGCTTGGAGCTGGTGATATGTGGCTCTATTACTTGTAATTGCTCCTGTTGGCTCTTTCACAAAGTTACAAAGCCGTCATGTATTAACTGTAAAAATTCACCGTGACCATATTTCACTTTTGTGCTGTTATGTAGTCTTATTGTTACACTCATTGGCTTATTTTGTGTACCTGTGGGACCCTGGGGAGGAATCACGATGTGTCCTGTGTGTTACTTGAAACCTTTTGTGACTGGCAGGCAGAACAGGGAAAAGCCAGGAATATCGTGAGTGAAATGAACCTGATCAAAGTTTGCACTGGAACAGGAGGAGACCAATTAGCCCCTGGAGCCTTCTCTGCCATTCTGTGAGATCATTGCTCATCTGTGATCTAACTCCATTCACCCATCTTGGCTTCATGTCCCTTAGTATCCTTGGCTAGCAAAAATTTTTCAATCTTAGGTTTAAATATATCATTAGATTAGATTACATTACAGTGGCCCTTCGGCCCAAAAAGTCCACACCGACCCGCCGAAGTACAACCTACCCAGACCCATTCCCCTACATTTACCCCTTACGTAACACTATGGGCAATTTAGCATGGCCAATTCACCTGACCTGCACATCTTTGGACTGTGGGAGGAAACCGGAGCACCCGGAGGAAACCCACGCAGACACGGGGAGAACGTGCAAACTCCACACAGAGAGTCGCCTGAGGCGGGAATTGAACCCGGGTCTCTGGCGCTGTGAGGCAGCAGTGCTAACCACTGTGCCACCGTGCTGCCCACTGTGCTGCCCATCATCTACTACTATTTTTGTGAATGAGATTCCCATACTTTCAAATTTTCTGTGGTAAAATGTTTCCTAACTTCCAAGTTAAATTAAATAATTTGGGTTTTTAATAACTGTGATAAAAAAGGTTTTCATTTTTAATGTTTGAGTGGATCATTTGAAATGGTGGTGTTTATGCTGTTGATTTGGAGATCATTTAACATGACATAGATCTGATAGCTAAAAGAAAGAGATTTAATTGTTTGAAGTAATGTTCTCAAGTATTGTTGAAATTGAAGCAAGTCCAACAAGGAGCCAATTGAAAGAAGTCAGTTTCAATTCAATGGCAGAGTTGTTGGATGCCAGAGTCTGTAGACAATACAATGAGAACATAAACAAAACAAGCCTCTTCAATTTCCTCAAATTTGATCGCAACAGTTGGAACCCAGATCTATTGAATCATACCACTTTTAATGATTTATTTCCTAATTTGGCATTAGAAACCAGCTTTGCAGCAAAAGACACTCTGGAGTTTGATAGTTATCCACCTGAGGTGTTGCAATTATTTCTTCCAGACTCAATTCCAATGTTATCCTGCTTAGCCTACCTGCTTCCATCCCACATAAATACATGTTCTTCTAAAACTGCTGCCTGAATCCTAAGTTTCGCTAAGTCCTGTAGAACCATCAAGTCAGTTTCTGCAGTATCCATTAGTTCTTGGTCCAGCAATGTTTTAATCTCAAAATTAGAATCATAGAGATGTACAGCTCAGAAACAGACCCCTTGGTCCAACTCGTCCATGCCGACCAGATATCCAAACCAATCTTGCCCCACCTGCCAGCACCCAGCCTATATCCATCCAAACCCTTCCTATTCATATACCCATCCAAATGCCTCTTAAATGTTGCAATTGTACCAGCCTCCAGCACTTCCTCTGGCAGCTCATTCCATACACGTACCACCCACTGCATGAAAATGTTGGCCCTTAGGTCTCTTTTATATCTTTCCCCTCTCACCCTAAACATCTGCCCTCTAGTTCTAGACTCTCCCACCCCAGGGAAAAGACCTTGTCTGTTTACCCTATCCATGCCCCTCATGATTTTATAAACCTCTATAAGGGCCCCTCATGATTTTATAAACCTCTATAAGGCCATCCCTCAGCCTCTGATGCTCCAGGGAGAACAGCCCCAGCCTATTCAACCTCCCCCATAGCTCAAATCCTCCAACCCTGACAATCACCTTTCTTTTCCACTCTATCCTAGGACTGTACCGTCCCTATCTCTAACCTCTTAAACTCCCACAAACCTCCAAGAGTTCTGTATTCCTTTGGCGTTTTGCATATCTGAGATTTTAATTTAACTGGTAGCCATGACTTCAGTTGCTTTGGTCCTAAACTCTGGAATTTTTTTCTCAAAATCTCTCCACCTCATTTATTTTAAAGTACTCCTCAGAACGTAGCTGTTTGACTAAGCTTTTGGCCATCCATCTGAACATCCCTTTCACTTGATTTCCATTGTTCTTCTTTATTATTATTTCAAAAGAACTTAAAACTTTGTTGTTGATTATAAAGTAATGAAACCTTAAAATACCATTGTTATAGAGATTTGTAACCAAAGGGACTCATTGACTCCTGGTAGCCTCATTATAGTCAGCCACCATATGTGACGCTGGGCAAGATAATTTCCTCCATTTTGAAGTTAATCATCTTTAAAAGTGCTGTGTGATTGGAGAAAGTTAGTGGATGGTTATTCAGTAAGGAGTAACTCACTTTCTGATTCATTGTAGGGTCTCCACAATGTATATATCTCAAACTAACAGTATACTGCATGCATGTAGGTCCAGCAACACTCAAAACGCTTAAGATATCCAGGAAATCACTCTCTTTGGCACTGCCACAGGGTTGCAGAGCAGTGTATACCACTAAGGTGCTTTGCAGCAGTTCACCATGGCTCCTTTGACAGCACCTCTCAAAGCCTGAGGTTGTCACCATGTGGAAGCACCAGGGCAGCAGGTACAAGGGAACACCACCTCTACCATCAGGATGTTTGGCTCCAAATCTTACACGCTATTCCAACCTGGAAATATATTGCTATTCCTTTAGTATTGCTGTTCAAATCCTGCAACTCCCTTCTTAACATGATGTGGGAGCACTTACACCATGTGGACTTTAAGAGAAGGTTCAGCACCACTACCTTCTCAAGGTATAGCTGGGAAATAAACTCCGGAATCGCCACATCCCCAGAACAATTTTTACAAGAAGCTAAAAAGTGGCACTGCCGTAAATTAATATTTCATATCAGACAATGTATTAATTCTGGGTCTTCTGTCTCTTCCAGTGGGCATTGGAGAAGCGATGAACTTTGCTGCATATGCTTTTGCTCCGGCAACAGTTGTCACTCCACTCGGAGCACTCAGTGTCCTGGTCAGGTATGCCCAATGAGGCCGACAGGTGCCATTGCAATCCTGGCATTTTAGAATTTTAATTTGCATTAAACCATTTTTCAATTTGCGTAGTCGCTCGTTATGTGGCCTTGTCTCAGTTTGTATTTGGTTACCTTCTTGTGAGTGTCCCTGGAACATTTGACTTTGTTAAATATCTGTCACTACAAGTGACTGTGAATGTTGCAGGATTCTGGATTAGTGGTGCGGGAAGAGCACAGCAGTTCAGGCAGTATCCAAGGAGCTTCTTGGATGCTGCCTGAACTGCTGTGCTGTTCCAGCACCACTAATCCAGAATCTGGTTTCCAGCATCTGCAGTCATTGTTTTTACCAATGTTGCAGGATGGTCCACTGTGGAAGCCATCACAACCAAGACAAATCTTTAAAGATAGATGACAACCCTTCCAGTGACACCCACATGATACAAACAACAGTAATGTTACCTCATTCTTTGAAGTAAATGTCCTCAGTAAATGGTGAAGAATGTATAGAATCCCTGCAGTGCAGAAAGAGGTCATTCAGCTCACTGAGTCTGCACCGACCAGCTGAAGAGCATCCCACCCAGACCCATCCCCCGCACTATCCCTGCAACCCTGAATTTTCCTTGGCTAACCCACGTAGCCTGCACATTCTTGGACACTGTAGACAATTTCCCCTGGCCAATCCACCTAGCCTGCAAATCTTCAGTCAGTGGGGGAAACCAGAGCACATCGCAGAAACTCACTCAGACACGGGGAGAACATGCAAACTCCTCACAGTCATCAGAGGCTGGAAATAAGCCTGGGTCCCTGGCACTGTGAGGCAGCAGTGCCAACCACTGAGCCACCGTACAGCATTTCAGAGAGTCAAATTAAAGGAGATTAATTTCTATGTGGAGATCCTGTTACTAATCCCATTACCTTTTTGTTTTCTCCACCCTAGAACAGGTAGAACGGGCTTCTCCATAGTGACACCTTCAGCAGTGTGGCACTCCTTAGTGCTGGCCCAGATTAGTCTAGGAGAGCCGAGAGTCGCAGCAGATAAATCAAACTGTTGATAAAGAACCTTGTCAATAATGTCCTTTCTGTCCCCCAACTCACCCTTCCATATACCATCAGATAATACCTCACCTCCCTTATTTCCATACCACTCTGAAGTTGGACTCATTGAGATTTGTTTATTCAGTAAGATGTTTGGAATGCTTTTCTGTTGCTGATTTCTCTCCTTATTTCCTCCTCCCTTCCCACTCCAATGTACAGTGCTGTGTTGTCATCCTACCTCCTGCAAGAGAGACTGAACCTATTGGGGAAGATGGGATGCGTGCTGTGCATTCTAGGGTCAACCATCATGGTGATTCATGCACCTCAAGAGGAGGAGGTGAAAACACTGGAAGAAATGGCACTGAAACTTAAGGAACCAGGTTAGTTTGGGAAGACAATTGGGGCTTAATTAATTTTTTAAGTAAATTAATGCACACTTGTGGATGTTGGTGGCAAGGCTGGCATTGATTGCTCACCCCTGGCAGTGGGAGATCTCTTTGGACCACTTCAGGATAGATGTAAATTGAGCTAGCTTCAGACTGCAGTTGGGAGTCAACTGCATTTCAGCCTAGACTGAGTAAAGATGCAGGATTCCTTCCCAAAACGGACATTAGTGAACCAGCGGGTTTTTATGACAATCCAACAACTCCACGGTCACTTTTACTGTTTCCAACGTTTCAATTTCTGGAATTTTTTTTAAAATGGGGTATAAATCCTCAAACTGCCCTGGTAGATTTTGAGCTAACTTCCTTGGGATTATTAAACCAATAAGTAACCACTACACCAGTAGACCTATTAACTTTCCCTTTAACCTGCTAACCAGTTGCTCACACCCTTGCATACAAAGGTGTTCAATTCCCTAGGAGTCCAGAATGCAAAAATAAAACAAAGCCCTATCGGTTTCTTAAAGTCCAAGTATTACAATGGGACAGCAGATGGGCTTAAGAGGGACAGTCGAGGATGGCAACAGTGGGGTGTGTTCCCAATGGGTAAACAGGAATAATAATCCATTTCAATGTATGTTTTGTTCTTTAGGGTTCCTGGTGTTTGCTTGCCTCTTACTGATCACAGTGCTCTTCCTCATCTTCTACACGGCACCTAGACATGGGCACACCAACATCCTTGTCTACATTAGCATCTGCTCCCTCATTGGGGCATTCTCTGTTTCCTCTGTGAAAGGAATTGACATTTCCATCCGAGCGTACTTTGCTGATCTCCCAGTGTACAAACATCCATTAACCTGGATTCTCATCTTCTCGCTACTAGCCTCCATCATCACCCAGGTCAACTACTTGAATAAATCCCTTGACATTTTCAACACCTCAGTGGTCTACCCCATTTACTATGTGTTCTTCACCACGGTGGTTATCACCACATCGGTCATCCTATTTAAAGAGTGGTACAGCATGTCTCCTATCGACATTGTGGGTACTGTTACTGGCTTTGGAACCATCATCCTTGGTGTATTCATGCTTCACGTCTTTAAAGACCTGAACTTCAGCCTGAAGAACTTGCCAAAGACACTCAAGTCACAAGAGGGAGTCTGTGTCACTCCTATGCTTAAATTAGATGACAAGCACATTCTTATAGAAAGCACGGACAATGCAGTTTTCACCGAAGAGAAACCCAGGGTCTTTGTAATTTACGGTTGAAGATTTTGGATTCTTGGACAATTTAAAGAAAAAAGTGCAACTATGAAAACCAGATGTAGGCAGACTATGGAATTATTTAGTGTTCTGATGCAGTGCCTTATCATGTGAACACACTGTAATATACAGTGTGCCCAATGACCTGGAGTGAGGTCATTTCATTCCACAGGGATTTAATTCAGTCTAGAATCTATGCTGCAGATTGTGGTGACAATATAAGTCAGCTGGTCAGATATAAACCAAGTCTGACTTTCAATAATCCCCTCACCTGTTTTACATTTCACATCTCTTGTGAAGTATGTAGCATTTTTAAATAATTTTTGAGCGGTGGAACTTTATCCATGATCATTCTATTCTGTCTCTCATCAGGATTGGCTGCTCAAATGCCAGAATCAAACAGATCAGCCCTGCTGCTAGATCATGCCATGGGAAATGCCACAATCTAACCAGTTTTCATGTGAACCTATCCCCTTTCTCATTTTGTTTTGATCAAACAAAATTCCAATTGAAAGTTTTTTTCTCATTATCATGAGATGGCTTTTATGACTTGTCAGTGATTCTTGCCATCAGATATGATTACATTATTTGCTTGTGGCTGGTTTCAAGTTCATGAAAAAGTCATCCTGTGCTGCTTGCTCATCATAATTGACAAGGCAGTACAGTTCACATTAATGCCTCAGACCAGGGAGGGATGAGTCGCCCATTATCCCTGCTCGTGGTCCTTATTATGTATGTGTGTGTATTATGTATGTGTATATACCACGTGAAGAAAGGATTAGATTTGAACTGAGATATATGTATGGAGCTGAAAAGCCTGTCCAGTGTGGAACTGAGTCCCACAGATCATGGGAACACTGGCCAGTACAGCACTCCTTCAGTACTGCTGTGTCAGCTGAGATGAAACTCTGGAGTTTGGACTCTAAAATTCTGAAACCTACAATCTATGAGCTCAGTGGATAATACAGTCAGCGCTATATGCAAAGACTGACACATTATCAAGGCAGTGCGTACTAGCTTTTTCTCAACTCTCTTATTCATGTCTGCACTTTGGACAATTTTATAATATCAGTGAGATAGCAGTGAGTGTTGCACCTCTTTCAGAGTAAATCGGCTTTCCAAAAAAATCAGTGAACCCCCCTGCATCATTCAAACCTGATGCTGTCGGAGGCTGGTTGACCTGAATATTATTCAGGCTCCAAGTGTTACATTGAAGAAAGATTACATAATCTAGTCTTGAGTTGTTTTGGAATGTTAAAGGTTAATTGATAATGTTATTGAGGATTTTAGAGTTTTGAAAGGAATTAATAAATAGATAGAGATTTGTAGAATTTTCTATGGCAAGGGGATCTAACCTAAAATTAACCCAGGCCGTTCAGAAGGGAAACTGGGAAACACTTCTTCACACACAGAGAGGTACAAATGTGGAACACTGTTTCTCAAAAAAAACCCCAGTAGATTTTAGCTCAATTCATAATTTTAAATCTGAGATTAGTGTGATTTTTGCCTAGGAGAGAGTAGAAAAGGCAAGATTGTCATTCATTACCCATTCTCAGTTATCTTGAAGAGTAATGGTGTGGCTTTTTCTTGAACAGTGTCATTCTGCATGATGAAGGTGCTTCTTCAGTGCTCTTGGCATGAGAGTTAAACAAATCTTCATCCAACAGGGAACAGTAGCCAGAGACTTTCTACTTCTAACATCTAATTTTTCCATCTGTAGCCATTATTTCCTAGGATGCAATGTAACTACCATTTGTTTCTGAGAATGCGTATTTCAGCATCTCCTTTCATGTTTACACTTTAGCCTTATGGTTCAGTATTCCAACTGGGCATTATATGTTCAGACCAGAGATTCCGCGCTGTATCCCTGGAGTGAGCTGAGTTAGCGACATCAGTTGAAGCAATAACAGAGCTGCTACACTGGGACTAGGAAGTTAAAGAAGGGCAGTTTCACAGAATAACGGCAAATGGGGCCATTCAGTCCATTGTATCAACATTGACCCAGATGGTGAAGTATATTGGAAAAGTCTATGAAATACTTAAAAGGTAACAAAATTTTAGGAATGTTAGAAAAGTTAAATATTGCAAATGGTCAAAATCTGAAAATGCTGGAAGAACTGGGAAAGCCAGGCTGCTTGAAAGGCAATCAATCTGGAATGTTAATTGTTTTTCTCCATCCATAAATACTGCTTAATCTGCTGCATATTTTCTATTTCCACTTCCTTGCAAGTGTAGTCCTTAATGTGCTCCCAGTTTAGTCAGGCCCCAAAATGTGAATATTTCTGTCAGGGCCTTTAATTCGGTTCTGGGTTCTGCAAGATGGATATAGATTTGGAACTAGACGAGGGAAATATGTTGATCACTTTTAATCTTTGTGTGAATGAATGTACCCTGAATGGTCAATGTGTTGGAGCAAGATGAAAATAATCTTAAGTTTGTATTTTTCTATTTCATATATATTTTTGTAACATTGTTTTTGTAAAGATGCCTGTTAATGCATTATGATTCCTCAGTGATGAGTGCATTCACAGTTTAATGTCAAACAGAAGCAAATTGTAAATGGAGAAGCCACAATAAATATTTGGCTTGGTATATTAAGAGTTTCTACAGAATAATAAAAATGAACTGAAATGTTTAATGAGTTAATTTTAATATGAAGTTTCCTTTTGGAGTTGACTGGTTGGTCATTTCTACCAAGTAGGCGAAAGATGCTGGAGATCAGAGTCAAGATGAGAGTGGTGCTGGAAAAGCACAGTAGGTCAGGCAGCATCCAAGGAGCAGGAAAATCTATGTTTCGGGCAAAAGCCCCCATTCCTACCAAGTGTCTGATTCTTAGCACTGTGCAGCATTAGCTGATCTCCGCAGATGGTGCCCAAGCCTCAGGAAGGAATATCTGGAATGAATATCAGCCAGGTTTGCTGACCAATGTCAAAAAGTCTAATGTTGGAAAAGCACAGCTGGTCAGGCAGCATCTGAGGAGCAGGAGGGTCAGCATTTCGAGCATAAGGTTTTCATCAGGAATGTGGAGGGGGAGCCCAAGGGGTGCTGAGAGATAAATGGGAGGGGTGTTGGGCTGGGTGAACGGTAGCCAGGAATGTGATAGGTCGGAGTGGAGGGTGAATCCATTGTCCGCTGAAACCTGTTGGGAAAGTGGATGTCGGGAGTGGAATTGCCTTTATTACCTTCCATGGATGCATATTTTGTTTTTTTTTTAATTTAACTTATTTTTCCTAACCAATCTGTAAAGAGATATTATGACATACCTCCAGTGCAGATGGGACTTGAACCTGGGCCTCCCAGTTTGGGGATAGCGACAGTACCACTGTACTACCAGAGAGCACCTTTACCAACTAACACCAGCATTTTAGACATTTTCTGTATCAGTGTGTACAAAGCTGCCTCTGAGGTGGTAGGGACTTGAATCGAGGTTTCCTTGCTGAACCAACTGTGCCAGAAGAGACCTAACCATTTGTTGCTTGTGACTGGGTTTGAACCTGAGCGGGGAGACCCCTTTAGATTTCAAGGCTAATGCCTTAACCATTTGGCCACCACAGCAGTAAGTATTTTCAAGTGCTGTTCAGAGCTGCTACTGCACACCTCTGTGTGGGACTTGACTGGGCGTCCTGGTCCAGGGGTACGAAAAAATACCACTGCAACCCAAGAAGGCCCTTTTTGTTTTGAACTTATTTTTCTAATCAACCTGTTTGGAAATGTTATTCCACACCTGTGGAGCAGGCTTCCTGGTCCAGGGGTAGAGACATTACCATTGAGCCACACGAGGGTCCTTGGCATTCCAAGGGGATGGGTGTAAAACTGGTTTACCAAGCTGAAGGATATGGCGAGACGTTAGTAAGGAAGGTGAGATTGAGGGATAGGGAGCTTGGGTGTTGGAGCTGGGGAGGTGGTCAGGTTGAGGGAGATCTTGACAGGGAGGATGGGAAGGAGAGAAAATGGGATTGACAGTGACAGGACAGACTTGTTGGGGACTAATGGCCATTTCCTAAGACTGCATATGATTTGCTCATGGCAAAACATGGATGTTTTTCCTGTTTTGTCATCCTCCGTGATGTGTACAGCAACCAAACACACTAATTCCCAATGGTCTGCATGACATGCAGGGAACTGGAACACACTGTACACAACAACCAACAGTGAACACACAGTAAATCTCTGTGGAGCAAAGTGATTATTATTGTTTCCATTGTTCAAAAGAGCCACTTAAATAAACTGATAAAATCACTCTATCTTGATATAAACAAGATCCACAGTGGAATTCAGCACATTCTCACTTCACCCACCCAGCTTAGGAGGCTTCTTTTCAAACTTTTTCATTGGTTAACTGATTGGAAAAACCTGATTCACCCCAGCGCTTAGTGCCCGTAGATTTCTTTGCCCCTATTGCTGTCTATAAACAAAGGTCAGAAGGCTAAATTCCTTATGATAAAAGCAAAATCAGGTAGATCAGCTCCTTTATATATCCTGCCTTCCCCTTCCCTCATGTGTCTTGCTCGTTATACCCACACTGCTTGTTATGCACTCACTGATTACACACTCACATTGCCTATTAACTACTGGCATTAAGGCACTGTTTGATTTTCCTCTGCATTGACTTCAACAATCTCAAATGCAGGGCTTTATTAAATGCCTCCTGGAAGTACATATAGCCAACTATAGACACTCACTTGTCTCTCACAATAGTGACTTTCCCAAGAAAAAAATATAAATTCTTGCCTAAGCCTGCACCTTTACAGGATGGGACTAATCCAGATTCATTTGGAGCACAAGTTTGAGCTGAGCTTACAGTGGTCTGCTGACTCTCTGACACTCTCACTCGCTGCTGTGAGCAAAATGGCCTCATAATATTCTGGTGAACCCATTTTTTACTCCTGTCAAATCTAATATATATTTTCTCAGGTGAAGTCTGAGTGGACGGGGGTGTGGAGGGGACGGTGAGGTACACTGGGAGACGGTGGTGTGGAGGGGACGATGAGGTACACTGGGGGACAGGGGTGTGGAGGGGACGGTGAGTTAAAGTCGGAGGCATGGGGGTGTGGAGGGGACGGTGAGGTACACCGGGGTGACAGTGAGGTACACCGGGGGACGGTGAGGTACACCGGGGGGACGTGGGTGTGGAGGGGACGGTGAGGTACACCGGGGTGACAGTGAGGTACACCGGGGGACGG
>NC_057723.1:10392606-10403704 GCF_004010195.1 Chiloscyllium plagiosum
TAGCGAGGTACACCAGGGGGACGGTGAGGTACACCGGGGGGACGGTGAGGTACACCGAGGGGATGGGGGTTTGAGGAAGGGTGTTCAGGGAGGGGGTGGGGAAAAGGTGGGAGCTTGGATGGTGAGGACAGAATTTGAAAGAATCTTTGGGGATGGAGGGGAAAAGGGCACGTGGAGGACGTGGCTGAGGCTGGGTCTGGGGAGGGTTACCATGGTGACAGGAGGTGAGTTACCATGGTGACAGGAGCTGATGGTTTCTCTGATATTGGGGGTGAGTTACCATGGTGACAAGGAGGTGAGTTACCATGGTGACAGGAGCTGATGGTTTCCCTGACATTGGGGGTAAGTTACTATGGTGACAGGGCTGATGGTTACCATGGTCACAGTGCGAAAGAGAGAGAGAGAGATCGCATCTCGTAATGGTCACGTGACGGCGCGGTCGGCCGTTTTGGCTTCCGCTGGGCCTCTGATTGGTGCGCAGTGTCACGTGACGGCACATTCAAACAGCCGGCGGTTAGGCGGAGGTCCGGATTGAGTCACTCTCCAGCCCGCGGCAGGGTCTCCGTGACGGCGGCATGTCGTTCCCCCGAGCACCCCTGAAACGTTTCAACGACAGAGTGGGTGAGTTAATCTCCGGGAGCTTTCAGGGTGTGTTTGTGTGGGTGACACGGTGGGATGAGCTCCTTGTGTATGATGAGAGCCATCGACAGCTTCCTCCCACGTTCATGGGGCCTGGGCAGTCTCGGGCTGGGTCAGCGTTTACTGCCCGACTGTCATTACCCATTACACCTGTTATTGCCAAGGGATTCTCTGTGTGTGTGTGTGTGTGTCTCTCTCTCGTACCTACCCCCCCCCCCCCCCACACACACACACACACACACACACACAATCACAAAAGTTCGTGGGGTGACTTTGTACTTGCAGAGGGACATTTTATTTCGCTCAAAAACTGCATGATTCTGTAATAAGGTTCTGTAAATCTCTTTAAGAAATAGAATCTGTCTGAACATTGGTGAAAAATCTCACAACTCCAGGTTACAGTCCAACAGCTTTCAGAGTGCTGCTCCTTCTGGTGTCTCCAAATCTGAACATTGGGGCACAGACAGCCTCACACCTTCAATGCATTATCTGAGGTGACATGGCACCTATTGTTAAAGTTCACTTGAGAATGTAACTTTTATATATTTTAAAAAAAGTTCTGGGATTTACATATGAAAGAACTGAAACTGACATGGTCATTCTGAAAGATGAGAGACTTAACAAACAATCCAGGTCTTTTTCAATATATAATTTCAGTTGCATCACACTGTAAACTTTTGCTATAAATTCTGTGTCTTAAGATCTAACACTCCACAACAACCAGATGAAGAAGCAGAGCTCTGAAAGCTAGTGCTTCCAAATAAACGTGTTGGACTATACTCTGGTGTTTGTGTGATTTTTAACTTTGTACATCCCAGTCCAACTCCAACACCTCCAAATCATGACTACCATCGACACCATTAACTGCCGATGCAAAGTGGAGAGGATCTCCAAGAAGATCGCACATATCGACACAGGCATCCAGTTTCTGCAGTAAAGATTATGGATCACGAACCCACTCAAGCTGACCTACACTGACTATGCAGAGAGACATTGCTACCGCACCTCATGCAAACTCCTCAATCATCTGCACCAACTGTACAGCTAGTGCCTCAACCTTGAAATTAAGGTGGAGTCTACTCTCTGTCTACACTCAGGATACAGCAGTACAGTTATGGGACTTTGCAAACAGGCAATGCAGCAAAACTACATCATGTACATGCACACACAGAACAAGAAACTGAAGAAATGTAGTATCACCACCAGCAGTAGCCAAGCCTGCCCTGGCATTACAGTGGAAACAATTATCACCATTGGGAAGTCAATTGTCAACTTATTGGATCACACCCTTCAACCGGAAGAGATTGAAGCTCTTAGCAAGGGTCTCAATTTCTGCCCCTCCACCAAATTGACCCCATGGGTCTTGCAGCAGACACTAAGGAATTCATCAGATGAATGAGAAACTTGGAATTTTTTCAAGATGCCAGCAGTAATCCCAATGAGCCCACTGAGCAACCGGAACAGCCATCACAGGGACCTGTAGAGGGGTGACCAAAGAAGGAGACAACTTGGACTCCACCGGAGGGCTGCTTCTGCTCAAACTGTCAGGAAATCTATAGATGCCAGATTCATCAGTCGCACCCACAAGGTAGAGCAAACCATCACCCGATCACAACATAACGCCATTCATGCCTTCAAAACTAATCACAACATTGTCGTCAAACCAGCTGATAAAGGAGGAGCCATTGTCATTCAGAATACAACCAATTACTGCAAGGAAGTGTACCGACAATTGAACAACCAGGAATGCTACACACAACTACTGGCCCTTCCAACCAAAAAGCACACCCGTGAACTAAACTCATTGATTAGTGTTTCCTATACATCTTCATCCCATGTACTACTTGCGTAGGTGACTTCTTCTGCCTTCTGAGGATACACAAAGCTGACACACTAGGTAGCCCCATCATATCAAGCAATGGGACCCTGTGTGAGAACCCCTCTAGCTACGTTGAAGGCATCTTTAAATCCATTGTACAGAGGACCTCCAGCTTTTGTTCAGGCACTCTAGATTTCTTACAGAAACCAGTCGAACTGGGAATGTTCCTCTGCACAATGGGTGTTTCAGGACCCTACACCAGCATCCCCACAATGACTGTATTGCAGCAATGTCTTCCAAACTCTATCCTGCTACTCATCTGTTTTATCCTCGACTGTGAAGTTTTTCACCTTTTTTTTGACAACCAGACACACACAACAGCTGGATGTAGGTTTGCCCGCTGAGCTGGAAGGTTCATTTCCAGATGTTTAGTCACCATACTAGGTAACATTATCAGTGAGCCTCTGGATGAAGTGTTGGTGGCATGGCCCACTTTCTATTTGTTTGTTTCCTTGGGTTGATGACATCATTTCCTGTTCTTTTTTCTCGGGTGGTAAATGGGATCCAAGTCAATGGGTTTGTTGTTAGCATTCCAACCGGAACTCTATGCTTCTAGGAATTCTCGTGCGTGCCTCTGGCTTATCCTAGGATAGATGTGCTGTCGCAGTCGAAGTGGTATCCGTCCACATCTGTATGTAAGGATACTCGTGAGAGTGGGCTATGTCTTTTTGTGGCTAGTTGTTGTTCATACATCCTGGTGGCCAGTTTTCTGCCTGTATGTCCAATGTTGTGTTGTTGCAGTTCTTTCTAGGTATTTTGTAAATGACATTAGTTTTTTTTGTTTGTTTGTATAGGGTCTTTCATTAGCTGCTGTTGGTGGGTTTGTGAACTACCATGATGCCAAGCGGTCTGAGTAGTCTGGCAGTCATTTCCGAGATGTCTTTAATGTAGAGGAGAGTGGCTAGGGTTTCTGGAACAGGTTTTGTCTGCTTGTTGGGTTTGTTGCTGAGAAATCGGCGGACTGTTCATTTGGGTGCATGTTCTTTCTGAATCCAGTGTATAGGTATACAGTATCTGTATAGTATCCTTGCATACAGATAAAGAAGGACGCCACTTTGACTGGGACAACATATTCATCCTAGGATAAGCCAAACAGAGACACTCTCGAATTCCTAGAAGCATGGCATTCCAACTGGAATTCTATCAACAAACACACATTTTTAATAGATATTTTTGTTGGAAATTTAACATTTTTACAAGTTTACAAAAATAAACAAAACTCTAGTACAAACATTGATATACAATTAAATCTTTAAATAATAACCAAAATTTAACAAAAGAAAAATACCAAGAGGGGGAAAAAACCAAAACTCAACTAGCTACTAATCTAACCTACAACTAACCAGAGTGTATAATTAAGTCTCTTACATTATTCAAATAAGAGGGGAAAAAAAAACAGATAACACAGAAATTGGATGGTGCGATGCATGCTCAGAATGTAACAAAACCCGTATTCGTGCGGGATTCCTTTCCCAAGGGGCCCCGGACCAGCCAGGTTCGCAATCTCAATTAAATAAAAGCCCTTGTTAGGATAGCCGAAATATCTGTATTTATATAATTCAAGAAGGGCTGCCATATTTTGAGATAATTCGGCCTTTCGGTGCACCATATTTGTAAGGAAGTCAAGGGGAATACATTCCATAATTAATCTGTGCCAATTTGAAAATCCAGGGGGTCCCTCAGCCACCCAGTTTACCAAAATATTTTTCCTTGCACAGAAAGAGAGAATAGAAAATAATCCAGAGAGGGTAAGTTCGAAAAGCCCAAAAGGAGAGATACAGGGTCCACTTTAATTTCTGTTCCTAAAATTTCTGTCAGGGTACTTGCCTATGGACCTGCCATAAGATCCGTAGGTACTGGACTAAAGTAGCAATGTACAAGAGTGCCCACCTCTATTTTGCACTTGGGACACATTGGAGATGCTCCTGCCTTAAATTTTGCCAATCGATCCGGTGCTATATGGGCCCTATAAAGTATCTTCAGCTGGATAGCCTGAGTTCTGATGCAGATGGTGATTCTTCTGGCGTTTTCCCAAATGTCATTCCACGTTTCTATAGAGATTTCTAGTCCCAAATCCTGATCCCATGTTTTAAGCAGATTGTCCATATCTCCCGATACTTCATCATATAGTAAATGATAAATAGTACTGATGGAAGATACCCCATTGGTCTTAGCACTCTACATTCTCTATCTGATTTAGAAAGACTATCCAATAACGTAGTCGTCTTCTGTATGTAATTTCGAATTTGGAAGTATCGAAAGAGGTCTCCATTAGGTAATCCAAATTTCTGACTCAGCCGTTCAAAAGACATCAGGACCCCTTCTTTAAATAGGTCCCCTAAACATGAGATACCCCTGGATCTCCAGAGTTTAAAAGTGGCATCTGTAACCCCCGGTTGAAATCCCCATGCTCCCACTATCGGAGCATAGGGGATGTTTTATGTGAGTTGCCCTCGTTTTGCCGCATTATATTCCAAGCTTTAATTGTGTTTAGTATTATAGGGTTTTTACAGTGATCCGTAATGATTTTCCTCTTGCCTGAAAATAAAAAGTTAATAAGTGGGCATTTAACTTGAGAAGCCTCTATGTCCAGCCAGATTGATTGTGGGTCAGACAAGACCCAAGCAGCTATGTAACTTAATAGGGAACTTAACTGATATTTCCTAAAATCTGGGAAGTCCAATCCTCTCCTTGCCTGTGGAAGCTGTAGCTTCTTCAGCTTAATGAGGGGCTGTCTATGATTCCAGATAAAGGAGCCCAACCAGCCATATAATTTACGTAGTGCCAGCCTTGGCAGCATCACCGGAAGCATTCTCATAGGGTATAGGAGACGGGGCAGGACATTCATTTTAACTAGTGCTATTCTACCCAACCAGGAAAATGGAAGGTCTCCCCATCGCTAGAGGTCCTGCCTTATCCTTTTCAGTAAATGCACAAAGTTAGCCTTGCATAACTGACCAAATACTGGGGCAATAAAAATGCCTAAATATAAGAAACCCTCCAGGGACCACTGAAAGGGAAAGTGGGATCCATCCACTAAGTGGGGTATCATAGCAAGGCCACCCATTGGCATAGCCTCTGATTTTGAGAAATTAATTTTATAGCCTGAGAATGCACTAAATGTATTAATAACTTGAATTAAGCGAGGCACGGACATCAGAGGATTACTGAGGAATAGAAGAACATCATCTGCGTAAAGGGTAATTTTATGTTTACCTGTACCAATCCTCGGCGCCGTTATATTAGGATCAGCCCATTTGGCTTCTGCTAGTGGTTCAATTATTAGCGTAAATAACAATAGTGAGAAAGGACATCCCTGATGGCAGCCACTATCCACACTGAAGCTATCCGAACCTAATCCATTGGTAACCACAACTGCTTTGGGATCACTATACAATGTTAAGACCCATTTGGTAAACACCTTTCCAATGTGTAAAACAAATTTGACCATTCAACCCTATCGAATGTCTTTTCCGCCTCTAATGAGACTACTACTCTTGGTATCTTTCCCTGATGGCAGGCTTGAATCATATTCAAAACCCTTCTAATATTATTGGATGATCTACGGCCCTTAATAAACCCCATCTGATCCTCCTTTTATGATATGTGGCAATACCCTTTCTAGTCTCAATGCTAACGTTTTAGAAAGGATTTTAAAATCTATATTTAGCAAGGATATTGGTCTGTATGACGCGCAATCTTCTGGGTCCTTTCCTTTTTTAAGGGTAAGAGAGATATTTGTCTCTTTCAACGAAGGCGGGAGACAGCCCTGACTGTATGCGTAGTTATACATGTCCATAAGTGGACCAGCCAATATTCCTGTAAATTCTTTATAGAATTCAGCTTGAAAGCCATCTGGGCCAGGTGCCTTACTGCTCCTGAAGTTGCCTGATTGCGTCAAGTATTTCTTGGACTGTTAGGGGACCATTTAAGACTGATACCTGTTCCGGAGTTAGGTCCGGAAAGGTCAAATTTTTTAAAAAATGATTGCATCCTCCTAGTCCTGTCTTCACAATTCTGCGATTTATATAAATCAGAATAAAATTTTCTAAAGATTGCTTTAATCCTTTTATAATCATGAGTCAAAATACCTGTACTTTCCTTGATAGACGTAATAGTTTGAGGGGCCTTTTCTTTTCTTTGCAAGAAATGCTAAGTATCTACCCGGTTTGTCGCCAAATTCATGTAACCTTTGTTTTGCAGATAATATTTCCCTCTTAGCTATTTGGGTAAGCGTGGTGTTTAGAGCTTTCCTATGGGCTGTAATCCATTGCAATTTTTGATAATAGAAGGTCTATCAGCGTATGCTGTTTCAGCTGCTTTTAAGCGAGCTTCGAGCTGTTGTTCTCCCTTTAATTTTTTCTGGGTCGCTGAGTATGAGATGATCAAACCTCGCTCATAAGCTTTGATGGTCTCCCACATCATTGATGGGTTGCTAGCCGTACCTAAATTAATTTCTTAAATTTTTTAAAATTCTTGAGAGAAGTACTTTACAAAATTACTATCTTTCATCAGGAAGGGGTCCATACGCCAATGCCGAGGGGATGTCCCATTGTTCCTCGTCTTGATTTCCATACATACAGCAAATACTACCTATTTTACAGGATGATATGGAATTTTAAAAAATCGAGGGGGCAAAAAAACATATCAATTCTGGTATGACATTTATGTGGATTGGAGTAAAAACAAAAATCTCTGCCCTGTGGAGGAAGAAATCTCCATACATCTTCTAATCCTAATTCTTTGTTCAAATCCACCAGTTGTCTAGATCTGGGAGATACTTCTGCAGTACTCTTGGGAATCCTATCTATTTCCGGATCCATAATACAATTAAAGTCTCCCCCTATAATTGTCTGACGTGCACCGTGAGCCATCAATTTTGAGAAGGCTTCCGTTATAAATTTAAAAGGATGTGCCGGGGGGCAATACAAATTTAAAATCCCATATTCCATTTATAAGGGCTTTAATCAGAATATATCGTCTAGATTCGTCTTTTATCTGTTTTGAGAGGGAAATTCTTCCGAATAAGAATAACAACTCCCCTGCTTTTTGAGCTAAAAAGAAAAAAAGGCCTGATCAAATCCACCCTGTCATAATTTCAAGTGTTCTTTATCCAACAAGTGTGTCTCCTGTAAGAGAGCTATATCAACCCTTTCTTTCTTGAGATTTGATAATATTTTCTTCCTTTTGACTGGTGAATTACTCCCCTTGACATTCCAGGTGCACCACTTAACCGACTGATCATCCATAATCATCCGGGTAAATCCCAGAGCCCTTGGGAGGGGAAACCCTATCCAGAACATCCCGAGCATAGTGCATATAAAATTCACAATGTGAATTCACAAAGACTCTCTAATACACTCTCAACAGTATAATAAAAAAAACTATCAAACTTATTTAAATGGAGATTTTCCCCCTTGTTCCCAGGGGATATCGCTTCCTTTTCAAAGGTCCATCGTATCCTCTCCCAACCAGTGCCCCACACCCTTGACCCAGGCGCTCCTCAATAGGATGAGGAAAATTCAAATATACTACAGAGCTAGAGTTAACAGTGAGCACCCTATCCCCACCCACACCAACACCTGGATATATTTGGTAATTTTAATACCATGTATAAACATATATAACTATAAAATTACAACCTCAACAAGTAATAATTAAATATAATAATACAAAATAACAAGGGAAAGCAACCCCGCTCCTAGAGACAGAGGGTAACCACCTCCCCCCCACCAACATTAACTAGACCCCCGGCCTGTATATATAGAGTAATTAAAAAAAACCAAGGTGGGGGTGGGGGGGAGAAAATTGTTAAGTAGAGAACAAATAAATAAATCCCGCCCCATCCCCAAGATAATATTAAACAGTAAGGTAAAAACAAAGAAAAGGGGAGGGGGGGGATATAAACCGGAGTGGGGGGAAGGCAAACCAACATCAATTATCTCTTACAATTTATCTAAGAGAGTCCAAAAATTCCTTAGCCTTTTCCGGCAATCCGAAGTTATACACTGATCCTTCATGGTTAGCGTAGTGTCGCTGGGTAGCGTAAGGCGTACTGAATATTTAAGTCCCTTAAACACTTCTTCGCCTCATCGAATGCCTTCCTCTTACGGACCAGAGCTGGGGAAAAGTCCTGGAATAACATGATCTTGGAACCTTTTTATAGATCATGGCTTGGGGATCTTTTCCAAGATTTCTAGAGGCTTCTAGAAGTATCTGCCTCCTCCTTATAGCTCTGCAGCCGGAACAGGACCGGGTGGGGGCGCTGGTTCGAGCCGGGCCCGTGTATTGCAACCTGGTAAGCCCATTCCACCCTTACCTGGCCTGATCCAGCCTCCAGGTTTAAAAGTTGTGGAAGCCACTGTTCAAGGAATGCTAATTTAAGCTGGCCTTCCTCTTCCCGTTTGGGAAGGCCCAGCAAACGAATATTTTTTCGACTACCTTGATTCTCAAGGTCGTCAATGTGGTTCTCTAAGGTCCGGACTTGCTGTTTGAGAGTCCAGACCTGATCCACGGCCGATTGCGTTGTAGTTTCAGAGGTCGCGGCCTTTAGCTCCGCCCCTCCAACTCAGCGCTCGATTTCCTTAATGTTTCGGTCGTGCTTTTGCAGCACGGCCAAGAGTGAGTCCCATCGACTTCGGGATTCTTCAATAAAAGTGTCGATCTTCGCATCCAGTTTGAAGATGATTTCCACGAGGCTCGCCACTGTAGGTAAGTCCCCCGGCGCGCATGCCTCTGCTGCAGCTGGAGAGGGTGAGGGAGGGGTTCCTGCTTGCTGAGAGTTGCGCGCTCCCTTCCCTTTAGTCATTTTTACTGAAGATTAAATTGTTTAAATTCAATACTAAGCAACTAATTAAATTAAACAGCTATTTTAAATGATTTGGTGAGTGTGGTGGGGGTGGGTGACCCACTTTGCCCATGTCTTGGGAGGAGCACTGTAGACTCAGACTTGCTTGGTCTCTGCCATCTTGGATCCCATTTGACTTGGATCCCATTTACTATCCCTTGAGAAAAAGAACAGGAAATGATGTCACCAACCCAAGGAAACCTAAACACATAAATAGAAAGCAGGCCATGCCACCAGAGTTTCTTTCAGAGGCTCACTGATGATGTGACAAAATGTCTGTCTGAAAACTAACTTTCTAGCTCAGCGAGGCAAACCTACATCCAGAACCTCAACCTGAGCTACAAATCTTCTCAAAACCTGCTAGGAACAGCCATGGGAACCAAATTTGCAGCTAGATATGCCAACATTTTCATGCACATGTTTGAACAAGACTTATTCTCTACACAGGACCTCCAACTAACACTGTACACCAGCTATATTGACAACATTTTCTTCCTCTGGACTTATAGCGAGGAGTCACTGAAACAACTACACAGTGATATCAATGAGTTTCATCCCACCACCAAACTCACCATGGACCACTCTTTAGTATCTCTCATTCTTGGACACATGCCTCTTCATCAAGGATGGGCACCTCCTACTACCGCAAACCCATGGATAACCTCACAATGCTACACTTCTCCAGCTTCCACCCGAAACACATTAAAACAGTCATCCCCTACAGACAAACCATATGGATACACAGGATCTGTTCAGATGAGGAGGAACGTGATGGGCACTTAGGAGGGTATCCTGGAGTACTTTCAAGAACAGGGTACAATATTCAATTCATCAACTACCAGTTCGATGTGCCACAGTGAGAAACTGTAATGACATGGCTGGAGACAGACACTAGCTGCAACCGACAAGACCTTCGCTATGCCTTCACTTCTGGCCTTTAGACACCCGCCAAACCTCCAAACGGATCATTGTTCGCAGCAAACTGTCCAGCTTTCATGATAATATCATGCAGCATCTGCCATGACTGGAGTGTAAGACATGTCAGTGTTGACATGGATGCCACCATTACACGTGGGGACACCACCCACCATATATGTGGCAGGTGCTCACTTATGTGACTCAACCAACACTGTCGACTTCATCCGCTGAGGCTAGGATGCCCCTTTGGCATGGTATGTTGGTGGGACTGAGCAGAAGCTACGTCAACAGATGAATGGACACTGCACAACAATCACTATCTAGGAGTGTTCCCTCTCGTTTGGGGAACACTTAGTGGTCCGGGACATTTAACCTCAGACCTTTGGCTGGCTATCCTCCAAGGTGGACGTCAGGACAGGCAGTGACGCAAAGAGGCCAAGCAGAGGCTGATAGCCAAGTTTGATACCAATTGGAATGGCCTCAACCTTGGGTTCATGTCACACTACAGGTGACCCCACTGCACTACACGCACACTCTTATTCACCCACGCACATTCATATGAACAAAGACATTCACGCAGGCCATCTCTCACACACAAGCATGCACCCTCTCACAGACTTATACCCCTTCGCGCTCTCTCGCTCGAGCGTGGGCCCTCGGGGGGGCCCCCCTCTCTCGTCCCCTCTCTCTCTCTGTCCCTCTCTCTCTGTCCCCCTCTCCCGAGGGCCCATGCGGGCCCCCTCTCTCGTGCGGGCGGCCCCGCCCTCTCCCACGCGCGGCCCCCGCACCCCCTCCATTCCCCCCGCCCCCTCTCT
>NC_057723.1:10406715-10500871 GCF_004010195.1 Chiloscyllium plagiosum
GAATATCATCCCTTACCAACGTCGCCACCCCCCCCCTCTCTCTCTCTCTCGCGCGCTCACATAATTTATCAATCATAAATTATGTCAATTGAAAAATCAACCAAACGATTGACTGTCTGGGCAGAGTTGCCTTGAACACATTGTTAGCACTGCTTTATCTAGTGTTCCTAAAAGTAACGTTGTAGCACATGTATCGGTCTGCTTCCCCTGTTTTTCCAAAGCTGCAAATAACTCATTGGACATTTCTGCCATTTTAAAGCAGTGTGCATGTTTTCTCATTTTCAGTCCATAGTCTAAAAGATAAATAGGTGGAACTCTTACAGGCAGAGACAGTTGGGGATTATTTTGGAGTTGATTTTTACTTAGTACTTGCGCACAACAATATTTTCTGGCCATTTGCCAAAAATAGTAGCACTTGGCTGGTGTCTTCTGGAAGTACAAGGGATGAGTAGTTAATTTATTTGGCACAGTGCATGGGATTGTGACCAGGAGACGGGTGACAGCATTTGATGTACATTGTATAAATTCCTTTTATCTTATGAGCCTGGGACAGCCCCCAAATCATGTCATGATCCTAAACCTAACTGCCAATTTTATGATCCTGGTTGAGACATCAAATTGTTATGATCTAGTTAGGAACCAATAACCTTTCTGTTAAAACTTTACAAAGGCTGACATGCTGGGGACTTCCTAAGAGAACAAAACCACAAGATTCCATGGTTATGAACGAATAACAATGTTATTACACAAGTGAGCAAAGACATACCATCTGTAACACACACCGAATTTAGTTCTTAATACCCATAATTAATATGTGGTAAAAGAGATGTAAATGAATTGTGGTGACACCCCCCCCCCCCACACACATCAAATTGCCAGTGTGATCAAAACTGATCTGGCCTGAAATTCTGTCTCAAGAACCATTCTGTCGTGGCTGCCTCAAAGACTGCTCCTATTGATCATTCTCCTGTCCTGAGTTCATGATTTCTTTTGTTTCAAATCGGTCCTCCAGCACAACTCCAACTTATCACCTGTTTAAAACCTCGCTTTGGCGGGTCGGTGTGGACTTGTTGGGCCGAAGGGCCTGTTTCCACACTGTAATCTAATCTAATCTAATCACCAGCATTTGCCTGAGTTTCCTAAACAGACTCCGTGTAGTTCAGCTCCCCAATCAGCAATTACACCTCATGCTTGCGTGGGATTTTGCTCTCTTTAGGACTTCACTGAACCCAAGCTACACAGAGCTATATAACTGCTGGGTCCCCAACTTGACGTATTCCCTGCAGTACAGTTAGAAATAAGCACTACTAACATGGAGTAGACATCTCTCTGTTTCTGTTTCTGTCTCTGTCTCACAGTTTGCTGACCTTTGGTTTTTGTCTCTTGAACTAACAGCTAACCTGCTTACAACTGCTTCAGATTCCTTAGCCCTGGTAGCACCTGAGCTATTCAGCTGCTCCTATACACAGAATCTGTTGTTTGGCTGCCTTCCCAGAAGTACAGCTAACTGCCACACAGCTGCAATGGAGTTTGTCTCTCTTTCTCCTATAAGCTGTACTTTTTTAAAGTCTGATGTGATGGTTTTTCCTCCTGCCTTTTTTTTGTATATGTTCCTGACCTGTTTAAAACCTCGCAATAAGTGCTACTGCTGTGGCTGGGTAGAAGTGAACATAAACACCAGCTAACAACTGTGAGTTCTGTTGTGCTGAGTACATGGATACAACAGGAGGATTTCATCACATATGGCATCACATATAGGTCTGTGACCTATAATCCTGTGACTGGTGCTGCAGGCAACACTTCATCTGTAGTCTAATCTGTCTTGTTTAAAAATGAAAATATTTCTGTGCTATAATAGTGCTGACTTTAAATTACTTTACAGTTGTAAAAACGCACTCATTTCTGTCATTGTTGAATTGCTTTCCTGTTTTAGGCTGTGCCCCTGCACCAGGTCATTATGATATTAAAGAGGTGGAGGGTTCCAAGGGTCCTGTATCTTTTGAAAAAGCGCACAGATTTAAAAAGCAAAAAGGTAGGTGTACTTTTTCTGAGAGATAAGGCTTTTTCTGATGTAGGGGAGTGGTCATTGTTCCGTAATCACTTAAAATTTGAAACTTGCTCCCTTAAACATAGGAACAGTGGGGTGTTAATGATAGCTGGAATTATCCAACTAAGATAGGTGATAAACACATAGTGGAAATAGAACCTTGTTTATAGCTAGCCTAAATCAAATACAAATACCTAAATCACTACAAAAATCACTACTTAATGACAGCAATCACTTCAGCAGAAAGCTTCTAATCAAGTATGTGATACAGCACGCTCTGTATCTCTGTATATTTTCATTTCAATGTCAACTATGATGTTTTGACCATGGGTGAATCTAAATGATTTTCATTTCACAAGCTGCTGTTATGGTGATTCTTAATAACTGCAACTATATTCAAAATAATTGCAGAGTACTATATAGAATTCTGCAATTCCAGAAATGTATGTAGTAATTTAAAGTAGGAATGCAACCTGATATGTATTCTGTATGAATACCATAGCAGTGATGTTGATTTACCATGCCAAAGCAATTGGTATAATTAACAAGTATTGATTATCACAGATAAGCTGCTAATAGATTTCCTTTGCTTTCTTACATTTTTTTAAGGGCGTTTAGATTTATCAGTGGTCAGGTTGGTGTCGAGACAAGTATGGAACTGTGATGTGTGAGCTGGACTGATGTGAGAGTTGAGGTGTGTCCTCCCTATTCAGTCCATGGTAGGCAGCTGAGTATACTGGGGGTGAGGAATGAGTGATAAATTGTTGACAATTGTTAAAATGAAAAAATATTTTTGTAGTCTATGTTGCCAAAACTTGCTGATACAGTAGATGTGCAATGCATTATTCCTCCAGTAATATTTTTTCTTTCAGATACAGGAAACCCTCAGGTAGTTGTTGAAACTGAGAAGGGTCTAATATCACCAAGTTCACGGAAGAATCTCAACTTTGGAGCAGTTAGTAAAACTAGTTAAATTACTTAAAATGCATTTTTAAAAATTATTTGGTTCTGAATGGAGTAGATTTCAACTCTAGTACTGTTTGACACTTGTAGATATGATTAGGTTTATGTAATAATTGTAGACAAGACGAACATGTTTTAAAAATGATTGTCGCTTTTGCTATTAAATGCTTTACATATTTGCTGGTACTAAAGGTGCTTATATTGGGGAGTGTGCATCATCAGTAACTCCATCTCTGCTGGCTTGATGAATTTTGGCTTGTGGAGCTGATTCTCACTGTGCACAGGTGTTCATTGGTCAGTGCAGGCCAGTACTACTAATTTGTGCCCTTGACAATCTATGCTAGTGAAAAAGTAGTCCCTTAAATCCAGACTAGAAAACTAGTAACAATACGACCTTGGAAAGAAACTGTACAGAAAAATGAACAGATTCTGCTATGTTCTTATTGAATTGTGGAGCAGGCTGTATGGGTTACACCTATGATAAAGAAATTTAAAGAGAGTTTGCTGTCCATAGGAGCTCTTAATTGGTTCGTTCTTATTTATTTTGGCTCAGCGAGTCAAGTAACTCAGAACAGATATAGTAAAAGGGAAGTAAACCTGTACCAACAGTTAACAGCTAGTTAGATTGGCACTGAATAAATATCACTGGGTTATCAAAGATGGTGAAAATTGGATGTAGGTTTGCTCGCTGAGCAGGAAGGTTCATTTCCAGACGTTTCGTTACCCTACTAGGTAACATCTTCAGTGGGCCTCAGGCGAAGCAATGCTGAAAATTCCTGCTTTCTATTTATGTTTGGGTTTCTTTGGGTTGGTGATATTATTTCCTGTGGCAGTGTCACTTTCTGTTCCTTTTTTCGGGGTAGTAGATGGAATCTAACTCGATGTGTTTGTTGATAGAGTTCTGGTTGGAATACCATACTTCTAGGAATTCTCGTGCATGTCTTTCTTCCTGCTCAGCGAGCAAACCTACACCCAAAACTTCAACCTGAGTTACAAATCTTCTCAAAACTCGCTATGGTGAAAATTATTTATTTTCTTGAAAGCCAAAGGTTTAGTAATGTAACTTGTAGTGGTCTGTAACGCACAAAATAATTCTGTACCTGTTCCAGGCGAGAATACTGTCAGAATATTGGCCTGCTCTCTGTAAAGTCCTGCATCTTAGTTTCAAATATTTTAAAATCCATTTGAGAGAATGACTCTTTTTTTTTCCGTGGCACAAATTGTTAGTCTTGGCTGATCTGAGGCTCCTGTTGTTTACTGTAATCAAATTCAGACCTCAGAATCATAACAAATTTGATTTCCACAATTCACTTACAAGCTGAAGATTGCTGGTAATGACAGCATTTTGTGCCACAACGAAGCAATTTCTATAGACGTGCCTGTTCATATTATTCTTAAATGTGACATTTTGTTGATTTTTAATGGGAGTGTTTCTTGTCTGAATTGCCTTTAGAACAATGCCCAGAAGGATGCTACTTCTGCTTTGGAGCTTAAAAAGCAGAAAATGTTGGAGCAAGAGGCAAGTAGACAAAAAAAAACTGGCATCTATTTTTGCTATTATGTAAAAAGTAAAACTCAGAAATGGGAATAGTAGCAGCAAAAATAATGGAGTTCCTTGATCTTTCAGATGATTCCCCACAGTTAATATCATAGCAATACTAGACAGGGGGGAAATAAACCTCTTATGTTACACAGGGATCGCATGCTACATTCAGATAAAGCAGGAAAGAGGTGAAAGGTTAACAACACAGATGCATAGAATAAGGGTGAGATTTTGTGCTAATCAAGGATAGAAAAGATTGAGGCTGTCTAAGCAATTGATACTGAGTTAGAGGGTTTCACAGTTTTCCAGGGCCAGTTGTTCTCTCTGAATGGAATTATTTACCTTTTTGGCCAAGGAGGTAAAAGCTGTGGGTGCTCATCTGGGGGTGAGGAAAGAAATGAGGCTGGTATTCAAGTGCTTCTCAAGTTGGTGGAGTGATGCCATCACAGTTGATCTTGCCACAGATAAAGGTTCTTTTTATAAAAAAAAAGGACTTCAGCATTGCTGGCAAGACCAACATTTATTGCCCATCCCTAGTTGACCTTGAGGAGCTGGTAGTGAGCTGCTTCCTGAAACTGTCACAGTCATTGTGGTGTAGGTATACCCAAGTGTTGTTAAGTACTAACGTTTGATCCAGCAACACTAAGGAACTGAGATATAGCTTCATGTCTGAGTGATATTTGGCTTTGAAGGGAACTTGCAGGTGTGCTTGCTAATTAGTCAAGGTGGATTGCTTTGATCTGGATGGTGTTAGCCTTTGAGGATTGTTGGAGCTGTACCGTTTCAGACAAGTGGAAAGTGTTCCATCTTAACCCTGATTTGTTTCTTACAGGTGGTAGACAGGCCTTTTGAAGTTAAAATGAGTATGCCTGCTGCAAAATTCTTTGCCTCCAATCAGATCTTGTAGCTACAATACTTAGATGTTGGTTCCGTTCAGTTGTAAATGGATATTGGTAGGTGATTGCAATGACTTTGAATGTGATGGGGCGATATTTAGTTTCCCTCATGTTGGAAAAAAGCCTGACTAAGGAGTTTCAATTTATTCTAAACTAGATCAACCCATTCACAATACTACCTTCGCTCATGCCAGTTGTAGTATTAGGATATTTTTCTTCCCTCACTTTACTTTGATCCCCTCTTCCAAAAGGTTTGGACCTTGGGCCTCTGCATTGACATGGTTAATTCAAAAATTAAATTTTCATTCAGTAAGTACAATGTATGAAATTCCTGTAATTATCATCAGATCCTTTCTATCCTTTGGTCCTTCAGTCTTTAATATCTTCAGCCAATGATAGAGCATTTGTAATCTGTACATGATAAATGTAGAAAAATATTTTCTGAAATGCAGTGAAGTGCATTAGTGAAGACTAACATTTATATAATGTCCTTTCATATTGGAAAATATTTACATAAAATTAATATACAATTGTAGATCCGTTGCCTGCTGCAACAGCGTGGAGAACAGGACAAAAGACTTCAGACCTTAGAAGAGGAGCTGAAGAAGATCGAAAGTAAACTTACTGCAGTTATGAGAGAAAAAACATCCCTGGCATCAAATATTGCTTCTCTAGAAAGACAACTTGCTGATCTCCACAAAGCCAATGAGTTACTCAAAACAAAGGTATTGGTTAAGTATATCTGCACTTGACTAAGAATACACTACTAATTATCTGGTTTAAGACTTTGGGTACATTTATCTTCATTCTAAATCAATTAAAATTACAGACTAACTTTAAAAGAGCCAATCTAATGTTTACTAGTCCTTCGTTACAAGAGTTAGTCCAGATACAAATATGATCTTGCAAGATTATAGTGTTTAAGTTTACCATAACAAGTGCAAAGGAAATGATGCTTAATAAAAGCAGCTGTTTACTTTCTATCCACATTGTTGTCAAGTAACTTTGATCAAAGACATCCTAAACTCTTATTGGCTTAGTGTATGAGCAATTGATGTCAAAGAGTGTGGTGCTGGAAAAGCATAGCTGGCCAGGCAGCACCCGAGAAGCAGAAGAATCGACGTTTTGAACATAAGCCCTTCATCAGTAATGAGGGAGTGGCCCAAGGGGGCTGTGAGATAAATGGGAAAGGGTGGGGCAGTGGGTGGGGAAGCTGAGAATGTGTTAGATAGATGATGAAGGTGATTGGTTGGAGAGAAGGGTGGAGCAGATAGCTGGAAAGGAAGGTGGCCAGGTCAAGAGGGCAGTGCCGCTTTGGAAGGTTGCAGTGGCAGTGGTTCAAGTATTTGGCCACAGGTCAGTGGGGTTGTTTGGTGCATGTATCCTGGAGATGTTCTCTGAAGCATTTTGTAAGTAGACGTCCTGTTTCCCCAATGTAGAGGAGACCACATCAGGAGCAATGAATACAGTAGATAATGTGTGTGGAAGTGCAGGGAAATCTGACAGATGTGGAAGGCTCCTTTGGGGCCTTGGATGGTGGTGAGGGGATAGGTATGGATGCAGGTTTCCCATTCTTGCAGTGGCAGGAGAAGGTGTCGGGAGGGGAAGGTGGGTTGGTGGGAGGGCATGGACCTAACAAGGGAGTCACTGAGGGAATCGTCTTTATGGAATGCAAATAGGGGTGGGGAGGGAAATATATTCTTGATGGTCAAGCCTGTTTGTAGGTAGTGGAAACTGGAGAGGATAATGCAATGTATGCAGAGGTTGGTGAGGTGGAAGGTTTTTGTCCTTGTTGCGATTGGACGGGTGGGGTTTGAGGGCGGAGGTGGAGGAAGTAGATGAGATACACTTGAGGGCATCATTGCCACGTGGGAGGGAAATTTATGACCTTTGAAGAAAGAGGCCATCCGGTGTGTTCTGTGGTGGAATTGGTCCTTCTGGAAGCAGGTGTGGTGGAGGTGGAGGAATTGGGAATAAGGGATAACGTTTTTTACAGGAGGCAGAGTGGGAGGAGGTGTAGTACAGGTACCTTTGGGAGTTGGTGGGTTCTCTTGCTCCTGGGATGCTGCTTGACCAGCTGTGCTTTTCCAGCATCACACTCTTCGACTCTGATCTCCAGTAACTGCAGTGCTCACTTTCTCCTAGTTGATTACGAACAATTCATAGTCAATCTTGGACTAGTTAAGGTCAGAAGTCCAACAGGTTTATTTGAAATCACACAATCTGAAAGCCCCTGATTTCAAATAAACCTGTTGGACTATAATCTGGTGTCATGTGACTTCTGACCTTGTCCACTCCAGTTCAACACTTACATCTCCACATCATTGGACTAGCTAAGCAATGCATGCCCAATTCCTGTTTGGTTTCTTTAAAAGTAATGCTAATTTTAATAACATCATTTCCTGCTGTCTCCTCATTCAATCATTTTATTAGGTTGCCTTTTTTATAATTGTTTATGCTGTTTAGCTTACAAATTCCATAGGTAAGCTAAAATGGTACCACTGAAGCTGTTTTGTTGACCTTACTCAAACAGAATACAGTATAATTCCTAACTTGCTTGATCAAGTTAACATTAATCGATTGAAAATAACTCAATCCTATACTACAATCAATCCTTATCCTTTTAAATTTTTGCTCTTGATGTGACTGAAGAGATATATGTGGTATACTAGTTGCTTTCATTATATTCTTGGTAGTTCAATCATGCTTCTCAACTTTTACTGCATAAAGGAAATTTGAGCTTTGGTTTGGCCCTGTTTTTGATGTTTGTCCAGTACAGTAAGATTGTTTGTTTGTTTTTTCAATTTTGTTATTCACTCGTGGGATGTGGTCATCGTTGGTTGGACTCGGTGGTTGTGTTTGATAAGGTGGTGAATTGCCTTGAACTGCTGCAGTCCATTTGCTGTAAATAGACCCACAATGCCATTAGGGAGGCAAATTCCAGTATTTTGACACAGTGACACCAAAAGAACAGTGATCTCATTCTAAGTCAGGACAGTGAGTGCCTTGGATGGAACTTGCAGGTGTTGGTTGTTCCCATGTATTTGCTGCCCTTGTTCTTTGTGGTGAGTTTAGAATGTGCTTTTTAAAGAACCTTTTGTAAATTTCTGTAGTGCATCTTATGGATGGTCCACACTGCTATTGAATATCAGTGCTGAAGCAAGTGAATGTTTGTGGATATGGTGCTAATTTAAGAAGTTGGTTTCAAGCTTCTGTTGTTGGGACTGCACTCATCCAGCTAAATCGTGCCACACAGGTGCAGGATGGTAGAGTGCTAAATGATGGACTAGTTGTTCATTTTAGATCTGAGATTTTTTTTGTGAAGAAATGTTATAGGAATATGGGCCAGAGGTAAGCATGTGGAGTAAGCCACAGCTCCATCATGATTTCATTGAATGTTGGAACAAGCTTAAGGGGCTGAATGACCAATGCATGTTCATATGCTCCTAAATGGACAGTATCCTCCTGATTTATGCCATGTTGATAGTGGACAGACTTTGGGGAGTCAGGAGGTGACATTTCCACTGCAGAATCCTTGGCTGTTATCCTCTTGTATTTATGGCTAGTCTAGTTTCTGGTCAATTTCTTTTTAGAGGTTGATTTATGATGGGAGATTTGAGCAATGGTAATGTAATTGAATGTCAAGGGGCAAAAGTTGGATTCTTTTTTATTGGAGGTGGTCATTGCCTGGCACTTGTGTGACATGATTGTTATTTGCCAGTACTTAGTCTAAATCTGGATATTGAGATCTTGCTGAATTTGAGCATGAATTGCTTCAATACCTGAGAAGTTACGAATGCTGCTGAATATTGTGTAATTGTCAGTGAACATTCCCAGTTCTGACATTTAGGGAAAGTCATTGGTCAAGCAACTGAACATTTTTGGATTACAAGAGATAATCTGACTACAATTAGATAACAATGAAATTATTTGATTGGTGTCCCATTGAACTGGACAACAGTGGAGAGAGTTTTTTTAAATGTGCAATGTAACATTCAGATCTGTTTATTTTAATTTTGGATTTTTGTTATTTATTACATAATATATTTTATTTTATCTTATTAGAACAAATTGATTTGGGAATGTTTATAGGGCTGTAAATGCTGGAAATACTGCAGGTCAAGCAGCATCTCGGAATGGAGAAAATTAATATTTCAGGTTGATTTTTTTTTCTTTAAATACTGCAAGTTAAGTATGCCCTCCATGAATGGGTACTTGCACTGACTTTGGTGCAGAATGCCATATTAAATAAGAATGGTATCATAAGAATACAATATCACTCATTTCATATAGCCCATCATTTTTAAAAATCCCATCTACCACTCTCTGAGAAGAACAACTGGAAATGACATCACCAACCCAAAGAAACCTAAACACACAAATAGAAAGTGGGACATAACTCCAGCACTTGGAGGCTCACTGATGTTACCTTGTATGGTGACAATACTTCCAGCTCAGTGAGCAAACGTGCATCCTGAACCTCAACCTGAGCTACAAATCTTTCAAAACTCGTGAAAGAACAAACTGTATTAGTGCTCTGAGTATAATATTTGTTTTTTGTTTCCTTCAGTTTTCTGATGATTGTACTAAGAAGAAAATTAATGCTCTGTGCTTGGAATTGATTGAAGTAAAGAATAAAACTGATGCCAAGGACAAGGTATTTGAAGCTTGACTAAATTGGTTTGTGGGATGATGCAGTCTTATTATATGTGGCAAACTTCTGAACTTCATTGTCGTCCTTGCCAACCCACCACCACGACCATCTGCTTGGCCTGTTTTTTTAAAAAAAACTGCTGCCATTTGGAGTCCCTTGAAGATCTGAGTGATTTTTTAGTAGGGAAGGTTCCTGGAAAAGTTTGGAGCTATGTATGTAGTTGGAGTTGAGGTATAGATCAGCTTTGGTTGTCATTGAATGGAAGAACAGACATGAGATGCTAACGGACTATCTTCTGGACGAGGCTACTGTCTGTGAATCTATGCTGTTCATTGTAGAATGTGTTAAGGTCGAATATCTTCCACTCTTGCTAGATGACAGGACCATTGTCAAGGAAGTTAATCTGGTAGTAAAGTCACATCCTGTATTTCTTTGTAAAATGTATATAATTTAATGCTGCAAGTTTGAGAATAAATTATCTATTCATATTCCAGCTCTTTGAGGTAGTGACATTCTGTTAGAATTTTAGATTATTTTAGTAAGTGAGCACTAGTTTTCGTGACTTCTGCAAGTACACAGGCCCCTAAGTTGTTTTACATACAAGCAAAATAAATAAAAGCCACAATAGACAATTCGTTCCATTTTAAAACCTATCCTGTCATCCAGCTGAAGAATCAACTAGACCTTGTGCTATATCTCCACTTTTTTCATCCCTTAAGTTTTATCATATGCCTTGAACCTCCTCAACAACTAAGCATCTATGGGAGAGAGAATGCCAAGGTCACATCCTTTTTAATGAAGCAATTTCTTTTCACCTCAGTCTTAAATACTGGCCCTTTTTCAGTCTTAGACTGTGACTCACTAATATTAGGCACCCCAGCTGGCAGAAAGGAACATCCTTCCATCATCTGTCGTAACCAACCCCTGAGACATTTTTAATGTCATCTGTCAATGCTGAACCTGATCCACTCAAGCTGTCCACTTGAGGCCAGTCGTTTCATTCCAGGATCCATGTAAGATACTAAAGGTACACTCAGTTGAAGGAAAAACTCTACATAATTCTCCAGGTGTAGTCTTACTAATGTCCTAATTAATTGGAATAAGTCAACTTTCCTCTTATAATTGAATCCTTTTGTAGTATTGGCTTATATTTTTGGTTTTCTTATTACAGTTGGTACTTATTGACTTTGGTTAGCTTGTTGTATGTAAATCTCAATTTTTGTTTTGGGTGATGAAATCACATTTTTGTTCCCGTTTTAAAGGTGGATGAGCAAATTTCAAAGGTAAAGTCTGACACCACATGAAACATTAAATTGAGAAATAGAAGTTGGAGTATGGAGAAAGCATGCTAATTTTCTGAGTGAGCCTCTCAGATCCCTGAGTTCAAGTCTCACCTGAGCAGGGAAACAGTCAAAGTAATAAATTAACTATTTTTTAAGAAGTTTATCAATAAAGATAAGGTGTAAAAAAAAATGCTAAGTAGCACAATTAGCTAATGAAACCAATTTTGCCCTTTGTTCACACAGAGTTGTAGAGACAACCTACTTCTCCTCCTTTCTCTTTCTTTCTTGCTTTCATTCTCTCTCTCTCTCTCACTCTCTCTCTTCCGCCATCTGTCTCTGTGTCTTTTTTTTCCTCTTTTACATTCATGCACTCCTACACCACCTAAACATTGCCCTCACCACTGCATTAAGTATTCAAGGGCACACACTGATGGTGTGTGAATGAAAATTGTAACACCAATCCCTAAATTGTAATAGACCAGTAAGTCTCACGTCTGCAAGGTGTTAGAAAGGATTCTGAGGGATAGGATTTATGACCATCTGGAAGAGCATGGCTTGATTAAATGCAGTTAACACGGCTTTGTGAGGGGCAGGTCATGCCTCACAAACCTTATCGAGTTCTTTGAGGATGTGACTAGAAAAACTGCAGCTCTTCTGTTAAAGAATCACACTGGACTCAACTTGTTTCTCCTGATGTTGATGCTGCCAGACCTGCTGAGTTTTTCCAGCATTTTCAGTTTTTATTTCAGATTTGCAGCATTGGCAGTATTTTGCTTTTGTTAAATTATATTATTGTGAACGTCTTTCTGGTAGTATCCTAATCAGTGACCACAGAAGTCCAAGCTTACAGGTGCATAGTTTGGGATTGAGCAGTTAACGGAGGAGAATAGCGACAAAATACAGGAAGAGGTAAATAAATTCGCAGAATGGACATGTTATTGGCAAATGAACTTATATACAAGTACAAGTTTGTACCCTTCGGAAGGAAGAAGTGATATATTCCTGGGAAACTAAGAATCTGAAGTATAGAGATCAAGGATACCAAAGCATGAATAACGTTCATAGGGATATAACAAAGCAAACAAAAATGCCTCATTCCTCATTTCTACAGTAAAGATATGTGGAATATGTAGAGTCTTGATTTGACCACACACTTGAGTACTGTTAATATTTGGTCTCCATATACTATTAATGGTACAGGTGCATCAGAAGGAAGCATTTAAACATTGACCAGTATAAAACCAGAACTGTTACATTTCATACATTACATAGTGACTGCACTTCAAAAGGACTGTAAACACTTTGGAGATCCTAAGGTAATTACCAAGAGTAATGAGGATACAAATGGATCCAGGGATGAGGGATTACAGTTGCATGCGTGGACTGGGGATAATATCTTTGTTTTCCTGACAAACAAAAGACTAAAATGAGACTTCATACAAGTGTTTAAAGTCATCCAGTATTTAAATGAAGTCAGAAAGAAGGAACTGCTCCAACATGAAAGAGGACAATCAGAGGGCACAGATGTCAGGTGATTGGCAGGAGAACCAGACATGATAAGAAAAGCTCTCAAATTTGGATCTATCAGAGTTTGATAGATTCGGGATCAGTTCCTGCGGATTGGAGGGTGGCTAATGTTGTACCACTTTTTAAGGTGGGAGAGAGAAAACAGGAAATTATAGACCAGTTAGTCTGACCTCAGTGGTGGGAAAGATGCTGCAGTCTATTATAAAGGATGAAATTACGACACATCTGGATAGTAGTAACAGGATAGGTCAGAGTCATGTCTTCCTGTTTGTCCTATATAGTGTTTTGTGCAGTGCTTGCATGGGATTTTGTACACTACAGGAAGCGCTTCACAGGAGGCTCCCAAGCACTGAGGATGTCACCTAGACAGGGGACGAAACGTTTGCAACAAAAATTTCCAGCTCGGCGAACAGAACCACAACAATAAGAAAGATGTGGATGCTTTGGAGCGGGTTCAGAGGATGTTTACCAGGATGCTGCCTGGACTGGAGGACTTGCCTTATAAGGAAAGGTTGACTGAGCTCAGACTTTTTTCATTGGAGAAAAGGAGGAGAAGAGGGGACCTAATTGAGGTATACAAGGTAATGAGAGGCATAGATAGAGTCGATAGCCAGAGACTATTTCCCAGGGTAGAAATGACTAACACGAGGGGTCATAATTTTAAGCTGGTTGGAGGAAAGTATAGAGGGGATGTCAGAGGCGGTTTCTTTATACAGAGAGTTGTGAGAGCATGGAATGCGTTGCCAGCAGCAGTTGTGGAGGCAGGGTCATTGGGGACATTTAAGAGACTCCTGGACATACATATGGTCACAGAAATTTGAGGGTGCATACATGAGGATCAATGGTCGGCACAACATCGTGGGCTGAAGGGCCTGTTCTGTGCTGTACTGTTCTATGAGTAAGGGTGGTTTAGCTTGAATTTTTTCTGGATTATGTGGTTAGCTCCTTCTGATATAAACCAGCTGAGGCATTGGGAAAGTGACTGTATTTTCTCCTATCTCTTTCCACTCTCAGGACACTGAAATCTTGCAAATAATGCCAACATTGTAATCTTTCTTAGTAAAACTTGTTTTCTAATTTCCCAGGAGCAGGAAATCCTGAAGGTATGATTTACCTGGGCATATAATGCTAACCTCAGATATTATGGAGCATTTATTTCACTTGTCCTTAAAGCTCATATATAAAATATTCACACACTTTGTTTGTGCCTTCATTTCCAATATTTTTCATTGTTTTCTATTTCTTTTAATCTAATAGTTGATCATACTGCTTGTAATATCTTTTGTTTAATGAATTAATGGCATGCGATTGTCTTTTTGCATGACTGCAATGGGTGGTGTAAAATATCCTGGTATTTCAGTAACTTGATCTAGGAATTAGGGTGAGAGTTTAGAATAATTATTTAAACAGTAATAAATCTTTTGGCAAGTGTCATTTACATCTTTCTTAATAGAAATATTTTTGGATGTTGGGAGGTGAGTTGCCCAGTGTAGAATTTCCAACTTCCATGGTTGGTAGATTGATTCAGTTCAATCTATAGTCAATGGAAATCCCTGGGATATTAATGGGGGATCCAGTAATTGCAGGGGATGATGGTTAGTTTTTTTTCCAGTTGGAAATGGTTATTACCTGGCATTTGCATGGTGTGGATGCTGCTTGTCATCTATTGCCCCAAATCTGAATATTTCTTTGAGAACTACTTAACAAATGTATGCATTTTTCAACCAAATTTGCTCCAAGATAATTAAATTTTGAGGTTGGTTAAGTGGTAGTGCTCACTGTTGGATTTCTGTTTCCTTCATAAAGGAATGTAGATATCACTGGCTAAGCTAGCATTTATTGGCCATTCAATTAGCCCCTCAGAATTTGGTGGTATGCTGCTTTCTTCAACCAGTACAGTTGTTTCAAGTGTAGGAATAGCCACAGTTATGTCAGGAGAGCCTTTCAGGATTTTGTCCCAGTGGTTGAGAAAGAATGGCAATATAGTTCCAAGTCAGAATGGTAGGTAACTTTGAGGGAAATGTACATTTGATTCTCTTCACACATTTTTTGCTGCTTTAGTCTTTCTTGGTATCTAGTCGGTATCGCCATTTGTACTTGTGTATGAATATCACAAAATTGCAAAATACATTTGCATGCTATTCCTCTCCTAATTCAGTGCTGGCCATGGCTATGTTTTATCTGTGATCCCTGTGAATGTTACCGTATTGTTTTGTATCTGATTAAATTCTATGTTCTAGGAGATCAGCTATCTTCAGATTAGTTTGGAAGGTCAAGTGAAACTTCTGCAAGCTGATCTGGAAGCTTCTAAGGCTGCAGCTGCAGCATTGCAAGAAAGAAATGAATCACTGGGTATGTTCTCAATAGTAAAATGCTGAAATTGAAATAGCTAGCTAAATTTTGATGATTTTTCTTTAAGTTTATAAATCATGATATTGTTGTTGGATGTAAGGGTCTTTTGTATTGTATGCATTTTATAGCAGTTTAGGCTTCAAACTGTTAACCATGGAACTCTGGCAATCTTACAATTTGTATTTTCAATTGTTCATCATGTCTACCTGAGATTGGAATAAACTGCACTCTCTTCATTATTCCAACAGAGGAGATGCATCAGGAAGCTAAAGCCCATAACGAAAGCCTGGAGGTAGAAATGGATCGATTTCATGGTAATACTCAAGACAATTTACTGGTTTAACCATTCTTGTTTACAGAGAATATTGTTTATTCATTCAGTGGGTTGTGGGTGTTGCTGGATGGGCTAGCATTTATCACCTGTCCCTTTTTGTCTTGGAAAAGGTGGTGGTGAACTGCTGCAATCAATTTGGAATAGGTATAATCATGGTGCTGTTAGGGAGGGAGTTCCAGAATTTTGACCCACTGACTCTGAAGGAATAGCAATATATTTCCAAGTCAGGATGGTGAGTGACTTAAATGCAAACTTGGAGGTTGTGGTGTTCCCAAATGTCTGCTGCCCTTGTCCTCCTAGATAGTACTGGTCATTGTTTGTTGTTTAGAGAGCTTTGATGAAAGTATCGACAGTGTACACTGCTGCTATTGAGAGTCAGCTGTGAAAGAGCTGAATTGTTGGTGCCAATCAAGCTGGCTGCTTTTACTTGAATTATGTCAAGCTTCTGGAATGTTGTTGGAGCTGCATTCCTGTAAGTATTCCATCTCACGCTAGGCATGGGTATCATCAATGGTGGACAGGCTTTGGAGAGTTTTTCCATTCGTTTGTGGAATGTTGGCATGGCTGGCTGGTCCAGAATTTATTTGCGTTCATAGCTGTGGGTCTGGAGGCAAATGTAGGCCACACCAGATAAAAACCTAGACTTCCTTTCATAAAAAGATATGAATGAACCAGATATGTTTTTATGACAGGTGTTATATAGTTGCCATTAGGCTAGCTTTTTTTAAAATTCCAGACTCTTCCTTTTCTTTTAATGAATTTGAATTTCACTGTCTGCTGTTGTGGGATTTGAATCCATAACCTGAGAAAATTAGCCAAGGATTCTGAATTACTAGAAGAAAGTGAGGTCTGCAGATGCTGGAGATCAGAGCTGGAAATGTGTTGCTGGAAAAGCACAGCAGGTCAGGCAGCATCCAGGGAACAGGAGAATCGACGTTTCGGGCATAAGCCCTTCTTCAGGAAGCCCTTCTGAATTACTAGTCCAGTGACTTTAGCATCACACCACTTGTCAAGAATTGATGATGTGCTAGAGCTCCTAGCATCTCACCTGCTCTTGTAGTCATAGTATTTACAGTCAGTTCTGCTGTAACCCTGTAGTTCCTTTCTCGTGCAATCGCATGTTATAAGAAAATCGTGTAATAGCGGCACCATTTAAACTAATGGGCCAGAATTGCATTATAACCAATACACGCTTTAAAAATTTGCGCCATAGAAACTGTGTCCACAATTCACCGAACGTGCTATAGTGAATTCGCATTAACAAAACATGCATTTTAACAGAACGATCTATATATGGCAGATAGAGTTCAGTTCTTGGATTGATGGTAACCTCCAAGAAGTTGATAATAGGATTTGGCAATGGTAATGCCATTGATGCCATGTGGTGATGATTGGATTCCCTCTTGTTGAAGGTTGACCTTTGGCAATTTCAGTCCAAGCCTCGATATTGCCCACGGTCTAATTAAATTTGAACATGGACTGCTTCAGTATTTGTGGAGTTGCAAATGATGCTGAACATTGTGTAGTCGTCAGTGAACAACCTCCCTTCTGACTTCATGGTAGACAGGAGATCATTGATGTAGTAGCTAAGGAACATCTTGTTGTTCATGTAGCTAACTTGCAGCCTTTGGGACTTGACATGGAAGTTAACAATTTCAAAGTATAAACAGCTTCCCCCATGTTCATTAGTTTTTCCCGCATCCTCCAGTTTTGTTCTGCACGGGTTTCTCTTAGTGCAGCCAAACTATTTTTATCTAATTACACTTCCCATAAATGTGGATTCAGTATTTATTTCTCCCCCAGCTTAAAAGCAATCCCCTTGTAGTTTTGCTATGGCTCCATCTTGTCAAACTCGGTTAAATGCTGCCTTAATGTCGAGGGCAATCACTCCCCTCTTCTGGTATACAGCTCTTTTGCAGCTGAGTGAATCCAAATTGGGCATCAGTGTGAGCAGGTTATTGCTGAGCAAGTACTGATTGGTCCTTTCCATCACTTTACTGATGAATGGGAGCAGAAAGTTGAGGCAGTAATTGGCCGTGTTGGATTGTTTGTGTTAGATTTATGTACAGGATGAAATGGGCAATTTTTCACATTTGGTAAATATAATTAGTATTGTACTAAAACAGCTTATCTGGGGTGACATGACGTTCTGAAGGGCAAGCTTTCTGTACTTTTGTTGAAATTTTGTCAGGGCACATAGTATCCAGTGCCTTCAAGCTGTTCCTTTTGTCACATGCAGTGAATTGAATTGGTGGAGGGCGGCCATTTGGGGTGCTGGATAATTTTTCCTTTGTCTCCTTGCAATTACTTTGCCATGATAAATACTTTGACCTATGAAGTTTATTCGCACTGAGTTGCCTGAAAATTGCTTTCTCTCTTTCGCTGCTTTTCTGCCTAATCTCACCCTGCCCAGCAACACATGCGGTAAGTCTTATTTCTACCTGGGTATTAGTAAAAGTCATGTGTCAGTAAAATTGTGGGTTAGAAAAAGAAAGTAGTTATTTTAATGTTTATCAAGGAGAGAGTAATCGACTTGTCTTCGTTCATGGCATAAGTGGGTAAATTGTTTCTTCCTATTCAATAAAAGATTATATTAACAGGATTTTTTACAATTAACCAGCTCTCACCGAGGAGTTGCGTGGAGAGAATAAAGCCTTGCATGGTTACTTGGATAATGCCAACGAACAAGTTCAGGTAATTGTTTGCACAGAGCAATCAATTTCTTTTTACTGTACCTTTCTCATTCTCCCTTGCGTCCTGATTGTGTTGACAGATGATCTGATTGCTGATAATATCCATATCTGACCTCTTTATGTCCTTTTGATTTAGGTTAGATTATTCAGCCATCTATGGCATTAAGCATGATCCTGCATGCAGTTTGTAATATTGTGCTTCCGGTAGGGGTCACTGGGCGGCAATTCTGTCTGAACCCTTTGTTGTCTTGCCTTGGTGTACAATTTGCATAACATTGCCAAGGGATTGAATCTGGGTCTTAACTGTGCTGTGTGGTTCAAATATTCGATCTCTGTATTTGTTAAGCTGCAAGGGAGTCACCCATTTGTTTTTCAAAATCTACAAAAGATAATCATTTGATATTTACTTGTTGCTTTCCATTTTTATTGTTAATGGGTGTGGATGGCCAGGCCAGCATTTAATGTCTATCCATAATTGAGAAGGTGGTGCTAAGCTGCCCCCTTGTACGGCTACAGTCTATCTGGTGCAAGTACATCCACAATGCTTTAGGAAGAGATGTTCCAGAAGTTAAGAGGTTGGAAGGCGCTGTTGATCTTACTGCACTGTATCTTGTAATTTTGTACACATTGCTATAACCACTGTTGGAGTGGAGGGAAATGTTGAAAGTTTCCAGTCCAGCTGGCTGCTTTGTCTTTGATGGTGTTAAATGTCTGGAAATGTCGTTAGAACTACACTAATCCAAACAAGTGAAGATTATTGCAGCATACTCCTGATTTACACCTTTGAGTACGTTTTGTGGAGTTAGGAGGTGAGTTACTCTCTGCAACATTTAAAGTCTCTGACCTGCTATTTTAGCTATAGTATTTATGTAGTACTACTAGTCTAGTTCTGCACCTGGTTAAGGAAAATTCCAGGATGTTGATACTCCAGTGCAATATTCATCACTAATACTACCGTTAAGTGTGAAGAAGAGGTGATTAGATTCTGTCTCGCTGGATTTGGTCATTGCCTGGTACTTGTGTGCCATGAATGTTACTTGCCACTTATCAGTCCAAGCCTAGATGTTATATACATCTTGCTGCATAGGGACACAGTGCTTCAGTATCTGGCAAGTCGTAAATAGGGTTGACTATTGTGCAACTGTCAGTGAATATCTGCCTTTCTGACTTTCTCGTTTGAATATCAATGAATTACCTGAAAGTGATTGGGCCCGGGACACTACCCTGAGGAACTCTGCAGTGCTATTCCGGGACTCGGGTGATTGAACTCTAACCAACATAACTATCATCCTTTTGGGCTAGGTATGACTGCAACCAGTGGAGTGTTTTTTATTCCTTGAATTGCATTGACTCTAATTTTTCCCTGATACCATAATTTGTCAAGCCTCGATGTCAAGGGCAGTCACACTGTTCCCATTTGGATTTGTTTGTCCACCTGTGGACCAAGCTTGTAATAAGTTCAGGCGTTCCCTGGTGGAGTCGAAACAGTGTGTCAGTGAGTGGATTATTGGTGAGCAAGTGCTGCTTCATAATACTGATGATGATTCCTTGCGATTACGTTGTTGATTGAAAGCAGGCCAATCGGGGTGTATACCTGAACAGATTATCCTGCAATTTTTGGGCAGGATGAACCTGGAATATTTTCCATATTGCTGGGTAGATACCAGTTTTGCAGTTGTACCGGAACAGCTTGGCTCGGGGTAAGGCCTGTTCTGGAGCACAAGTCTTCAGGACTTGGTGAAAGTGCCTGTGCTGATGGCTTTTTGTTTTAGTTTCTGTTAAATATTGGTCTGAAAGAGTTTTAGTATTGGAGTATGCCATAAGCATCTCTTTATGATATTATGCAGTCTTGTGCACAGAGCAGCTGAGGATCTTGAAGCAGCGAGACTTAACATTTGCTCCTTTTCAAATCTTGTAACAACATCTGTCATTTCAGCATAATGTGTAATTAGATGCTCATGTGCAGTTAATACTTAGTGCTACTTCCAGTTAGATTAGTAAGTGATTTTCCTCACCCACATTAGACCTTGAAGGCCCTTTTGCGTCCTACCCTTAGAGGATAGTGATAGCGTAGTTGGAATCATAGAGTCATAGAGATGTACAGCATGGAAACAACAGACCCTTTGGTCCAACCCGTCCATTCCGACCAGATATCCCAACCAAATCTAGTCCCACCTGCCAGCACCCGGCCCATATACCTCCAACCCTTCCTATTCATATACCCATCCAAATGCCTCTGAAATGTTGCATTTGTACCAGCCTCCTCCACTTCCTCTGGCAGCCCATTCCATACCCGTACCACCCTCTGTGTGAAAACGTTGCTCCTTAGGTCTCTTTTATATCTTTTTCCCCTCACCCTAAACCTATGCCCTCTAGTTCTGGTCTCCCCAACCCCAGGAAAAAGACTCTGCCTATTTACCTTATCCATGCCCCTCATAATTTTGTAAACCTTTGAGGTCACCCCTCAGCATTCGACGCTCCAGGGAAAACAGCCCCAGCCTGTTCAGACTCTCTCTATAGCTCAAATCCTCCAACCCTGCCAACATCCTTGTAAATCTTTCTGAACCCTTTCAAGTTTCATAATATCTTTCCGATAGGAAGGAGACCAGAATTGCATGCAATATTCCACCAGTGGCCTAACCAATGGCCTGTATAGCCGCAACATGACCTCCCAACTCCTGTACTCAATATTCTGACCAATAAGGGAAAGCCTTCTTCACTATCCTATCTAACTGTGACTCCACTTTCAAGGAGCTATGAACCTGCACTCCAAGGTCTCTTTGTTCAGCAACACCCCCTAGGACCTTACCATTAAGTGTATACGTCCTGCTAGATACTGAAGTACTGTGTCCTTAAGATTTGCTTTCCCAAAATGCAGCACCTCGCATTTATCTGAATTAAACTCCATCTGCCACTTCTCAGCCCATTGGCCCATCTGGTCAAGATCCTGTTGTAATCTGAGGTTACCTTCTTCGCTGTCCACTACACCTCAGTTTTGGTGTCACCTGCAAACCTAATTGTACCTCTTATGCTCGCATCCAAATCATTTATGTAATGACAAAAAGTAGAGGACCCAGCACCGGATCCTTGTGGCACTCCACTAGTCACAGGTCTCCGGTCTGAAAAACAACCCTCCACCACCACCCTCTGTCTTCTACCTTTGAGCCAGTTCTGTATCCAAATGGCTAGTTCTCCCTGTATTCCATGAGATCTATGAGGAGAAAGTGAGGTCTGCAAATGCTGGAGATCAGAGCTGGAAATGTGTTGCTGGAAAAGCGCAGCAGGTCAGGCAGCATCCAGGGAACAGGAGAATCGACGTTTCGGGCATAAGCCCTTCTTCAGGAAGATCTAACCTTGCTAATCAGTCTCCCATGGGGAACCTTGTTGCACGCCTTCCTGAAGTCCATATAGATCACATGTACTACTCTACCCTTATCAATCCTGTTTGTTACTTCTTCAAAAAAACTCAATCGTTTGTGAGGCATGATTTCCCACGCACAAAGCCCTGTTGACTATCCCTAATCAGTCCTTGCCTTTCCAAATACATGTACATCCTATCCCTCAGGATTCCCTCCAACAACTTGCCCACCACCGAAGTCAGGCTCACTGGTCTATAGTTCCCTGGCTTGTCCTTATCACCCTTCTTAAACAGTGGCATCACGTTTGCCAACCTCCACTCATCTTGACTATTGATGATACAAATATCTCAGCAAGAGGCCCAGCAATCACTTCTCTAGCTTCCCACAGAGTTCTAGGGTACACCTGATCAGGTCCTGGGGATTTATCACCTTTACCCCTTTCAAGACATCCAGCACTTCCTCCTCTGTAATCTGGACATTTTGCAAGATGTCACCATCTATTTCCCTACAGTCTAAATTGCATGAAGACAGCCATCTGTATTGCTGGGAACCTCTGAATGAAACCAAGATGGATCACTGTATTGGCACATCGGTCAAAGATGATTGCAAATGCTTCCTTTTTTTATCTTTAGCTTAAACTAGGATTATCTTCAACTGCTGAAATTTGACAGGAATTACATTATTTGCTTTAATTTATAGGATCTCCAAATGCAGTTAAGTTCCAAAATGAGTGGCTATGAGAGCAAATTGGAGCAGCTGTCCATAGAGACTGAGGACAGGTGCAAGGTAAGGTTTGGTAATTATAATTGGCTACGTTGATCAACAGTGTGCCACCATAAAACTTGAGTTTGTCAGCACTGGAGAGGTGCAGAATTGCTTCATCCATTAAAGCCAGACTGCAAAAGTCATAGCTTAAAGTTCTGTTGACAACTTGGTATGGTCTTGCTGCAACGATGCAAGACCATACTGCTGCAACAATCAACCAACACATGCAGCTGAGTTTGGCTGGTTTGAGCACTCTGGTTTTGAATTCAGAAAACTTTAGATTCAAGGTATGAGTACATAATCTACAATGCTTCTGCAGTATTGCATTACCTTGGATCTCGTCCTTTCAATGGAACGTTCATATTGAGGCCCAGTTTTTAAAATGCCATTGGAAATGGCTTACAATCCTTCCTCTACTAATGCAGGCATAACAGAGAACTTGGTTGCTCTATGTGGGTGCTGTGTGCCCAAATTAACACAACATTTGTCATGTATTATAATTCCAGTGCGCTTTGAAATTATTGCACAAGGATTTCTTTTCAGGCATGCTATTAATTATGTAAGTTAGTTTTTAAAGTAGAATTTGCACTTCAATTTTGATATCTGCTTAAGTTGTATTTTATAATTAGTTTTGAAACCAAAATAATTATCAGGTTTTCATGTTGGTGTTGGAACTGAAATATTAAGTATCTAGCTGGCTTGTGATTGAAGGAAAGTGGTGAGGCAGCCCAGGAAGTGACAGAGCCTTGTTTATAAAGTGCTACATATCAAAATATGGACCCTTCAATTGTCCATGGGCTTAATTTTGTTTGAGAAGTTTTAATGGATAGCTAGATGGATAATTGGCAAAATTAATGTGGTCCAGTCAAACTATTGGCAAGCTTTAAAGTATAGCTTTAAAAACTATGGATGAGCATTTTGTCAGTACAATATATTCCTCTCTGTTGGGGTTATGAGCTGCATAGTTTTATAGGTTCTGCTTCAGCCTTACATTTGAATTCATAAAATGGTAATGATGCAGAACATGGCCATCTAGTTCTCTGTACAAACTAAATCAATTTCCTCTCAAAAGGCACGATTATATTTACCTCCATCACCTTTACGGGCAGTGCATTTCAGAACCTAGAAACTTGCTTTTGTTTCTGTATAACTTTTCTTTTCCTCTTGTTACCTTTTTGGTTCTTTTTCTGATTGGATTTGTATTTGTACTTTGCTTTTGAATGTTGCTGCTGATGGAAACAGACATCTGTGTTCAGATACCTCATGATTTTGAGTACCTCTACCAAACCTCACCTCAACCTTTTCCTTCCAAAGCTGCGCACATCTCCAATCTAAGCTCATAACTCTCTCCTCTCTAGAACTATTCCCAAATTTTTTCTAAACCGTCCAAAGTTTTAATCTTTGCAAATGTGCGATGTGCAGAATCAGGCATGTTAATCCAGATGAGGCCGAATCAGTGTTACATCACCTAGCTTTTATGTTATGTGGCCCTATCTCACTTGCCTTTTTGAGCACTTTTTCAGAGTGCCCTGTTGTCTTCAGTCATTTCAGTGAAATACTCCAGCTCTCTCTGTTTCTGGATCACCTGTAGAATTTTTATTTTATGTTGGTCTCCTTCAATCTTTCAAAATATCCTTCACACTAAAAATCTGTATTCATTTTCCACTGATTCGGCCAATTTATTTTTGTTCTTCGCTAATCTCATTGGCTCATTGACCAATCTTCTTGTGCTTTGGGCAGTTCCAGCTATCTTTAGGCAGAAGGCTGGAAATTGGAGTCTCCATGGTACTTTAAGTTTTCAAAATCAGGAAGGGAATCTAGCTGTCGTGATTTCATGAAGAGTTTGTTGATCAGTGCTTCTGTATGATTACTAAATGGGCAGTATTTCAGAGGAATGTAGGAGCCTCATTCTGTTCAAGGTGCAGCCAATGAGAAAATCTTGATTTTTTTTTTTAACCCAGCCTCTTGCATGTTTTTGAGTGGTGTCAATTGTCTGTCAGCTGGCCCTGTAAATTTCATTCTGTTTCAGGTCTCAATAGTGAAGCAACAAGAGGCAGAAAGAAATCTACTGGTCATACAGAGTCTTCTGAAAAAATCGAATGAAGAGATTGCTGTGCTTCAGGGAAAACTGTAGGTATTTAACAGGTCAAATATTGTTTTTAACCAAACTGTCTGATTCACATGGCAACGATCTGATTATGTTTAATTCTAATTTATTTTAGAATGGCTTTGTATAATCTGTATGGTAACTTCTTGGCTTGATGTGTGTGTGGTCCAGTAGGTCCCCATTTAGAGTTAACTCCGTTAACATTGTTTTGCTTTAATGACATTAAAACAATATTGACAATGGATGTTTAACATTTGAGAGTTGCACACTTTATTGTTTTCCACAGACTTCCTGTTCTGTGCCTTGCCTGCTCACTGGGCCTTTTCCCCAGGCTTCTACTCCCACATGTAATCCAGAAGTCCCTCGGCTTTCTTCTGATTTCCACGCCTAACCTGTCTCTGCCAGTAACATCACGCACTCGCCCTTGCTCCCATTTCCGCCTCCTGTTCTTACCTTTTAAAGTCTACTTCCTGCTTCCATCCTGAGCCTGCACTGAATATGTGGGCTCCATCTAGTGGCAAGGCTTGTTTGGTGCAGGTAGTTCTGGGTTTTTCTGGGCTTTGGCTTGCCCGAAACGTCGATTTTACTGCTCCTCGGATGCTGTCTGAACTGCTGTGCTTTTCCAGAATCTGGTTTCCAGCATCTGCAGTCATTGCTTTTACCTTGCTCATAAATGGAACCGGCTCAGTTAAAACCTTACAGTGCTTTTAAAATTTATCAGCACTATTCATCTTTAGATTGTATTTTCAAACTTATTATACAAGTTGTTTGTTAATGTAAGCATTTGGGAGTGTCTGCCATTTTAATTTGATGTTTTAAAATTGTTTACCGCCGTAAAATCTCTGTACTTTATATTTAGTGATTTATTTGCTCGCTATTTGAACTAGGAATAAAGATAAAGCACATGCAGTATTTCAAGCTGTGCATTTTTTTGTTTGAAGATTGAAGCGACTTTATTGCAGTTTGAGCATTGATTTGTATGGAACCTTGATTCACTTAAAACCATTTCACTTCGTCCTAATTTTCAAGAATGCGGCCACAACTTTAGGTGATGACTTGGTGTAATGACAATATTAAAAATTTGAGATTCATTCACCATACTGTTCAATATCTATTGAAAATGCGCAAATATGGACAGGATCAGGAAGGCCTGTGATGTGTTTGGTTGAATATTTTTTGTATTCATTCATTGATGGGGGCATCTTTGGCTAGGTGAGCATTTATTGCCCATGTTTATAATATTCAGTTACCTTCAGGTGACCATAGAATCAGAACTACACAACCTAAATGTAAGCCTTCAATAGCCAATGGAGAGAGCAACTTGATTCTTATGATTAACAGCTGTATCTGTTGGGGTGCAGTGATATAACCTGCATTTTTCCATCGCTTGCCCATAACAAGCTGTATGTTGTGTCTTTTTAACCTTTTTGTTTGCATTAGGGCTGTAATAGAGCAGGAGAAAGATAAGTTGGAGAAAGATAAATTTGAAACTGAAACAAAGCTGTCCATGTCTTTGGAGGAACTCAGGTACTTCTTCAACTGCTAATGCATAATTAGTAAATTTCTTTGTCACTTCAAATCAGAGCATGTGTATTTCATATGTTTTAAAACTGCAATTTGAAATTAAAATTAAATAGAATGTGTCAGTACTGGGTTTAATCTACTAAAAAAGAGTAGGTTTTAATGAATGCAGAGAAGTGATTCAGTTCGGTGTATGTGCAATTGTCTAAATTTGCACGATGACGAAGTGACAAAATGTTACACATTTATTCCTATCTACTTGGTTGATGTTCAATTTTAAGACCAAAGAAGGAAGGTTTATTGGATTGTTTTGGAAAACATTTGGCTGAAAGCACTGTCAAATGACTCTCTCTCTATACTTCAGTTTTTATCCTTTTTAGGAATATGAAAAATTTGCTAAGAATTTCCGTTTGCCTAAATGTAAATAAAAATTTGTGACTGAGTTTGTCCATCTCTCTAAATTTTCTGCTTTCTCCATATCTACTTGAGGTGTGAAATGATTTATATTTGCATTTTTACCTGATAGCTTCTGTCTTTAATTTTATGCTGCATATATTGGTTCCATTGATGCCAGTATCCATCTGGTACATTGATAAAGTAGCCTGAGTGTCAGCATAACCCAATTGAGTCCTAAAATGGCACCAGCACCTGCACCTCAATCCTTGCACTTAATCTCAGTTTCCATTAAATCAAATTGATTAGAAAGGAAAAATTGGCAACTGTGTATCTGCCACAAAGAGGCTCAATAACCCGAACAAGAGCCATTCAGAGGGCCTAACCTTACTTATGCACAGACTGAATCTGACTATTCCACGTGCCCTCTGAACTCCTACTCTTTTAACCAAAAGTGATAAACCCAAGAATTTTCTCATCTATGTAAAATATCAATATCTAAACCAAGGCCAGTTGTATCAAGTGTCTTGAATGTTTGGTAACAGTTCATATTTAACCAAATTCAATCAAGTGTGATTCAGTTAAAAGTAAATTATTTTCTCATTATCTTATAAACAAGTTAGAACATGTGAATTAAGTGTTGACTTGTTTATAAAAATTCAATGTGCATTCAGCAAGATGGTTATGGAATGGACTGGAAATTTATAATTTTGCCTTATTTGAGTGCAAATAATTGTGTAAAAGAAAAACTGTTGCTGTATTGGAATGTCCTTTTTATTCAGTGAGCTAAAAGTGCAGCTTGAAAGATCTAAAGAAGAGATCAGTCAATCAGAGGATCAGCTTCTTCAGAATGAAAAGGAACTACTAAAGCTCAAAAACTGTCTAAAGCAGAATGAGGTGTCTCATTGTGAACAGATAAAAGAAGTTAATGAAAAATATCAGCTACTTGAACAGGAGAAAGGTACTATTATTACAGAACGACTAATGCCTGACACTGAAGGTTATCTGTCTTCACCACTACATTGCTTTTTTTCTGGGCACATCATAAACTCTTAATGAATTGCATTCTCATTGTGCCAAATGTGCATTTGATTAAAATTACAAGAGAAGCATTTCCCAAATTGATAAACCAGGTGCTACCAAAAATCTTAGTAATTTTAACTCCTCTCTGGCAATTGTGTTTTATCTGCCTTTGGAGCATTTTGAGAATGAAATGATATTAAGTCATATTGTACCTAAGTGTGAGAATCGCAAAGAATTGCAGCAAGAATCTGGTTGTGTTTCTGGTTTCTGAAAAAAGTTTGTATTGACACTGTATATTGCCACTTTCCAATAATGAGAGTATCCTTTTAATTGAATTAGATGCAATTTTTCTTTGTTCTCTGCCATCAATGAACTGGTGCTGTTTGACTTCATGATTTCAACTAGCATTCATTTAGTTTATGGGTTTTAAAACCATATCCATCGAGAGTTGGCAGCTGAAGATTGAGATAAGAGTTTTTTTTAAAAATTCCATTAATTTCAAGTCAGCCTACGTATCTGGAACATGCTAATAGTTCAGTGTTAATAACAGAAATAGTATGTGACCTCCATTTTACTGCAGGGAACTCCATTTGTTGCCCACCACAAGGATAGAGCATTTGCTACTGTAATTATTTGATAAATAACTAATTACCTGGCATTTCATTTCCTGCCCTTAATATTTTTCTTTTTCTACAGAAAGAGTAGAGGCAGAACGTAGCAGGATAGAACAAAATTCAACCAAAGAGTTGTCTGAAATGAAGGAAAAATTGAATCAAATGGAACAAGATCTGCAGCAGAAACAAGATGTGCTTTCCTCTGTCAGGCAAGAAAAGGTAGAAGTTATCCAAAACTAGTCTGGCTACACTTGCTTTCTACTATACCTTATGATATATCATACTGAAATCCTGCACCAATAATCACAGTCCTCCTGGTACACTCTCTCATTTTGCTTGTTTTTTTTATTCAGTTCACTTTTCCTTTGTATCGAATGAAGTCAGTCTGGTGCCACTTAGGTGAGGGTGAAGGAACTGTAAGTCATTATGTGATATTGATTCTCGTTCTTGTGTTGGGAGGACAGGTGCAGGTTTTAAACTGATAACGTTGAGTAGTATTAGTTTTCCATGCTATATCAGAGGGGAGGCAATGGCCTTGCAATTGTATCGCTAGACTGTCAATCTAAAAACTCAGGTAACCTGGATTCAAATCCCAACGTGGCAGTTCATGGAATTTTAATTGAATTAAAATCTGGAATTTAAAAATCTAATGGCCAGTTGATCACTGTTGTGGATTGGTAGGGGGGTGCTGGGGTGGGTGGGGAGAGAAAAAAAATTTGGTTCACTTATGGCCTTTCAGGAAAGGAAACTCATCCTTACCTGGTCTGGCCTACATGTGACTCCAGATCCACAGCCATGTGGTCAACTCTTAACTATCCTCTAAAATATCCAAGCAAGCCATTCCGTTCAAAGTCTTAAAAGAACCAATAAATCCGGACAGACTACCTGGCATCAACCTCGCACTGTGAATGTGAATGACAAAAACAATCCTGTTGACCCTGAAAAGTTCTCCTTTACAGTATCTGAGTATTGCCAAAATTGGGACATGTTTCATAGGTCTCTGTAGTCTGCATAAAGTATTTTTCTGTGGATATGACAATGTCCCAGGCACTGCCGTAAACAATCCCTGGCAGGACAGGACCAGCAGATATGACAGCACAATGATGTACATTGGAGATGGAGTTGCCCTGGGAGTCCTCAACGTTTGAGTTCAGACACAAAGAAGATTTTTATTCACCCATGAAATTCAATTGTCACTGCCTAGGCCAGTCTTGTGACACCAAGTCCAAAATGGGCAAGGAAATCTGCTAATTGCCATGAACTGTCCTCCTTCAGCTAATGGATCAGTGCTTTTGTATATTGAACCACACTTGGAGGAAGAAGTATGAATATACTTGACCTAGCGAGTTTTGAGAAGATTTGTAGCTCAGGTTGAGGTTCTGGATATAAGTTTGTTCGCTGAGCTGGAAGGTTTGTTTTCAGATGTTTCATAACTATACTAAGTAACATCAGTGATCCTCTGCTGAGGCATTGTTGTTATGACCCACTTTGTATTTATATGTTTAGGTTTCCTTGGGGTGCTGATGTCATTCCCTGTTCTTTTTCTCAGAGGGTGGTACATGGGGTGCATTTGGACCCTATTTACCACCCTCTGAGGAAAAAGAACAGGAAATGACATTACAGGAAATGGTATCACCAACTCCAGGAAACCTAAACACATCAGTAGAAAGCGGGCCATAACAACAGTGCTTCACTGGAGGATCACTGCTGATGTTACTTAGTATAATGATGAAACGTCTGAAAACAAACCTTCCAGCTCAGCGAGCTAACTTATATCCACATACTTGACCTCCTCACCAGTTTGCCTGCTGCAGATGTATCTATCCATGATAGTATTGGTAAGAATGACCAAATCCAGCCTTTGCATTGGTAATCCCTTCCACCAGTGTTGTTTGGCACCATCCCTGGGATAAATGCAACAGACTTTGAACATATCTAGCTACTCCAGTTTGGGCATCTATGAAGCTATCAGCAGCAGGATCATGTTCCTACAGAGCCCAACATATCTCCTCCTCTACCATTTTACCATCAAGCCAGAGGATTAACCCTGGTTCAATGAAGAATGCAGGGGGTATGCCTGGAGCAGTATCAAGCATGTCTAAAAATGAGATACCAAACTGGTGAAAATTCAGTACTGATCAACTTGTGTGCCAAACAACATAAGCTCTGAAGTCCTATATCCAGTCATAAGTGGTGGTGGTTGAAACTTTATTGCTGGAACAGCACAGCAGGTCAGGCAGCATCCAGGTGGTGGTGAGCAATTAAAACTCACGAGATGCGGCTTTGTAAATGTCTCTATTCTTGATGAATCAGGGGCTCAGTACATCAGTGCAAAAGATAAGGCATTTCCAACAATCTTCAGCCTGAACAAAAAAAAACAGGAAGGTGCAGAGACTTGTTTTATGCATGGAGCTTGTGGGGAGAGCTCTGTCCACATGTTCGTTCAACAACTCTGGGGAAAGTTTTTCTGATTATCCAGAGATTTGAAAGTTGGCCAATAGAGGACTTGAGGCTTTTTTTTTTAGGTTGATGAGAGTTTCAGCTTAGTGTTTGTTTCTTTTTAAAAAGATTTCAAATGTTTAATTTTTTTTTATCTTTTACATGCTTAAATGAAAATTTGTGGGTAAAATGCTTTTCAGGATTGCTTCTTTTTAGGATTAATGTCACTGAAAGCATTCAAGAGACCCTGTGATGGCTAGCTGATTTAGAGAGGTGGTTACACAGCAGGATCAGTCAGATAGATGGGTGACTGTCACAAAAGCTTTGAAGGTAGTACACTCATAGGTGACTTACTGAAAGTGGTTCCAGTAACACACTGCCTTCAAGTTTGAGGTTTATATCTGGTAGATTATGCTTGCATAATCTTCAATACACTTTCTAAGTTTGGATTCTAAAAGCATTGAGTGTCCTCCGACCCCAAGGAAAACAGTCAAGAAGGCAGCTCAGCATCACAGCCTCCAGAATGGTTGTGGAATGGCAATAAATACCCAGCTAGTAACACTGATATCTCTGAACACATTTTAAAGGCAATACTGGAAACAGCAGGGAAATTTTCGATAGTTATTTTGGTTAGTGGTTAGTTATCAATGAATTGATAAATCAAATGTTTCATAATTACTCTTGCTCCAATCTGCTTAGTTTATAAAAATTTATCCGTCCCTTTTCTAGGATCTGTCTGATTCTTTGCGGCAGAAGCTCGAAGCCTTCCGGGAAGAAATGACTAAGGAGAAGCTTCTGCTGGAGGAGGAACTGGAGGCTGCACTAGATGAGCTTGAACAATTGCAGCTGAAGGAGGTGGAGGCTGAGGAACTGGCCAGACGTTTGGAGGATGAGAACGAACTGCGAGCGAGAGAGCTTGCTAGGCTGCAGGAAGAGCTTGCTGAGTCAGTCTACTCATAATCTCATTCCCCATTGATTTAAAGGGAAATGTTGGGTCTACAGTGAAACTTGGAAATTAATAGCACTTAAAAGGACTTAGATCCCTTGGTTATTTTCTAGAGAAAATTGGATTGGCTGTATCTCCCTCATAGTGTTCTTTTATGCCCTTACCTGAGGTTTGTCTAATTCTTGAGTTTGCCAACTGAATGTGATTTCAGTTCATTTTCTGTTCATTTTAGGTTTCCAATTCAATAGCATCCTATCCCATCAAGAGGGAATTTTTCTGATCGTGTGATCTGTTACATTGGTAGTCTGCAAGGTGGTGCTGCTGCTATTGTAGGGTTGCAGTGCTTGGGACATCACAATTAAATTGGGCATTCAATGTCTTGTTACAGCTGTTAATGTTTTCAGTGGGTAGGGTTATTAGTAGCACAAAGTTACCTAACATACTGGTGAAGTTGAGCTGTCAGCTCTAGTTGGAGATATTCCTGGATGTTGGCTGAAATTTCCTGACCATGATACCTGATCATGTAACATCCTATCTTGTGACCTCTACAAATGTTGTTTGATTTAATATTCTACTTTCCTTACCCTGTAATTAAGAATCTATTCATAGTTTTCCACCAGCAAAAGTATCCCAAGAATAAATGGGACGAATCCCATTCATGAATGGGCTAAAAAGGAAATTATTCTCACAACGTATTTATACCATACACCATCTCCTCATTTATCTTTGTTGCTCTGCCCCATCTGTAGCCATCTCTTGTGCTCTGTTTTGCATGGCTGTGAAAACCTATGATTGTGTAGAGAAAGTATTCAGTCCCAGAAAGAGAGAGCAGTATTTAATACACTGCATGTTGGAAAGTGTGATGTTCATAACATAAAGTTTTGATTTCACCTTCTGCCATGCACTCAACTGCATGTATTGTGTATTAAACTGTAAACAGATGGAGTGTTAAAAGTTGCCTATAATTTAGTGGATATTTGTATGTGACTTTAGTTGTGGATACATTTTTGAAGGTGATTATAAAAGATAAGATTTATGGGCATTTAGAGGGGCAAAAATTGATTTAAGATTAGTGCAAGGAAATCATGTCTCTCAAACTTAATTGGGTTTTTTGAGGAAATTAGGTAATGTCTGAAAACGGAACTTCCAGCTCAGCGAGCAAACCTACATCCAGAACCTCAACCTGAGCTACAAATCTTCTCAAAACTCACTATAGGAATGATATTATCAAGCTGGTGAGGGTTCGGGAGAGATTTACCAGCGTTTTGCTGGGTGTGGAAGGTTTGAGTTATAAAGAAAGGCTGGGACTTTTTTCACTGGAGCGTAGGAGGTTTATAAAATAAAGGTGTAGATAAAGTTAATGGTAGTTCTTTTTCCGAGGATCAGGGATTTCAAGACTAGGGGGTATGTTTATAAGGTGAGAGGAGAGACATTTAGAAAATACATGAGGGGCAAAGTTTTTACACAGGGTGGTTTGTGTGTGGAATGAACTTCCTATTAAATAGTGAATGTGGAAACATATTAAAAGACATTTTGATAAATACATGAATAGGAAAGGTTGGAGGGATATGGGCCAGGAAGAGGCAGGTGGGGCAAATTTTAGTTTTGGATTATGTCTGGCATGGACTTATTGGTCCAAAGAGTTAGTTTCCATGCTGTATGACTCTAAGGTGCATTTATCTTTTATGATGCTATAACGTACCACTCTCCCAGGTTGCCAATTATTATTTGAGATTTGAGTGTCGTCTTAATGACACAAAGATTGGTGGAGTAGCAGAAAGCATAAGGGACTGTCAGAGAATACAGGAGGATATAGATAGACTGGAAAGTTGGACAGAAACATGGCAGATGGCTTTCAATCCATACAAATGTGAGGTGATGCATTTAGGCAAGTCTAATTCTAGAGTGAATTGTACAATGAATGGAAGAGCCTTGGGAAAAGCTGATGGGCAGAGAGATCTGAGAGTGCAGGTCCATTGTATCCTGAAGGTTGCTGCACAGGTGGATAGAGTGGTCAAGAAGGCATATAGTATGCTTGCTCGGTAAAAACAAGGGCTGCAGATGCTGGAAACCAGAGTCTAGATTAGAGTGGTGCTAGAAAAGCACAGCAGGTCAGGCAGCATCCGAGGAGCAGGAAAGTGCGTGCTTTTCCAGCACCACTCTAATCTAGACATATAGTATGCTTGCCTTCATTGGACGAGGTATGAGTATAAGAGTTGGCAAATCATGTTAAAATTGTACAGGATATTGGTTCAACCGTACTTAGAATACGGTGTACAGTTCTGGTTGCCACATTACCAAAAGGATGTGGATGTTTTGGAGAGGATGCAGAGAAGGTTTACGAGGATGTTGCTTGGTATGAAAGGTGCTAGCTATGAAGGGAGGTTGAGTAGGTTAGGGTTTATTTTCACGAGAAAAAAGGAAATTGAGGGGGGACCTGATTGAGGTTTACAAAATCATGAAGGGTATAGACAGGGTGGATAGAGACCAGCTTTTTCCCAGGGTGAAGGATTCAATAACGAGAGGTCATGCTTTCAAGATGAGAGGTGGAAAGTTTAAGGGGGATACACGCAGCAAGTACTTCATACAGAGGGTGGTGTGTGTTTGGAACGCGTTGCCAGCAGAGGTGGTAGAGGCAGGCATGGTAGATTCATTTAAGATGCGCCTGGACAGATGCACGAGTAGGTGGAGAGCAGAGGGATACAAATGCTTAGGAATTGACTGACAGGTTTAGACAGTACACTTGGATCAGATTGGGCTTGGAGAGCCGAAGGGCCTGTTCCTGGACTGTACATTTTCTTCTTTGTTCTATCAAAAATTATGCAAATTAAATGCTTCCACTGTACTTTGGCATGATTGTAGCCTTTTTATTTAAAAATTAAAATCCCTACAGTGAATACCTTTTTATGTAATGTCTAGAAACTTGCAGTTTATCAGTTAGTATCCAAACAACTCCAGTTTCTCCATTACAAAAACAAGTTGTTGGAGGAACTCAGCAGGTCTGGCAGCATCTGTGGTGAGAAAGCTTAAGTGTTTTGGGTCCAGTGACCCTTGTTCAGAAGTGGTTTCCCCATATTTGACAGCAGTAAAGACTTGCTAGCTGCAATACCAAGTTAATTCTGGGTGAAAATGTCTTTCCTCAAATTCCCTCTAAATGTTCTTCCTTTCACTTCGCTTCAAAATTATGCTCCCTTGTTATTGATCCTTGGACTAAGGGGAACAGCTGCTTCCACTCTACCTTTCCATGTCCCTCATAATCTTTTAAACCTCTATCAGGTTTCTTCCCACCCCCATCCCCAGCCTTCTTTGCTTCAAAGAAAAGACTCTGGCTTACCCATCCTCTCTCTGGAGCTCATTCCAGAGAGCATCCTGGTGAATCTCCTTTGCAGCCTCTCCAGTACAATCATATTCTTCCTATAAGTAGTGACCAGAAGCAGCATAAACCACCTCATATTTAGACCGGTGTCTAGTTTGACTTCTTTTTCTCTCTTAAAAGGAAAAATGCTGAACTGAAGAAGATTAATGAAAATCACAGCAAAATTGTCAGTCAGTTGCGTGAGGAGCAGAGTAAATCGCTAAGAAAGCTAGGAGATACTGAAGCAGAATTTGAATGGTATGAGAGTATATAAACAGGTATTATGTACACCAAGCGGATGTTCATTCTTGATTGGTACTTAGATTCATAGAGTGATGGAGATGTACAGCATGGAAACAGACCTTTCGGTCCAACCCGTCCATGCCGACCAGATATCCCAACCCAATCTAGTCCCTCCTGCCAGCACCCGGCCCATATCCCTCCAAACCCTTCCTATTCATATACCCATCCAAATGCCTCTTAAATGTTGCAATTGTACCAGCCTCCACCACTTCCTCTGGCAGCTCATTCCACACACGTACCACCCTCTGCGGGGAAAAGTTGCCCCTGTGGTCTCTTTTATATCTTTCATCTCTCCCCTAAACCTATGCCCTCTAGTTCTGGACTTCCCGACCCCAGGGAAAAGACTTTGCCTATTTACCCTAAACATGCCCCTCATAATTTTGTAAACCTCCAAACGGTCACCCCTCCGCCTCCGACGCTCCAGGGAAAACAGCCCCAGCCTGTTCAGCCTCCCCCTGTAGCTCAAATCCTCCAACCCTGGCAACATCCTTGTAAATCTTTTCTGAACCCTTTCACGTTTCACAACATCTTTCCGATAGGAAGGAGACCAGAATTGCATGCAATATTCCAACAGTGGCCTGACCAATGTCCTGTACAGCTGCAACATGACCTCCCAACTCCTGTACTCCATACTCTGACCAATAAAGGAAAGCATACCAAACGCTGCCTTCACTATCCTATCTACCTGTGACTCCACTTTCAAGGAGCTATGAACCTGCACTCCAAGGTCTCTTTTTTTTCAGCAACACTCCTAGGACCTTACCATATGCTGTCCTGCAATTTATTCAGCAAATTTTATGTGCTGTCACGGTGTTTGAATGTCACATTGATTCCCTGTATAAAACTTTTTTTTAAACCGTCACAGCAGAATCTTATTAATTTTAAAACTTTTTTTTTGTTTTTCCATGTGATGAAATTCCTAATGAGTTTCATTTTGTGGTTTGTTGGGAAGTGTAGAATCGTATAACACAAATGAGAGCCTTTTCCCCATCAAGTTTGTACTGCTGATAGTACACTGCTATCTACACTAGTCCCACTTTTCAGTAGTAGTCCGTTAACCTTGAATGTTATGACATTTCCAAGTACTTTTTTAAATGTGGTGAGGTTTTCCACCTTAACTACTTTTCTAGACAGTACATTCCAGGCACCCGCTAGGTGAAAACTATTTTCCTCAAGTGCCATCTTAAACCCCCTGCTTTTCACTTCAAAATTATGGCCCTTTGTTTTGATTCTTTGACAAAGGGGAACAGCTGCTTTTATTTACACTGTATATGCCTCTCATAAGCTTCACCATCTCTATCCCCCCCTTCACCTCCAAAAACGGCCTTCCCTGACCTTCTCTACTCTAAAGTATACAACCTGAGCTTATCCAACCTCTCTTCATAATTGACATTCTCTGTCCCAAGGAACATCTTGGTGGATCTCCTTTGCACCCCCTCCAGTGTAATCACATCTTTCTATAATGTGACTAGATTTGCACACAGTACTGCAACTACTCCATCATGACCTCCCTGCTTTTATAATCTATGCCATGACTGATCAGGGCAAGTGTTCCGTCTGTGCTATTAACCTGACTGCCACCTGCAGAGATTTGTGCACAAGCATCCCAAGATCCCTCTGTTCCTCTGAACTTCCTATTATCCTGTTATTCATGGAGTACTCCTTCGTCTTGTTCCTTCTTCCCTTCTGTATTATAGTGTGCTGAGGAAACGCATTGTGCAGTTTGCAACTGGTGAAATTTTCTGTTGAGGAATACTAACTTTCTGTAACGTTTGTTTAGCTATAAATTATCTGTTACAAAGGAGCTGGGGTGCCTCCAAGACAGCAACTCTACACTGACCAAGCAAGTTGCACAGTTACTCAATGAAGCCAAGGACATGCAGCAGCAGTTAACAGATGTTCAGCTTTCTAAAGAAAAAGCAAAAGAAGAGTACGCAAGGTATACAGTTCAATATTGCCATGGCAATGTTAATTCAGATCCCATAAGTTAAAATTTAAGGATTTCACCAGTCATGTATACCCTGGTATTTGTGCAATGGGCCCATTGATACCTACACATTTCAGTTGAGCTTGTGTAACATTTACACAGCATAAAATATGTAGATATTATCTAATAAATATTGCCATGCATTATGCTTTTTTAATGTTATGAGCATGCTTGATTTGCACATCCCTCTCTCGCACCCATACTTCAAAAAAAAAGCTCAACAACTCAGATTGGTAGGCATTCCTTTTGTGTTGCTATACTATATATAGCAACTACGTAGTGAGCTTTTTGATTCTTGTATAAGTATTTATTGACTTGTTACTTTAATTGTTCATTGACACCATTTAACATAAATTGTCATGTAAATCAGGACTTGGGCCCTGACTTAACTTTGTAACAAAGGTACATTTGTTTGGTAGGTATGGGGAATACAGCTTGCTGTTTAAGTAGTGAGCCCCAGATTGTGAATAGTTTCAGTAATGTATATACAATATTGAAGAATTAATTTAGAAGCATCTAACCTACTGCAATGCAAAGAACTTCTATTTTATCTGCTTTATAGAACAGAAAGTCTAGCTACCAGTTTTTGATGATCTCAGTCATTGCAAAATTATCTTGATGTTAATGAAAGTGGAATTCCTTTTTCTATTCCCCTTCTCCAAAGAATGCTACTAGAAGTACAAACAAAGCTAGCTCAAAAGGATGCTGAAGTTAGAAAGTTGGATGAAGCTTGTAACCTGAGAGTAATTGAACTTCAAACACAATTGGACCAAAGCAAGGCATGCCAGGAGGTGGAGAAACAGAGGTACAAATGGAATGTTCAATTAATTTTGCAATGTGTGGTGATCCTCTGGGTTTTGAAAGCATCTAGTGTTGGGCTGTATATCCAGTCAGTTCTGAAATTCCAATAGTAATCATTTATTTACCCTCTTCAAATTGATCGTTGTAATTTAAAGGAGGGTATGGTGAATTCATGTGCTTGATCATCAACTGATTTTCTTTACAAACTGGGCAAGCTTAATGAAAGATTCCAGTGTTAAAAAGGATATACTGAGACTATTCTGGGGTGCCAGTGTGTTAGTAAGACAGTGAGGATGAATATTTGAGACAAAATGTGAAAATGACTTTGCAAGACAGTTGGCTAGGGAACATCTCTGGGACACCCGCACCAATCAACCACACTGCCCTGTGGCCCAACATTTCAACTCCCCCTCCCACTCTGCCAAGGACATGGAGGTCTTGGGCCTCCTTCACCGCCGCTCCCTCACCACCAGATGCCTGGAGGAAGAACGCTTCATCTTCCGCCTCGGAACACTTCAAACCCAGGGCATCAATGTGGGCTTCAACAGTTTCCTCATTTTTCCCTTCCCCCTACCTCACCCCAGTTCCAAATTTCCAGCTCAGCACTGTCCCCATGACTTGTCCTACCTGCCTCTGGATTAGCACAGCTGGAAGAGCACAGCAGTTCAGGCAGCATCCGTGGTGTAGTAAAATCGACGTTTCGGGCAAAAGCCCTTCATCAGGAATACCTGCCTATCTTCTTTTCCACCTATCCACTCCCCCCTCCCCTCTGACCTATCACCTTCATCCCCTCCCCCACTCATCTATTGTACTCTATGCTACTTTCTCCCTACCCCCACTCTCCTCTCATTTATCTCTCCACCCTTCATATAAGATGAGACATATAAGATTATGAAAGGATTGGACACTCTGGCAGTAGGAAACATGTTTCCGCTGATGGGTGAGTGCTGAACCAGAGGACACAGCTTAAAAATACGGGGTAGACCATTTAGGACAGAGATGAGGAGAAATTTCTTCACCCAGAGAGTGGTGGCTGTGTGGAATGCTCTGCCCCAGAGGGCAGTGGAGGCCCAGTCTCTGGATTCATTTAAGAAAGAGTTGGATAGAGCTCTCAAAGATAGTGGAATCAAGGGTTATGGAGGTACGGCAGGAAGAGGATACTGATTAGGAATGATCAGCCATGATCATATTGAATGGCGGTGCAGGCTCGAAGGGCAGAATGGCATACTCCTGCACCTATTGTCTATTGTCAGGCACTCTGCCTGTATTCCAGATGAAGGGCTTTTGCCCGAAACGCGATTTTATTGCTCCTCGGAGCTGCCTGAACTGCCGTGCTTTTCCAGCACCACTTTAACCTAGACTCTGGTTTCCAGCATCTGCAGTCATTTGTTTTTACCTAGCTTGAATAAAATGACTTGTGGCCTGAATATATTCCCAGCACTTCATGAATGTTGGAAGTAATACCCACTGATGAATTGGTATTTCAAGATAGAAGTTCTTAAATTAATATTGTGGGCATTAAGATCACCCAAGAAATGAATAGCTTTTAACTTGGTTCTGTAACGTTTCGGACCACACTACCAACGTCGAGTAGTACCTCACTTGGGTCTCTGGTCTGTATATAGTCCTACTCGTTAAGTATAAATGATTCTGACCATAAAGAATTCATATTTCTGACTTCATAATTGAGACTACTGCTTTATAACAGGAGAAATTGAATTTCAGTCCTTTGCATGCTTTTATGTTATTTACAGAATCTTCAGTTGTTTAATGTATGCAAATCCTTTAATGTATTCCAATCCTCCCACTTTCTCCAAACAAAAGGAGTAGCCATGGGCACCCGCATGGGCCCCAGCTATGCCTGCCTCTTCGTAGGGTATGTGGAACAATCCATCTTCCGCAACTACACTGGCCCCACCCCCCATCTTTTTCTTCGCTACATTGATGACTGTATCGGCGCTACCTCGTGCTCCCACGAGGAGGTTGAACAGTTTATCCACTACACCAACACCTTCCACCCCGACCTCAAATTCACCTGGACAGTCTCAGACTCCTCCCTCCCCTTCCTAGACCTTTCTGTTTCTATCTCAGGCGACCGAATCAACACGGACATCTACTACAAACCAACCGACTCCCACAGCTACCTGGACTACACCTCCTCCCATCCTGCCCCCTGTAAAAACGCCATCCCATTCTCCCAATTCCTCCGTCTCCGCCGCATCTGCTCCCAGGAGGACCAGTTCAAAATACGTACAACACAGATGGCCACCTTCTTCAAGGACCGCAATTTCCCCCCCGACGTGGTCGACGGTGCCCTCCACCGCATCTCCTCCACTTCCCGCTCCTCCGCCCTTGAGCCCCGCCCCTCCAACCGCCACCAGGACAGAACCCCACTGGTCCTCACCTACCACCCCACCAATCTCCATGTACAGCGCATCATCCGCCGTCACTTCCGCCACCTCCAAACAGACCCCAGCACCAAGAATATATTTCCCTCCCCTCCCCTATCAGCTGTCCGTAGAGACCACTCCCTCCGCGACTCCCTTGTCAGATCCACACCCCCCACCGACCCAACCTCCACTCCCGGCACCTTCCCTTGAAACCGCAGGAGGTGCAACACTTGCGCCCACACCTCCCCCCTCACTTCTCTCCAAGGCCCCAAGGGAAACTTCCATATCCGCCACAGATTCACCTGCACCTCCACCCACATCATCTACTGCATCCGCTGCAGCCGGTGTGGCCTCCTCTATATTGGGGAGACAGGCCGCCTACTTGCGGAGCGATTCAGAGAGCACCTCTGGGCCACCCGGACGAACCAACCCAACCAACCTGTGGCACAGCATTTCAACTCCCCCTCCCACTCCACCGAGGATATGCAGGTCATTGGACTCATCCACCGCCAAACCACAACAACCCGACGGTCGGAGGAGGAGCGTCCCCTCCTCCAAGTCCCTCCTCCCTACCTTTTATCTTCTCCTGCTGAACACTCTCTGCTCATTCCTGAAGAAGGGCCTGTGCCCGAAACGTCGAATCTCCTGTTCCCTGGATGCTGCCTGACCTGCTGTGCTGTTCCAGCAATAAAGTTTCAACTTTGATCTCCAGCATCTGCAGACCTCACTTTCTCCTCTAATGTATGCAAATACTAGGTTTAAATTGAGCATTTGAAAGTGAGACTTTATATTTTCCTCCTCAACTTTAACTGGTGTCCATTCCTATTGGGGATTCAGTCTTTGAGCAGTGCTTGAGATTTTTTATATTTGGCAAGGGTGGTAAAAATGTATGGTGTTGTATTCTTCTGAGGTGTATTTCATAGAAGCCTGCTTTATTATTGTTATATCTGAGTAATTGGTTTCAACTTTATGAAGTTGAGAAGTTTAGTTGAACATGCGAGTTGTTCATCGTTTGAATTGCTTGCTTCTGTTTCAGCACTGATACTGTGGGTGAGGGTGTGGTAGCAGAACTAAAAGCTGAAATACAAAAATGGCAAGTGCTTTATGAAGAATTGCATAACAAGGTCAAACCTTTCCAGGTACATTCTCTGTCATAGCTTTTGCGGTATCCATTTAGTGTTAATTTTTCTTTATTCTAATTCAAAAAATACCAAGCATTCATTGGGAAAACTTGTTGTTATTTAACGATCCTATACAAATAACTGTTCCTAATGATTTGTAGAGTAGCTCAGGTCAGTCATTCAACTGAAGGCTCTAGTGTTCAAACTATTCGGGAGTGCACAACTTTTAGCAACTTCTCAGTTTTGGACCATGGACATCAGGTACCTGCGTGCTAGTATTGTGGAGTCTGCAGAAATCTAATTGTCATTTTGTTTTGACATTGTGTAGAAACTTGGTTTCGGCTTTAAATTGGTTAACTATATAAATATGCCCACTATCCTGCAGTGTTGACTTGCAATGGGTCCCGCTCTGAGTCCGTTCACAAGTCGGAACACAGTGTAGGGCAATATAAGCAGCTGCTCATAAGTACAGGAAATGTTTGTATGTTGGTTTTTAAATTACACCCCTAAATAAGATTGCATTTGTAAGTACTTACATTTGTAAATCACATGTTCATAATGTGAAACTCTCCAGGAAGCTGTTGCTTGTTTTGTCCCTTGTCGTTTGGTGCGTCTTGTGGTTTGTAATGTGCAAAATGTATTCCTTTACTTAGATGTTAAGTTGTCAACATGCTTGATGTAAAATTGCTGGTGGACCTGATCTGTTTTTAAAAGCTACTTCATATGAATAGGAGCAGCTTGACTCATTTGAAAGGGAAAAGAATTCCCTCCTCAATGAACATGGAGCTACACAGGAAGAGCTGAATAAGTTGAATGAAGCTTATGCCAAATTGCTTGGTCACCAAAATCAGAAACAGAAGATTAAACATGTAATGAAGCTGAAGCAGGAAAATGTGGAGCTGAAACAGGTATGCAGTTTTAATTTGGTGCTAATAACTGATCGAAGTAACCTCAACTCAGTGAGCAAACATACATTCAGGATCTCAACCTGAGCCTCAAATCTTCTCAAAACTCATGAAGTAACCTGTGCTAAAATATTGATATTTCATAGACTAGCATTTCCAACTGGGACACTCTCTATTCCTTCAGCTCCCACATGAAGAGAAGAGTTAATTTGCTGGTTTTCAACACCTTTTGAATTTTTCAGAGCATATAGAATTTGGTCCTGGCTTCTATCTCTGAATTTAGAGGAACAATTGTACTGTAGTATTGAGTTAACTGTGGCTTCTTGATGGGTTCAGTAGGATGGGACTGGATGGGTGTTTCATTTTACAACAGATCGTCACAGTGGAAGGATAGGAGCTCAACGGTATTTATTACACAAGACAGGAACTCTCAATATGAGAATAATGTATTGGCATGGATTGATTGATTAACACAGACAGTCGTGATTAAGGAACATATTTCAGATTGTAAAGACAATAACTAGTGGAATGCTTAAAGGATCAGTCCTTGGGCCTCAGTTAGGTATTATATATATTAATGACTTGGAGGATTTCTGATCAACAATGGCGTACAAGCCTTAGGGTTGCACACCTCTGGAGCAGGTGGGATTTGAACCCAGGCATTCTGGTCCTTGGGCAGGGGCAATATCACTGCACCATAAGAGGGGCCTCAGGAGATAATTAAGGTGAAAAGATTTAATTGTCGTCCTCTGAGATGAGCAAACTAGACACCAGCCTGAAGATTCTCACTAACTTGACCATATGGGCAGCAATAGAATGACATGTTTGATAGCGTTCTTATAATGCAGTGATGGTGTCCCTTGTCTCTGACCCAGCAGACCTGGATTCAAGTTCCACCTGCTCCAGCAGCTTGTCATAACTTCTTCGAACAAGTTGATTAGAAAATATCTGGAGTGACTTGTTCAAGATAAAATAATTAGAGACATTTGTATACAGCTTTAAAGTTTGTTCCACAGTGTGTTTTTTTTGTGGAAGACACACATTGTCGTGTTATAAGTTATCTAGATTTATTTGAAACTTGTTGAATGTCTGTCTGAATATAAAATTAGTCTGAGTGTAAAATTCCTGAACACTCCATTTCTGATTCCGCTTTCAGTTTCCAAACTGCTACAGCCTAAAGTTAATTTCAAGACTCTAGATCTGCTGAGCTACAAAGCTCAAAATCCATCAAGGGAGTGCTTTTATATTCCAAGGAGTGGGTACCAATGTATTCCACCTCCAGTCCTTGTTTCATCGTAATGCTTCAATTAATGCTATCAATCTAGCCAATTGGCAGCCTTTGGAGGTTAGCCATGCACCAAGCACCTTTTCCTACTGTTGATGAAGTAGCTTCTTTACCTTCTCCAAGGTTTCATCTACTCAGGTGATCTTGAGATCCCAAAATCAGAGCATGGATGCTGTATATGTGTTCAATAAGAAGATTAAATTCATTTTAATACACTGAAGCAATGGATTAAAACTGCTGCTATGCACGTTCTGCTTAAAATAAGATCGGTTACAATACTGAACCACTACCAGTACCATTTTTAGTCTCTCACTAATTTTAGTAAAATACTCCTTGAAAACGTTTGTGAGCTAAATTTACCTGTATTGCCCAAGTACATTTTAAATGTAAAGTTCTTAATTACTCTTAATCATGACAGCAAAATACACTCCACCTTTAGTGTTGCCATTTTATCATCAAACCCCACCTAGATTAAAGTTCATGTCTGTATACTATATTTGATTACATGGCTAATAGTGTCTGCGACTTTTAAAACTGATGAATGCAATTAGCCACTAACTACAATATTACTAGTGAGAAGACCATTGGTAGAAGCATACTTTCGTCATTGAAACCTTTTGCTCTCAGTTTCTTGCCCTGTTTTGGCAATTTTCCCGATCAGTCGACTTGTGAAATGGTACTAATATTTTGGATTTTGACTTGCATTTCATATGAATCACTTGGAAAGTGCAGAGATTTCACTTGTGCAAGTAAATATTTGATCAAGTTGTTCTACCTGGCAGGAGCTGGCAAAACTTCGAGCCCAGCTGTCCAAGGACAAGCTAACTGAGCAAAAGTGTCAAGAGCAACGTTGCAAGCCACAAGGTGTCAAACGATTTGATCCTGCCAAAGCTTTCAAACATTCGGTGAAGGAGAATATTGCTCCTACAACACCACTGAGAGAAGGTAAACTACGTGCAGATGTTTTTGTGGGGCTTTGTTCAAATTAACTGCTTTCCTGGAGTATGGGACATTCAAACAGCAGGGCATTTTAAATACATAATTAGGCTTTGTACGTTGCATTGCCATACAATGCTGGGTTTACTTGTCGGTGTAGGATAGGCATTGGCTAGCGGGCTTTCATATCATTAGACAAAGGTGAGAGGAGGCATAATGTGACATTTTTATGGTGTTGAGACCAAGTCCACTCCCATTTCCTCCCTTCAACAGAGGAAAGACATAATTGTGGCTGAACAATACTCAAATAAAAGTGAAAACTTTAATCTCCTGCTGCTTTTAGCCGGCTGTAGTGATGCCTAGAGCCTCTGCTGAGCAATATGCTTCCCTGTTGCCTGAATGATCTTTCTTGAATTACAATTTTTTTTGCCTATTCCTGTTTTGATGATGGATATTTGCTGGGCTGTACAGGGTACAATGTTATTAGTTAACATGTAGCCACTCAATTACTGGCAGGTTGGGTGTAAACTGTCAAGTGAGTATGTTCAATACATTGTCTTCGACTGGTATTAAATCTGTATTCATTTAGCTAAGTTGTCCACCAGTCCTTAATTAATTGTGGATGGAGGAGAGAAAGTCATTGTAAGCTGGATAAACTGCTTGAAATCAGTTAAGCTTGAGTTTCAAACTAACAATCAAAGAAGACTGGCCGTCTGACTGGACTCAACCACCCAAGGGTAATCTACCCCATTTTCTAAACAGATGATGAATTTGAAGGGCAAGATCTGTTTGAAATGTTGCCAAAGGTATTTGGTTGTTTTCTAGTCCATTCAGTCCCTTATGCCTTTCTCCACCAGGGAGGCTTCCTTTCTGCATCTACCTTGTCCAATCCCTCAGAACTGTGAATTTTGTAAATTTCAGTGAAGTTTCTCTTCCTTCTTTAAAACTGTACAGAATAGTCTCCTTGATCTCTTTTTGTAGGACAGTTCTGCCATCCTGGGGATTAGACTGGTGAACCTCTACTTTGTCTGTATGGCAAATATATTTTCCTTAGGCTAAGGGACCAACATTGTATATATTGTTCCACATGCAGTCTCTCCAGGGTGCAATGCAGTTACACAAGATATCTTTATTCCTGTGTTCAAAGCCTCTTGCAATAAAGGCTAATGCATTTGCTTACTAATAGCATGCTGCATCTGCATGCCAGCTTTTAATGATTCATGAACATGTGCATCCAGGTCCTTTATAGCCATCAACACTTCCCAATCTCTTGCCATTTTAATAAATACTGTGCACCTCTATTCCACATACTAAAGTAGTTCACACTTATCCACATTCTATTCCATCTGCCATGTTCTTGCCAACTCCACCTGTCCCAATCCCCTTGAAACTTAATGGGAGCTACAAAAAAGTTGTTCTGCACCTTCTGGGCAAAGATAGTTTTTTTTTTTACTGGTGCATCTGCTGATTAACCAAATTGATCAGCTTTCTAGTGCTAGCATAAGACTTGTTCTCATGTCTCAAATAATTTCTTTAGACCAAGGTCAAAGTGATAATATTCATTCAGGAGCACAGAAATGTGATTGTAATCACTCTTGATATTTGTTTGAAGGATTATAAGATTTTTACACGAATTACAAAATAATTGGTCACATTAATTGTCAAACGTTTTGCAGATTTTATGTTATCTTTCTAGGATAAGAGAGTTGGATGAATGAAATGAGCGAGTGAAAGCAGAAACAAAGCAGCTTTTTGATTACCCTGTCTAATTGTCTTCTGCTCCATTATAACTGTCTGATTCTGTGATATTCCCAAACTGCTTTTTCCACAGTTCATTCTTTAAGTGGAATCTGACAGTCTGTTTAATGTTAAGTAGTACTGGTGTTTGGGCCTATTAGTGAGGATAAGCCAACTCTTTTCATGAGTCGATGCAGGCAGGGTGCTAAATAGTCAGGTCATTTGTCTAGGAGCAGGTAAGCATTAATATGCTCGTTTCTTCTAAAAATATTTGGTTAAGCATTAACTTAATTTTCTGTTCTCATGATGGATTGCAATGCATTTTGAACAATTCTAAATTTCAGTTTAATCTAATTTCTTACCAAACAATGAAGAAATTTCAGTTATGTTTTTGGTAAAATGCCACCAGTACATGTATGAATCCCAACTGCTTGTTACAATACTTCATAGTTTAATATTTACTATTGCATTTGTGTGAATCATATTTATTTTTATTTTGCAGGGAGCACAAATATACTTTAAGCCATGCAGTTCTGATTCCAAGTCTCCATACATTTTTAGTGTGATGAGATTCTGGTAATGTTACCCTGGATCAAATAGCTTATATTCAACAAGAATGGGTTAAAGAGATTACTCACATCATAACTCAAAGTAGATCATTGTAAACCATTGAAACTGTCTTGTTTCAGTGATTTTTTTTTTTAAATTGTTATCCTCCCCTGCCCTTTTAAAATTCAAATATGGATTTATAAATAAATTGTTTAGATTATGTAAATTATTTTATGGATGTTTGTTTAACCTCATGAACCTATACATTGGCATTGATTTGTAAATAATTCTGTTGGATTTTCTGATCAGGTGGCAATCAATATACAGAAGAACCATCAGTTCTGGTTTCTCAAACTACTTATGAAGAAAAAAGTAATTTGCAAGCAGCTGGGTTGTTAACAAAAGGAGCAGCTGATAAAGAAATCTATTATTGTAATTGTACACTGTGGTTACGCTGCAATAACCCCCCATGCCACCTCACAGATTCACATAAGATCAGATTTTTTTTTACAAAGGATAACATTCTTGCGAAGTAACGTGTGGAGACCGTTGTTGTTGTGTCGCTAAAGTCTTACCAGACCATCATTAGAGAGAGGAGCGACTGGTGGTGATTTAACCAAGGTCACCAGACCTCTGGCGAAGGAAGAGGTTGAGAAGGAGAGTCCTTCATGGGATCCTCAAACTGGAGATGGGAATTGACCCCACGCTGTTGGCATCTCACTGCTCTGCAAACCAATGATCCAGCCAACTGAGCTAAACTGATTCCCAGTGAGAGACTAGTAGTCATTGTGAATTTCAGCATCATGCACATTGGATATATATTCAACTTGTAAGGGAAATAAAGATTTGAAACTTTGTCAGAATGAAGGCCATTACCTTAACAGACTGAATTAAAACACGAACCATCAATTGGACCCATTGATAACTGAATCTCCAAAGATCTGGGTAGTACTTGAAGTGACTGAACATAAAACTTCAAGAGATCTTGTTAGCAACAGTGCAAACTTAGCTTATTAATAAAATATTTAACTGTAGCAAATAATAAACCTTTTAGTAGGAAGATACTGGTCCATTATTTTAAATTTTTACAGGATCTTTATTTGGGTGACATTCAATATTGCAATATAATTGCCAGCTTATTTTGTGATGCATGCAGTGAGGTTAAGAGACTTGATGTGGTTCCCCAACACATAGTCTGAATTGTAATTGAGTCAATCCAAAGGCTTCCCAATTGTTTGGAAGTTGTCAAAGGGTGCAGATGATGATCCTGTTTTCAGTGCAACTATTTTAATAGCAGTTAGGAACTGAACTTGAGACATTGTATAATCTAAGAACAAAGAATTGAGTTTATTGGAGCCTTGGTGTCTAGTAGAGTTTTCCCTGCAAGACTTGCAGTTGAATATTTGAAAAAATTGTATCTTTTGGTGTTTAACATTGTAAATATGTAACGTTTTAAGTTACAACCTTGGATAGTGAATGGTCAGAATGACACTGATGTACAAAAAGAATTGGATGTGAAAATAAAGCTGGATTCATTCCACTTTGAGGGATCTCTGCTCTGTCATCTTCCATTCTGAAGAGGATCAACATTAGTTTATTTACACAGATAAAATTCCTTCATGTAATAAACTCAGTACTAAGCAGTAACTTGCTAATGACTACCTAAAGTTTTTAAAATTTATAAGAACACTATTCTGAGTTTAACATTAGTTTATCTCACATCTAACAGCTTCCCTTTACTCTCCGGCTTTTGAACATTCTTAGTACGTGCATACAGGAAAGTTGGATGACTAACTATTGTCCCTGAGTTCTAGTGAACAGGATGGCAGCAAGGTGTCAATCTTTTCAGTATCTTGGTTTTTGCAAAAGCGTCGTAATAGTCATAATCAACAGAATTGATTGTTTACCTAGGAACTGTTAACATAATTTTTTCATGTAAGGGACTAACCCTAAAGGGGTGTTACACTTGTCTGATTGTGGGTGAGGAGTGTTAGCATGGCTCCGATGATGCTCTCAAGTCTGTCATGCTGTTGTAGGGATGGAATGTACTCCATAAGTGAAGCTGATAACCTCTGGTTTCGCTTCAGAGTCATGTTGAATTCCTGAAATTTAGTTACCTCTTTTATGGTCTGCTCACCAAGAAGATGTGAATTTTACAAATGTATTTTGGGCAGCTCCCTTATTTTAAATCCCTCATTCCAAGTCAGTGTTTATGCATTTGTCAGCAAGGCTACAAGAATAAATTAATTTATTAATTACCCATTTTCTGTTTAAAGCATTTTCCTTTCACAAAGCTATGACTGAACTTATCAAATCTAATTTATTTTGCCTTTCATGGCTGCAGAATTTCTCACTGTGAAAATGCAAGATTTTACCATTCATAGCTGGATGGAAAATGAAACATCATTTTTGATAAGAAACTAAATAAATATCCCTTCCTATCTCTACTACAAGAATGGTACATCTTTGTATTTCTTGCCTTTCACATTTTTCCTCCTACAATTTCTGTTTAAACTTGGATACAGTTTATTTCAGATGGATCTACACAACACGAGTCACTCATCTCACTTAGAGTCATAGAGATGTACAGCGTGAAAACAGACCATTCGGTCCAACCTGTCCACACCAACCCAATCTAGTCCCACCTGCCAGCACCCGGCCCATATCCCTCCAAACCCTTCCTATTCATATACCCATCCAAATGCCTCTTAAATGTTGCAATTATACCAGCCTCCACCACATCCCCTGGCAGCTCATTCCATACACGTATCACCCTCTGCGTGAAAAAGTTGCCTCTGAGGTCTCTTTTATATCTTTCCCCTCTCACCCTAAACTTATGCCCTCTAGTTCTGGACTCCCTGACCCCAGGGAAAAGACTTTGTCTATTTATCCTATCCATGCCCCTCATAATTTTGTAAACCTCTATAAGGTCACTCCTCAGCTCTAGGGAAAACAGCCCCAGCCTGTTCAGCTTCTCCCAAATCCTCCAACCCTGGCAACATTCTTGTAAATCTTTCTGAACCCTTTCAAGTTTCACAACATCTTTCTGATAGACAGCATACCAGAATTGCACGCAATGTTCCAACAGTGGCCTAACCAATGTCCTGTACAGCTGCAACATGACCTCCCAACTCCTGTACTGAATAGTCTGACCAATAAAGGAAAGCATACCAAACGCTGCCTTCACTATCCTATCTACCTGCGACTCCACTTTCAAGGAGCTAAGAACCTGCACTCCAAGGTCTCTTTGTTCAGCAACACTCCCTAGGACCTTACCATTAAGTGTATGAGGCCTGCTAAGATTTTGCTTTCCCAAAATGCAGCACCTCACATTTATCTGAATTAAACTCCATCTGCCACTTCTCAGCCCATTGGCCCATCTGGTCATGATCCTGTTGTAATCTGAGGTTACCCTCTTTGCTGTCCACTACACCTCCAATTTTAGTGTCAGCTGCAATCTTACTAACTGTACCTCTTATGCTCGCATCCGAATCATTTATGTAAATGACAAAAAGTAGAGAACCCAGCACTGATCCTTGTGGCACTTCACTGGTCACAGGCCTTCAGTCTGAAAAACAACCCTCCACCACCACACTCTGTCTTCTACCTTTGAGCTAGTTCTGTATCCAAATGGCTAGTTCTCCCTGTATTCCATGAGATCTAACCTTGCTAATCAGTCTCCCATGGGAAACCTTGTCGAATGCCTTACTGAAGTCCATGTAGATCACATCTACTGCTCTGCCCTCATCAATCTTCTTTGTTACTTCAAAAAACTCAATCAAGTTTGTGAGACATGATTTCCCACGTTGACTATCCCGAATCAGTCCTTGCCTTTCCAAATACATGTACATCCTGTCCCTCAGGATTCCCTCCAACAATTTGCCCACCACTGAGGTCAGGCTCACCGGTCTATAGTTCCCTGGCTTGTCTTTACCACCCTTCTTAAACAGTGGCACCACGTTTGTCAACCTCTAGTCTTCCGGCACCTCACCTGTGACTATTGATACAAATATCTCAGCAAGAGGCCCAGCTATCACTTCTCTAGCTTCCCACAGAGTTCTCGCGTACACCTGATCAGGTTCTGGGGACTTATCCACCTTTAACCATTTCAAGACATCCAGCACTTCCTCCTCTGTAATCTGGACATTTTGCAAGATGTCACTCTGTTTCCCTACAGTCTGCATCTTCCATATCCTTTTCCACAGTAAATACTGATGCAAAATATTAATTTAGTATCTCCCCCATTTTCTGTGGCTCCACACAAAGGCTGATCTTTGAGGGCCCTATTCTCTCCCTAGTTACCCTTTTGTTTTTAATATATTTGTAAAACCCCTTTGGGTTCTCCTTAATTCTATTTGCCAAAGCTATCTCATGTCCCCGTTTTGCCCTCCTGATTTCCCTCTTAAGTATACTCCTACTTTCTTTATACTCTTCTACGGATTCACTCGATCTATCCTGTCTGTACCTGACACGTCCTTCCTTCTTTTTCTTAACCAAACCCTCAATTTCTTGAGTCATCCAGCATTCCCTATACCTCCCAGCCTTCCCTTTCACCCTGACAGGAATATACTTTCTCTGGATTCTTGTTATCTCATTTCTGAAGAGAACAAGAATCCAGAGAAAGTATATTCCTGTCAGGGTGAAAGGGAAGGCACTTGGAGCACTAGGGTTACATACTCTAACTGCGGAACAAATATACTGGCACACAAATGTTCCAGTTAGTATCAGAATTGTCTTTTCACTGCTGATCAAACAATAATAACCCACTTGCCATTTTTGTTGTGGCCAATCTTTGGGAAAGGGTGGGTCACTTTTATTGTTACCTTTTTTCATTGAGTTGAGGGTTTCTGCCTCTTGGCCTTTCAGGCCCCACCATTCTGCGTGAAAGTAAGTTCCTTATCTGCTCTAAATTTTCCACCAATCATGGTGTTTATGCTAAGGGAAATGAAGCCATCCCAATCACTCCAATGAGGCTCCTCTCAAGTTCATATATCTCGATCAAATCTCCCTTGCCCTCCTCTGTTTAAAGAACAGTCACAGCTGACCTGATCTTTCCCTTGTAGCTGCACTTTCTAATCCTGGTAACGCCTTTGGAACCCTTTTGCAGTATTTCCCATCATAATGTTTATTTCATATGTCCTCAATATCCTTTGGTTACCCTACCTACCCTGATGCCACCCCTTACAAGTGAAAAGATTGTTTCTTTGTGTCTTCATTCAAAAATCACTCCAGTATATTCCAACAATGATTGACCTGACACTCAGACCTGGATATCTTTCAACTTGCTAAAGTAAATTGACTTTCAAGTATAAACTATGCCAAGCTATATTTGTCTCCATCTTAGATGTTCCTCCTGAATTTTCTAAGGAGGTGGCTACTGATATTAATCTTATTGTGGTTTATGCTGGACCTTCAGCAGATTGGACTTTGGCTTTTTTTTTAAATGAAAATGTTGAACATCTGTGGGATGCCAAGCCCTCTGGTCCCATGGACTCCACTAGGGTCATGCTAATAAGATATGCGCTGGTATTAATTTTCCCAAATTTGTAGATGTTGGAAAGGTTCCTTCAAATCAGAAAGTAGCAAATATAATCCTCTTATCTAGAAAGGAGGGAAACAGAAGGCAGTAAACTATAGGTCTATTAGCTCAATATCTGACATTGGGAAGTCGTTTGAATCTATCATTGAAGGACATTTGGAAAATCTTCAGGTACTGGGAAAAGTCAGCGTGGTTTTATGCAAGGGAACTTATATTTAACCAATTTATTGATGGAATAAATTGCACTGTGGATATGGGGGAATTTCCAGAAGGCAATAATGTGCTTAATAAGTTATTGTACAGTATTGGAGCTTGTGGGGTATGGGGTACTGTATTAGTGTGGGCAGAAGCTTAGCTGCAGAAAGCAGTTTGTATAAGTAGGTTTTTTCTGATTGGTGAGGTGTGACCAGTCGTGTCCCACAGGTGTCTGTGTTGAGGTCTCAACATTTTACAATTGACATAAATAACTTGGATGAAAAGCAAAGGTGTGAATTCATAGATGACACAAGGGTTGGTAGGAAAATGTTGTGAAGAGTACAAAGAGGAACAGATGAATATGGAGAGGTTAATTAAGTCAGTTAAAAATCTGGTGGGTGGAGTACAATGTGGGTAAAATGTGAAGTTGTTTACTTTGCCAGAAGGAATAACGATGTTTCAGTTTTTCTTTCATGTGGAATTATTAGGTGAATCGGTGTTTGAATGCTTAAAAGGTCACTGTACAACACATAATTAAGGCTAATGGAGTACTGTACTACATATTATTATAACAGGATACTATGTTTCTGTTAAATAGGGCAATAGTATATCTTGAATAGTGTGTGCCATTTTGGTGCCCTTACTTAAGGAAGGATATATATATATATGTTGGAGATGATTGAAAGAAAGTTTGATATATTAATACCAGGAAAGAGTAGGTTGTCCAGTGAGGAAACGTTAGATGGACTGCATTTGTTTTCATTAGAGTTTAAAAGAGTGAGGGTTAACTTGGAGTGTGTAAAATCCTGAATGACCTAACAATATACTTGTGGAAAGGATGTTCCCTCATGGGTGAGTCCAGAATAAGGGGTCACCCTTTAATGATTAAAATGAATGGAGGCTTTTCAATCATAAGCTCCTCAATCTGTTATTGAACTCGAGGGCCAGGAAAACTGACTGAAATATCCTTTGGCTTTGAAGCAGTATTTTTGTTTTATCATTTCTAGTCTATCTATCTACAAAATTATCACAAGTCTTCCTTTTATAACTACTGTTAACTAGAACTGTGATGCCCTCTGCCTCAACATGGCCAGTGCTTCATTCAAGAGTATATTGTCACCTTCCATGTTGCAAGCTAGCCAGTGCTTGATCATATTTTTCTGATACCTTTTATGGTTCAAAAGTATGTTGACTTTGTGGCTCATAACTGACTGGACATATTAATAGGCTAGATCCTCCTTGACTAGTTATTTCTATACCATCATATGGAATACATATAATCCCTCATTTTCTCCTTTTTAAGTACTCTACAATTCTTTTCGCAAAACTTCATCTGCAGTGACTCTGCTCTTGCAAAGCAATGTGTTATCGTTTTTCAATTCCACTACTGCGGAGTTTGGAATCATCCACATAATTTGCCCAAATGGCGCACTCTGCATCTGAAGTTATTAAACTTTGGACAAAGTTCCAATATGTCAAAGCTGGGATGGTATCGTCCAGTAGAGTTGTCATCTTGAGTTTTAAATTGATACACTCGAAGGGGCACAAGTGACTTCATTTATTTAACAATTATGCGAACTGAGGTTTGGTTTAACTGCTAGCAAATTAGAAGGTTATAGGTTTGAACTGTACTTCAAATGAGAGTTCCAATCTTCAAATTCTGTTCCTTTTGGATTAGACCCTCTTGGAGCAAAGATAGCTTGCTTCCACACCAGTTTTGAGGTCTGAGCTCGTTGGTAGATTGAACATGCCATCTGTAGACTGCTGAGAATGTGAAACTTGCGGGATTGGGTAAATGAACTGTTTGCAGGTTTGTGCATTCTTTCCAACATCACTGCAGATTCTCAAAGTCATACAATATACAACATACTCTTTGACCCAGAGTCTGCCCTGAAAAATAAACCACTTTAAATCTACACTAGTCCTGCTTTCCAACACTTGACCCAAAGCCTTAAATGTTAGTGCATTTTAAGTGCTTATTTCCAATTTTTTTTTGTAAAGGTTGAAGTTTCTGGCCTCAACTACAGTCCCAGACCGTGCATTCCAAATTCCCAGCACCCTTTGGCTGAAGAATGTTTTACTCAAATCCCTCCAAAACCTCCTTCTTTTCACCTTGGTGTGGGGAATGCCATTATTCAGTTTGGTGTTTGTTGGATCAACAGCTGAAGTGCTGTGACCTGCATACTATCGGCCAGGTGAAGAAAATTGGGGTTAGATTTCCTGCCAAAGCAGACTTGAGTTCTGTTGCTTCTTTCTGTGCCATCAATTTTCCCTGATTTCATTTTCCTCTTTGAATACCATCCAACCTTTCATTACTGATTGTTTGCCCAATTGCACGTCCCACCCCAAATATTTTCCATTTCTCAAGAGGTTTCACTAAATCTGACCATTTCCCCCTCACTCTCTAGTTGATTTCTCAGTTTATTCCCATGTATCCAGCATTACTTTTTGATCTGTTCTCTTCTAATTTTTTCTGTAATATTATCTGCCTTGTCCATTTACCCTCCTGTATCTTGTTACTATGTTTTAGGCCGTGGTAAACAGTTTTTTTTGTAATTTGGGATTTTGAAAGCCTCTAAGGTTCTCGAAGGCTTCTCATTGTCTGATTCTTTTGTGAACTGAACTCCAAGACCATGCCAATACTTGGACAGTGTCAGTTTGCTGATTTGCTTTTGGCATGACTGGTAGAGAATGAAATGGGTGATGCAAAGTCTGTGGTACAATAAAGTGTATACAATAGTTATGCAAAGGAATTAAATGGAGGGTAAAGTCCATAATCGGGCAGTGTACACAGCCTGTGGGAGGAGCAGGTTTAATGGGTCTCTTTGCCTTTTCCAGTTCACATTTTTTGCAAGTCGTTCAGGAAGAGACCAGAGAGTGATCAAGAAAACAAAACATAATCACACCTTTCAATTGCTAAATAGGTGGCTCATTCTTCCTCACTCCATTCTCCACTCCCCTCATCACTTGGTTCTCCAGTGTATTTGTCATTCACCCACTTCACAGGGTTCCTCACTCGTTCTCTCTATTCCCCATTCATCCACTCGGTTCCTCATTCACCCACCTGGTTCCCACGCGTTGGTCTCTGTTCTCCATTCGCTGGTTTCTCCTTTCAAATGATATATCACTCAAATCACTCAGTTCCCGACTCACCCAGCTCCCCACTCATTCGTTCACTACCCAACTCCCTCAATCTGATCTGCTCTCGTTCGCTTTGGCTGGGGGGGGGGGGGGGCGCAAATTGCTGAATCTATTTTTAATGACGTGGGAATGTAAGGTAGGCTGGGACTGAAATGTGGACTTTGGTGACCGGCGCCTTTAAAGCCCTTCCCTTTAATGTTTGCCAGCTAAACCCGGGCGGTTCTACAGAATCTTATTCGATTCCGGCTTCAGAAAGATTTAATCCAGCCTCGCCTCCCCGTGTCTCCGGAGTCAGCTGGGCATGGAGCAGGTAGGCAGATAATCTCGTTATTCATTAGCATTCCTCGCTGTAAGACTAACTCTTCCTTCTGATCACTCTGCGTTCTCTAGCAGATTGCACTGAGCACAGTATTTTTTTAAAAAATATCTCTCCACTCAGTTTTGAGCTCCAGAAGATCAAATGTACGACCTCTTGTTCTTCCTTCCCCCCCCCCCCCCCTTCAAACGCTTTGACCCCATCAAATGGAATGGAGAGATGGAGAAGAAGGGTCCATTATGAGAGGGGCGACTTGGTCTGCAGGGGGAGAAAGACTGGGGTCGATAGAGGTTACAGGGGGAGGGAGAGAAGGGTCTACAGAGGTTTTGGCGAGGGCAAAGGAGTCTTGGGTCCAAAGAGGTGTGAAGATGGAGAAAGGTTTGGGCTTCAAAAATTTGGAAAAAGACTGAGATTCACAAAGCTGGGGAGGAAAGAGACGCAGGTTTGGGGTCTGGTATGAGGGTGGAGAGAGAATTGGGTCCATTGGTGTGTTTGTTGGAAGTTGAGGGTAGGGGGAGAGAACAGAGACTGGGATCCCAAGAGTCATAGAGCTTCTAGAGCATAGAAACAGCCCCTTTGATCCAACTCGTCTGTGCGATCAGATATCCGAAATGAATCTCGTACCATTTGCCAGCATTTGACCCCTAACTCTCTCAACCCTTCCTATTCGTATACACATCCCACTGTAATTGTACCAGCCTCCACCACTTCCTCTGTCAGCTCATTCCATACACGCATCACCCTCTATATGAAAAAGTTGCCCTTTAGGTCCCTTGTAAATCTTGTCCCTCCCACCCTAAACCTATGCTGGGGTTTGCAAGGAGAAGGAAGACTGGGCCCACAAGGTGGGGAGGAGATAGAATTAGGTCAAGAGGACAGGTTGGGATGCACAGTGGACTGGGAAAGACAGGGATTTGTAGAGGGTTTGGCGGAGGGAGATTAGCATCCACAAGAGACAGGAAAACGGATTCACATGGTCGGGGGGGGGGGGGGGTGTGCAAGGAGAGAGATTGCAGTCATTGGGAAAGGGGAAAATGAGATTAATTTCAGAGATAAAAGACTTATGAGGAGAGATTGAATAGTTTATGCCTAAACTCTGCACTGTAGAAGTATGAGAGGCGATCTACTTGGGCTATATAAGATGCTAAAGTGGATTCACAAAGTAGACATAGAGCAGCTATTTCTCTTTGTGGGGTAATCTAGAATGAGAGGTCGTAGTTTTAGATTAGGGAATGGCAGATTTAAAACTGAGATGAGGAGGAATTACTCTCAGTGGACCAAATCGTCTAATCCAGCTCCAATATCTTACAGTCTATGGTTGTTTCTCAAAGGGTGTGAAGCTGTGGAACTTACTACCACAGCATGTGGTGAAGGTCAGGTTACTGAATAAATTTAAGGAGGAGTTGACAGATTTTTGGATAGCGATGAGTTAAGGGGGTAAAGAAGGTGGGTAGGAAACAGGAGTTGAGGCCAAGATGCGATCGGCCATGATGGAATAAAATAGTGGAACTCAAGGGTCTGAATAACTTGCTCCTCGTTCTTTTGTAACTGAATGGACAGGAGAGACAGGTCCACAGGGAGAGGAGAAACTGGAATGTACTGGGAAAAGACTTGTGTCTGCAGGGTGGGGATGGGGCAGGGTGAGATCCTAGGATACACAGGGATGTTGGGAAAGATCCAAGGAACCATACGGTAGAGATTAAGACTAATGGGAGCAGCGGAAGGTTTTGAGAAGCAGTTCAGTGATAAACCAAGCCAATCCATTAGATACAAGCTGAACCCCTGACCCTGAGTGATTTATTCCTGGTGGCCTCACAGCCATTGACATTGGTGCCTGTGGCTGCTGAATGAATTGTTAATTCAGCATTTAAGCAATGAATGCCATTGCAAATAATTGGGAAGGTGGGGAACTGGGGCAACATCGGAAGGTAATCGAACAAATTATTAATCCTGAGCTCTAGTCAACTAAATTAGAACCAGTGAGCCTTACTTCAGTTGTTGGAGAAGTGTTGGAAAAGGTTATAAAAGATAGGATTTATAATAATCTAGAAAAGAATAATTTGATTAGAGATAGTCAACACGGTTTTGCGAAGGGCGGGTCGTGCCTCACAAACCTTATTGAGTTCTTTGAGAAGGTGACCAAACAGGTAGATGAGAGTAAACCGGTTGATGTGGTGTATATGGATTTCAGCAAGGCGTTCGATAAGGTTCCCCACAGTAGGCTATTGTACAAAATGCAGAGGAATGGGATTGTGGGAAATATAGCAGTTTGGTTCAGTAATTGGCTTGCTGAAAGAAGACAGAGGGTGGTGGTTGATGGGAAATGTTCATCCTGGAGTCCAGTTACTAGTGGTGTACCGCAAGGGTCGGTGTTGGGTCCACTGCTGTTTGTCATTTTTATAAATGACCTGGATGCGAGCGTAGAAGGGTGGGTTAGTAAATTTGCAGATGACATTAAGGTCGGTAGAGTTGTAGATAGTGATGAAGGATGTTGTAGGTTACAGGGAGACATAGATAAGCTGCAGAGCTGGGCTGAGAGGTGGCAAATGGAGTTTAATGCGGACAAGTGTGAGGTGATTCACTTTGGTCGGAGTAACCGGAATGCAAAGTACTAGGCTAATGGTAAGATTTTTGGTAGTGTAGATGAGCAGAGAGATCTTTGTGTCCTTGTACACAGATCCTTGAAAGTTGCCACCCAGGTTGACAGGGTTGTTAAGAAGGCATACAGTGTTTTAGCTTTTAATAGAGGGATCGAGTTCCGGAACCATGAGGTTGTGCTACAGCTGCACAAAACTGTATTGTGTACAGTTCTGGTCACCGCATTATAGGAAGGATGTGGAAGCTTTGGAAAGGGTGCAGAGGAGTTTTACTAGGATGTTGCCTGGTATGGAGGGAAGGTTTTACGAGGAAAGGCTGAGGGACTTGAGGCTGTTTTCGTTGGAGAGAAGAAGGTTGAGAGGTGACTTAATAGAGACATATAAGATAATCAGAGGGTTAGATAGGGTGGACAGGGAGAGCCTTTTTCCAAGTATGGTGACGGCGAGCACAAGGGGGCGTAGCTTTAAATTGAGGGGTGATAGATATAGGACAGATGTCAGAGGTAGTTTCTTTACTCAGAGAGTAGTAAGGGTATGGAATGCTTTGCCTGCAACGGTTGTAGATTTGCCAACTTTAAGTGCATTTAAGTCGTTATTGGACAAGCATATGGACGTACATGGAATAGTGTAAGTTAGATGGTTTTCAGATTGGTATGACTGGTCGGCGCAACATCGAGAACAGAAGGGCCTGTACTGCACTGTAATGTTCTATGTTCTATGTTCTAATCCGTAAGGCTTTTAAAAACCAAACCTGGCATCATTACTTTTCTGATTTCTTTTGACCTTTCTCCTAGTCCTGGTAAAAGTGTTGTTTTTTTAAAAAGCCCTTTTTCTTTCTTTTAAAGGTTTCCTAACAATTTCTGCATGCAAATTAGGGCCAGGTCCAACTTTCTGATTGGAGACGTTTGAGGAAACTTGTCTCACGATCTCCTCAATCCAGACATTCTTAGCATCAGATCAGGTTGTGGAGATCCCTAGATCTGCGAGATGCCTGTGACTGTGTCGATCTCAGTGATGGATCCCAGCAGGAATCTTGCCTGTGGATGAGAGCAACTGAATTGTGAGGGTGGGGGGCATGTGGAGTGTGGGGAGAGTTGGGTGTGAGAGGAATGTGTGTGGTGTGATCTAGGAATGTCATCTTGAGAGTGGTTTTTGTAGGAAGTGAGACTTGAAGTTGATAGAAATTGTGGATACATGGAACATAGAACAGTACAGCACAGTACAGGCCCTTCAGCCCTCGATGTTGTACCACCCTTTATCCTACTCTAAGATCAGACTAACTTACGTACCCTTCATTGTACCAATTTTCATGTGTCTATCCAAGAGTTGCTTAAATATCCCTAATGGATCGGACTCTACTACCACTGCTAACAGTGCACTCCATGCACCCACCACTGAGTAAAGAACCTCCCTCTGACATCTCCCCAAAATTATCCTCCAATTACCTTAACATAATGCCCTCTTGTGATGGAGTTAGAGATAGGTTAGGGAGAGATTAGAAGGAAGGATGTACTGTATAATGGCCTATCAGTGTAAAGTGACAGGCAACCTGGGATTGAGGAGAATCTGACTGAAATTGAAGTTTCCCTCTGAGACATGTTGTACAGTTAGATTTAACACCTGACTGTCCAAAGTCCCACTGTCAGCATTCCTGGAAAGCAATGTAGCCCTGTAGAGTCTAACCTAACACATTGCGATCAGCATGATAATTCCAGCCCGTATCTGGTCAAAATCTAAACTGCAGGTAGCCACACATTCATGATTATCTCTGGAACTGGTGTTGTCAACATATTCAGCGCCTTCTCCAATGTATTTGCAACCTTCTTGTAATGTGGTTCCCAGCACTGTACACGATACAGCAGCTGAGGTCTTACGAGTGTCTTGTACAAGTTCATCATAACCTCCCTGCGCTTGTACTCTGTCCTTGCTGGGTGGGAATCTGGGGAGGTGTAACACTGAGTGTTTTGGAAGGGGGGGGGGGGGGGGAAGATGAACCAGGTGGGTGACAGTGCGGTTATGTGGCGTAAGGCAGAGGTAGCAAGCATGAAGTGAAGAAAGATCACTTTCACTCAGAATGCCAGTGCTAAGTCCCTCACCAGGATGGAATTTGGCACAGGTCGCAGTGAAAAAGGAGCAGAGGCGTACAGACAGTCTGGGCAGTACATGGGCACACAGTCCACTGCCTGCCTCACACCACAAAACCCCACACTGTCACCCGCCTGGTTCATCTACCTCTCCCAACATGCCCAGGCAGTGTTCCACCTCCCAGATTCCCACCCTACCCAGACCATTATTCCCCACTGTGTCTTGTTCCATACTGCTAACAATGAAGCCTAGAAAGCTGTATGCTTTATTAACAGTTCTCTCTGCCTTTAATGATGTACATATATACCCACCTCTGTCTGCTGCTGCATCTTCTACCCTCTAGAAATATACCCTTTATTTTATAGTATGTTTTACATGCTTCACTGAAGTAGCACACTGGAAGTCAAGCCCAGCCACTCCTGGACTCATCACAAAATCTCTTGGATCGATGAATTATTGCCGAAAGTTCATATGTAACCTGGTTTCTATCCTGACACTCTGTAACTGTAGCTAGGTACATGTGACAATAATAAATCAAATCAAATCAACACCAAAATTGGAGGTGTAGTGGACAGGGAAGAAGGTTACCTCAGATTACAATGGGATCTTCATCAGATGGACCAATGGGCAGAGAAGTGGCAGATGGAGTTTAATTTAGATAAATTTGAGGTACTGAATTTGGGGAAAGCAAATCTTAGCAGGACTTATACACTTAATGGTAAGGTCCTAGGGAGTGTTGCTGGAGTGCAGGTTTATAGCTCCTTGAAAGCAGAGTCACAGGTAGATAGGATAGTGAAGGAGGCTTTTGGTATGCTTTCTTTTATTGGTTAGAATATTGAGTACAGGAGTTGGGAGGTCATGTTGCAGCTGTACAGGAAATTGGTTAGGCCATTTTTGGAATGTTGCATGCAATACTGATCTCCTTCCTATTGGAAAGATGTTGTGAAACTTGAAAGGATTCAGAAAAGATTTACAATGATGTTGCCAGCGTTGGAGGATCTGAGCAACAGGGAAAGGTTGAATAGGCTAGGGCTGTTTTCTCTGGAGTGTCGGAGGCTGAGGGGTGACCTTATAGAGGTTTATAAAATTGTGAGGGGCATGGATAGGATAAATAGACAAAGTATTTTCCTGGGGTGGGGGAGTCTAGAACTAGAAAGCATAGGTTTACGGTGAGAGGGGAAAGATATAAAAGAGACCTTAGGGACAGCTTTTTCAAGCAGAGGGTGGTACGTGTATGGAATGGGCTGCCAGAGGAAGTGGTGGAGGCTGGTACAATTCTAATATTTAAGAGGCATCTGGATGGTTATATGAATAGGAAGTGTTTGGAGGGATATGGGCCGGGTGCTGGCAGGTGGGGCTAGATTGGGATGGGATGTCTGGTTGGAATGGACGGGTTGGACCGAAGGGTCTTGTTTTCTGCTATACATCTCCATGACTATATGATGGTATAACAGTCAGCCTTGGAAATGGCCTCATAATCAAGACATAGACTTTTGGAAAGTGAAGAAACAACTTTCATTGTCTAAGGCACTGGCACGCTATGATCCCAAGCGATGCCTCCCCTTATGGTATCGGTATAGTGTTGATTCATAGGTAGCCCAATGGAGAGGAATAACCTATGCTTCCCAGGCCTTGGCTGATGCAGAACACCCAGAAGGAGAAGGAAGATTTGGTGGGTATCAGGTGTGAAAAAGTTCCACCTATGGGTATACGGATGCAAATTTGTGATAATAACAGACCACAAAGCCCTGCTTGGGCTACTCAAATAGGAGGAGAAAGTGAGGTCTGCAGATGCTGGAGATCAGAGCTGAAAATGTGTTGCTGGAAAAGCGCAGCAGGTCAGGCAGCATCCAGGGAACAGGAGAATCGACGTTTCGGGCATAAGCCCGAAGAAGGGCTTCCTGAAGAAGGGCTTATGCCCGAAACGTCGATTCTCCTGTTCCCTGGATGCTGCCTGACCTGCTGCGCTTTTCCAGCAACACATTTTCAGCTACTCAAATAGGACAAGACCATTCCAGCCATAACTTCAGGACAAATTCATGGTGGAGTCCAATTCTATGTCGTACAATTACAAGTTGGAACACTGGGAGGCAAAGTAGCAAATGAGATGCCTTGAGCCACCTCCCACTGACAGATACATGGGTGCCATACATGGAAGTGTCTGTTCTGCTTTTGAACTTTGAACTTTATGGTTACCTTTCTTGATACAGCTGATAGTATCAGACTGAGGACACAGAAAGATCCGGACCTGGCAAAGCTAAGGCAACTGGTTGTGATGGGGGAAGCTAACGGGCCATCACAACCAGAATTGAATCCTCGTGAGCCTGGCCTGACCAGATCACCGTAGAGACAGCATCTTATTCGGGGGAGTAAGTGTGATTGTCAAGCAAAAGGTGTGCTGCCAGATACTGGCTGAAATCCACCAGAATCATCCAAGGATGACAAAAATGAAGATGTTGCCAAGAGGTTATGTCTCGTGTCCAGGTGTGGATGCAGACATTGTGGCATTGGTGGGTCAGTGCCCGGAATGCCATAAAGGACAACAATTGTCACCAGCAGCTCCTCCACATTCATGGGAATGGCTGGGAAAGCCCTGAACTTGTTTACACATTGACTCTGCTGGCCCTTTGATGGGCCCAATGTTCTTGAGTGTATGACCACTCAAAACGGTTGGACGTTCATAGCATTCATTCGTCAAAGATAGAAGCAATGCTAGAAAAACTGTGTACATCTTTTGCAATGCATGAGCTCCTGGAATTGTTGCTTACAGACAATAGGCCACCATTTACCAGCAGGGAATTTGAGTATTTCCTGAGGCCGAATGACATTTGGTACATAAGGATAGCTCCATACTATCCATTGTCCAATGGCAGAAAGAGCAGTCCAAACGATGAAGACAAGTTTAAAGAAACAGCCTACAGTTTCTGTTGATCCCAAATTGTCCTGCTTCCTCTTTGCTGGAGGACTTCCTATAGTTATATGAGGGATGCTCCAATAATTAGAGTTGCTAATGGGGGGAAAAAAAAACTGTTGTAGGTTAAACCTGATCTTGCCAGAGATGGAAGAGTGTGTGAAACAGCATCAGAACGCCAAAGCCAGACACAAGAAGCCTCTAAGCGAGAGAGACAGTTTACTTCGGGGACAAAGTTTGGTGCTGAAACCCCAAAAATGGCCCTCCATGAGTAAGAGGCATGGTCAACGCGAGGTCAGCTCGCTTGACATTCATTGTTTGGGTAGGTGAGGTGGGCTTGAACAAGCATGTCGTCATAGAGTCATAGAGATGTACAGAATGGAAACAGACCCTTCGGCCCAACCCGTCCACGCCGACCAGATATCCCAACCCAATCTAGTCCCACCTGCCAGCACCCGGCCCATATCCCTCCAAACACTTCCTATTCATATACCCATCCAAATGCCTCTTAAATGTTGCAATTGTACCAACCTCCACCACATCCTCTGGCATACACGTACCACCCTCTACTTGAAAAAGTTGCCCCTAAGGTCTCTTTTATATCTTTCCCCTCTCACTCGAAACCTATGCCCTCTAGTTCTGGACTCCCCAACCCCAGGGAAAATACTTTGTCTATTTATCCTATCCATGTCCCTCATAATTTTGTAAACCTCTATAAGGTCACCCCTCAGCCTCTGACTCTCCAGGGAAAACAGCCCCAGCCTGTTCAGCCTCTCCCTGTAGCTCAGATCCTCCAACCCTGGCAACATCCTTGTAAATCTTTTCTGAACCCTTTCAAGTTTCACAACATTTTTCCGATAGGAAGGAGACCAGAATTGGTCTCCAACAGTGGCCTAACCAATGTCCTGTACAGCCACAACATGACCTCCCAACTCCTGTACTCAATACTCTGACCAATAAAGGAAAGAATACCAAACGCCTTCTTCACTATCCTATCTACCTGCGACTCCACTTTCAAGGAGCTATGAACCTGCACTCCAAGATCTCTTTGTTCAGCAACACTCCCTAGGACCTCACCATTAAGTGTATAAGTCCTGCTAAGACTTGCTTTCCCGAAATGCAGCATCTCACATTTATCTGAATTAAACTCCATCTGCCAATTCTCAGTCCATTGGTCCATCTTGTCCAGATGTTGTTGTAATCTGAGGTAACCATCTTCGCAGTCCACTACACCTCCAATTTTGGTGTCATCTGCAAACTTACTAACTGTACCTCTTATGCTCGCATCCAAATCATTTATGTAAATGACAAAAAGTAGAAGACCCAGCACCAATCCTTGTGGCACTCCACTGGTCACAGGCCTTCAGTCTGAAAAACAACCCTCCACCACCACCCTCTGTCTTCTACCTTTGAGCTAGTTCTGTATCCAAATGGCTAGTTCTTCCTGTATTCCATGAGATCTAACCTTGCTAATCAGTTTCCCATGGGGACCCTTGTCGAACGCATTACTGAAGATCACATCTACCGCTCTGCCCTCATCAATCTTCTTTGTTACTTCATCAAAAAACTCAATCAAGTTTGTGAGACATGATTTCCCACATACAAAGCCATGTTGACTATCCTGAATCAGTCCTTGCCTTTCCAAATACATGTACATCCTGTCCCTCAGGATTCCCTCCAACAAGTTACCCACCACAGAGGTCAGGCTCACTGGTCTATAGTTCCCTGGCTTGTCCTTACCACCCTTCTTAAACAGTGGCACCACGTTTGCCAACCTCCAGTCTTCCGGCACCTCACCTGTGACTATAGATGATACAAATATCTCAGCAAGAGGCCCAGCTATCACTTCTCTTGCTTCCCACAGAGTTCTCGGGTACACCTGATCAGGTTCTGGGAACTTATCCACCTTTAACCGTTTCAAGACATCAAGCACTTCCTCCTCTGTAATCTGGACATTTTGCAAGATGTCACCATCTGTTTCCCTACAGTCTGTATCTTCCATATCCTTTTCCACAGTAAATACTGATGCAAAATATTCATTTAGTAACTCATTCATTTTCTATGGCTCCACGCAAAGGCCGCCTTGCTGATCTTTTGAGGGGCCCTATTCTCTCCCTAGTTACCCTTTTGTCCTTAATATATTTGTAAAACCCCTTTGTGTTCTCCTTAATTCTATTTGCCAAAGCTGTCTCATGTCCCCGTTTTGCCCTCCTGATTTCCCTCTTAAGTATACTCCTACTTTCTTTATACTCTTCTAAGGATTCACTCGATCTACCCTGTCTGTACCTGACATATGCTTCCTTCTTTTTCTTAACCAAACCCTCAATTTCTTTCGTCCTCCAGCATTCCCTATACCTACCCACCTTCCCTTTCACCCTGACAGGAATATACTTTCTCTGGATTCTTGTTATCTCATTTCTGAAGGCTTTCCATTTTCCAGCTGTCCCTTTACCTGCGAACATCTGCCTCCAATCAGCTTTTTGAAAGTTCTTGCCTAATACCGTCAACATTGGCCTTTCTCCAGTTTAGAACTTCAACTTTTAGATCTGGTCTATCCTTTTCCATTATTATTTTAAAACGAATAGATTTATGGTCACTGGCCCCAAAGTGCTCCCCCACTGACACCTCAGTCACTTGCCCTGCCTTATTTCCCAAGAGTAGGTCAAGGTTTGCACCTTCTCTAGTAGATACATCCACAGACTGAATCAGAAAATTTGTCTTGTACACACTTAAGAAATTCCTCTCTATCTAAACCTTTAACACTATGGCAGTCCCAGTTGATGTTTGGAAAGTTAAAATCCCCTACCATAACCACCATATTATTCTTACAGATAGCTGAGATCTCCTTACAAGTTTGTTTCTCAATTTCCCTCTGACTATTGGGGGTCTATAATACAATCCCAATAAGGTGATCATCCCTTTCTTATTTCTCAGTTCCACCCAAATAACTTCCCTGGATGTATTTCCGGGAATATCCTCCCTTAGCACAGCTGTAATGCTATCCCTTATCCCTCTCCTCTTTTGCCTCCCTTTCTATCCGTCCTGTAGTATTTGTATCCTGAAACATTCAGCTGCCAGTCCTGCCCATCCCTGAGCCATGTTTCCGTAATTGCTATGATATTCCAGTCCCGTGTTCCTAACCATGCCCTGAGTTCATCTGCCTTCCCTGTTAGGCCCCTTGCATTGAAATAAATGCAGTTTAATTTATTAGTCCTACCTTGTCCCTGCCTGCCCTGACTGACTCACTTCTGTTCTCAGCTGTACCCGTCTCAGATCGATCTCTTTCCTCACTATCTCCCTGGGTCCCACCCCCCTCCTTACTAGTTTAAATCCTCCCAAGTAGTTCTAGCAAATTTCCCTGCCAGTATATTAGTCCCCTTCCAATTTAGGTGCAATCCGTCCTTCTTGTACAGGTCACTTCTACCCCAAAAGAGATTCCAATTATCCAAAAATGTGAATCCTTCTCCCATACACCAGTTCCTCATCAAAGCATTCATCTGCTCTATCCTCCTATTCCTGCCCTCATTACTCGTAGCACTGGGAGTAATCCAGATATTACTACCCTTGAGGACCTACTTTTTAAATTTCTACTAACCCTCTGTAATCTCCCTTCAGAGTCTCAACCTTTTCCCTTCCTATGTCATTTGGTTCCAATGTGGACAATGACCTCCCGCTGGCCCCTCTCCCCCGTGAGAACATTCTGTACCCTCTCTGAGACATCCTTGATCCTGGCACCAAGGAAACAACACACCATTCTGCTTTTTCTCTGCTGGCCACAGAAACGTCTGTCTGTACCTCTGACTGCAGAATCCCCTAACACGATTGATCTCTTGGAAGCTGACTTACCCCTCGTTGCATTAGAGCCAGTCTCAATACCAGAAACTTGGCAGTTCGTGCTACGATCCCCTGAGAATCCATCACCCCCTACATCTTCCAAAACAGCATACTTGTTTGAAATGGGTATATCCACAAAAGACTCCTGCTCTAGCTGCCTACCTCTCTTACCCTTCCTGGAGTTAACTCATCTATGTGACTGTATCTGAGACTTTCCCCCCTTCCTATAACTGCCATCCATCACACACTGTAGCTGTTGCAAATTCCTCATTGCTTCTATTTGTCTCTCCAACCGATCCACTCGATCTGATAAGATTTGCGTCCAACAGCATTTATGGCAGATATAATCCACAGTAACCCTTAAACTCTCTTTAAACTCCCACATCTGACAAGAAATATATATCACTGAAAAGGCCATTTTTACTCCTTCACAATCTACAGTCCCAGAAAATAGCATCGTCTTATTCCTCTACAAACATTGCCCCAGGTTAAATTAATAGCTATGGCTTGTATTTTAAGTTTAATCAAGAGACTTATCTCCAAAAACATATAATCAAGAAAGAATCCACTGTACCCACTACTGCAGCCTTTCTATTGGACAGACTTAAAACAACAATTTACTTATCTGATTCTGTGCTATGAACTTCGCCCAACAGTTCCTCCAAGATTAGTTGTGAATTTCACTGTTTGTTAATTTTCCCAGATGCACTCCGATGTCCAGCGATACACGAATTCAAACAGCAAAGGCGGTAACTATGCAGGTTTTCTCTCTCTCTCTGTCTCTCTCTCTCTCTCTCTCCTGCACTGTCCTCACCATGTGCTTCCTTTGTCTGCCCTTCTCCCTTTTAAACTGCTGCTGTTTTGACTTTTTTTTTCCAAAGTTCCAAAACAATGCAACAGCATATAAAACAGTGGTTGCTGCTCCTGGAATTTGAGGAAATCACCTTCAACACCTAAAATACCTCAAAAAAATGAGCGGCTCTTCCAGCCAGAAATTTTTCCCGTCCTCCATCTTGGATTTCCCAGAGTCTGCAAATGTGATAAGAGCAAAACATCCCCTGTCCCTCAGTTCAGTTGGAAAGGCTGTCAGAGTCTGTGAGTTCTCCCCCTTCGTCAGGCGTCAAAGAAATTTCGGATGGACATGCTGAAAATCACAGCTGAAGAACCTTTACCACCTGAAGAAGGGGATGAATTTGTTCGGAGATGATCTGGCTGCAAGAGGCAGGCTATGGTCCAGTACATGCTGTCAGTATCCGAGGCTGAGTTGGAGCAATCGACGTTTCCGGCATAAGCCCTTCTTCAGGAATCCCGAAACGTCGATTCTCCTGTTCCTTGGATGCTGCCTGACCTGCTGCGCTTTTCCAGCAACACATTTTCAGCTCTGATCTCCAGCATCTGCAGCCCTCACTTTCTCCTACAGGAAAAACAGGTCTATTTCCCTGGCCTTAAAGGGGGAGGGACACAGTGATTGTAGCGTGGTCAACCAGTGAATCTTGTAGAATATGAGTTCCCTGACTGGGGCTGTTAATCTAGTCCAATCAGGGAGCCCTGGCTGACAGATATGAACAGAAATGACCCGAGGTTCTGTTCATTCTGAGGACTTGCTCAAGGAAGCTGGACCAATGTCAAGTACTATGCATGTGTAAGTAAATGGTGACTTGGTGATGGGATACCGGCCTCTGTGGAGCTATTTCAAACTTGATTGAAACATATGAGATGCTGAGGGATCTTGATAGGGTACGTGTGGAGAGGATGTTTTCTCTTATATGTAAATCTAGAATCACGTGTCATTGATTAAAACTCAGGGGTAACCTATCAACAAAAGAGTTTGAAGTAATCTTTTTTTCTGAGAGTCATGTCTTTGAAATGCTCTCTCATGATACAGTGGAAGCAGATTCCTTCAATATTTGTATGGCAGAGATAGATATAGGTGGACAGTCTGGAGGGGCTGAATGGCCTCCTCCTGCTCTTTGGTGCGATGTTGGTATGTAACATGAGTGGGTGAAGGGGAAATAATACTCTGGTTGATACAGACATTTAACTGGTAACGGTATTTGATTGGATAATTTCTACACAGGGAGCTAATTGTCATTGGCTAATTGTTAGATGGTTACACGTTAGCCACAGCTGATTGGATAATATCTGCAGGGCAACTAATTGTCATTGGCTAAACCCGATAATTACCCAAGTAACTGCAGCTGATTGGATGGCATCCACAGGGCAACTAATTACTATTGGCGAAACCAGATTATACCCGAGTACTACCACTTGATTGGATAGTTTCCATATCGGTACTAATTGTCATTGGCTAAATCAGACATTTCCTCAATAATCAGAGTTGATTGGATTAGTTCTAAACGCAAGGCTAATTGTCATTGGTTGATACAGATGTTTACCTCGGTAGCTGCATAATTTACAGAGAAGGTAATTGTTATTGGCTAAGGGAGACGCCCATCATGGTGCATGGGGCGGTACTAAACTATTTTCGTGTATTAGTGGTTCGGAGCGATTCCAGTCAAAGCGATGATTGGTGAAGGCTATATCCATCAAACAGGGTACATACGGATTGGTCAACCAGCCGGTGACGAAGGGTAATATGGGCGATCACACCAGGCAATGCAACGATTGGTCAGCCAGAGTGTCCGTCCGGACGGTTACCATGGTGAGAGGACGGTCCCTGGGTTGGAGGCTCGTGATTGGCCCGTACCGTTGTTAATCTGAGGCTTTCGCTCGAGTTGGACTCGCTCGGTCATGGTGGGTCAAGGCAAGGAGCTCAAGATCCACTTCAGCCCGGGATGTGTCCGGCTGCTGGAGGTAAGAGGTACACCGCCATTCCCTTCCTGGGCGGCGGCCTGGCTCAGGCGCTACCTCCACCGCGAGTGGATAAACAATCCCGGATCAGGCCCAGGCCCTGAGCCCCTCTGAGAGAGCGGCTCCAGGCCCCAGTCACCACAGCTCTGAGGGGGTGCTGCTCTGTCAGAGGGTCAGTACTGAGGGAGTGCTGCTCTGTCAGAGGGTCAGTACTGAGGGAGTGCCGCACTGTCAGAGGGTCAGTACTGAGGGAGTGCTGCTCTGTCAGAGGGTCAGTACTGAGGGGGTGCCGCACTGTCAGAGGGTCAGTACTGAGGGGGTGCCGCACTGTCAGAGGGTCAGTACTGAGGGAGTACTGCACTGTCAGAGGGTCAGTACTGAGGGAGTACTGCACTGTCAGAGGGTCAGTGCTGAGGGGGTACTGCACTGTCAGAGGGTCAGTGCCGAGGGGGTGCCGCACTGTCAGAGGGTCAGTGCCGAGGGGGTGCTGCACTGTCAGAGGGTCAGTGCCGAGGGGGTGCCGCACTGTCAGAGGGTCAGTACCGAGGGGGTGCCGCACTGTCAGAGGGTCAGTACCGAGGGGGCGCCGCTCTGTCAGAGGGTCAGTACCGAGGGGGTGCCGCTCTGTCAGAGGGTCAGTACTGAGGAAGTGCCGCACTGCTGGAGCTAGAGGGAAAGGTTAACTAGGCTGGAGCTGTTTTCCCTGGAACGTCGGAGGCTGAGGGGTGACCTTTATAGAGATTTACAAAATCATGAGTGGCATGGATAGAGTAATTAGACAAGATCTTTTTCCTGTGGTTAGGGAGTCCAGAACTAGACGGCATAGTTTTAGGGGTGAGATGAAAGATATAAAAGAGACCTCGGGGGCAACGTTTTCACGCAGAGGGTGGGACGTGTATGGAATGGGCTGCCAGAGGAAGTGGTGGAGGCTGGTACAATTGCAACATTTAAAAAGGATCTAGATGGGTATATGAATAGGAAGGGTTCAGGGCGATATGGACCAAATGCTGGCAAGTGGGACTAGGTTGGGTTGGGATATCTGGTCGGCGTGCATGAGTTAGACCGAAGGGTCTGTTTCAGTGCTGTACCTTCCTATGACTCTGAGTGATAGTCTACAGAGGGCTAAAGGCAGGTTAATGAGTGGACGCATGCAATATAGTGTGGGAAAATATGAGGCTATGTACTTTAGCAGGAAGAATAGAAGATCCGAATATTATAGTTGCAGCACAGTGATTAGTTCTGTATGAATCATGAAATGTTATCATCCATGGTCAGTGGTCATGATCAAGGAAATGGAGTATTAGTCTATATTTCAATGGTAATGGAGCATCAAAATTGAGAAGGCATTAGTCAGACCACATCTGGAATCATGTGACCCCTGTTTTGGACCCCTTATCTGATGAAAGATGAATTGGTGTTGGAGGCAGTCCGGGGAAAATTAACTTTTCTGATCCTGGGTCAGGGTGCGTTTTCTTAGGAGAGTTTGACTAGATTAATCTTGAGTTCAGTGAAGTTTTGAAGAATGAGAGAAGACATTATTGAAACCTGTGAGGTTTTTAGGAAATGTAACAGGTTAGATGCAGAAAGATTGTGTCCTCTTCTGGGAGAATTTAGCACCAGAGGCACAAACTCAATCAGGGGTTGCTCACCTCAGACGAATGAGCAGTGATTTTGTTTCCAGTCTGTCATGAACCAGTGGAATTCTTTATTGCAGAGTACTTTGGACTATATTGTTGAGAATGTTTAAGGCTGAAATTGATAAGTCTTTTAATCAGTTAGTGAATCCAGTGTTATGAGGATAAGGCAGAAAAGTGAAGTAAAGAATCATCAAATTAGCTGTAATCTGGGGTGACATGTTGGCTCATTGATTCATGCTGCTTCCTCTCAGCGCCAGGGACCCGGGTTCAATTCCAGCCTCGGCGACTGGCACATTCTCAAGTTGACACATTCTCCCCGTGTCTGCGTGGGTTTCCTCCGGGTGCTCTGGTTTCCTCCAACAGTCCAAAGATGTGCAGGTCAGGTGGATTCGCCATGCTAAATTGTCCATAATTTTAGGTGCATTAGCAGTCAGGAGTAAGTGTAAGGAAATGGGTCTGGGTGGGTTACTCTTTGAGGGGTTGGTGTGAACTTGTTGGGCCGAAGGGCCTGTTTCCACACTGTAGGTAATCTAATCTAATCTTGTCAAATGGCAAAGCAGATTCAGTGGACCATATGGCCCACTTCTGCTTCTCTGCCTTGTGGTGTTAACATAGATTAAGTGGTTCTTTAAATAATTGTAGATTTTAGGAACTTGAAGTTTGCACTGGCAGCTGTACTTCTTGCATTGGAACAGTGACTGTTCATTGACTGTTAACTGCTTAGAAGTGGCCTGAGGTCTTGGAGCATGCTGAATACATACATTCTTTCAGAACTCTGGAATTTGTTCTGGCCTGTTCCCTCAAATACCTGTTCATCCTGCCTTATGTTCTACAACACTTTCTGTTATGCTGTCTCTTTGGGGACAATTCCACATATTCCATACAACTTCAGTGTAATACGTTTTACCTGTGTAATCTGAGGAGCTTTTATCTTTTAACCTTGGGCCTCTGCCTTCCATTCAATCGTCTGTGGTAACCTACAACATTTTGCTTTATCTTAATAAATAATTGTCTTAAAAATCTCTCCAATCATAGAGTCATACAGCATGGAAACACACCCTTCGGTCCAGCCAACCAATCCATGCAAAACAATCTCAATGTTGAACCTTCTGTTCGCTTTCACGCTAATACCAGAATCTTCAGGATATCTGAGACCTGAAGATGAGAACTTTAGCTTTTTCCTGGAGTGCCTGAACATACAATGATACAACTTTCCTTTATCTAAAGCCTTTAAGATACATGAATGCCAGAAGATATGGAAATATTAACCCTAAAACTGTGATATCAGGCTTGATCAACATTTTGGGGAAGTTCTGAAGGTGGGGTGGAAAAGGTGGAGAGGTTCAGATAAGTTTTTGAGCTGTGGGACTAAGCCATGAAGGCACAGCCTCCGATAGAGCCAAGACCACTGGGGACATGCCAGAATTAGAAAAATGCTAAGATCATGGAGAGTTGAATTTCTGAAGGAGTTAGCAAAGGTGGGAAAGAGTTGAGCGAGAATTTTATAATTGAAGCGTTACCAACTGAGAGCTGGTGTAGGTCAGCGATGGATACATCAGCAAAGTTGGCCAGAATTGATAGTTTTAAAACTCTGCTTCAATCTAATATACAAGATGTATGAGATAATTGAACCCTGGGCTTTCCTGTTGGATAATGGGCAGCTGATTTCTTGCTGCCTTTTCTCTGTCTCCATTACCTGAGAGTTCTCTCATGTAGTCTGAGGCCTGTACTGATCTCTCAACCATCCTGATTAATAATCAGCTAATACTTATATCTGTTCATAAGAGAATGCTGTGAGCAGATTGGCTGTTTATGTTCCTCCCTCAAACAGTATTTAATTAACTTTTACAGAGTTTTGATAAGCTGATACTGGGTAAAGAGTATGATGAGTGGACTGAAATTCTGCATAAAACGGTATCAGGTTTCCCGAATAACATCTTAAAATAGTTTGAATGCAGTCATTTGAAGATGACTGTTTGCACAGTATATATGATAGATCATTGAGCAGGAGGTATGCAGCTGTCTTCATCAGTCAGTGTGACTGACAGAAGTGGTACATTCAGGCCAAAGTCTTGAGCAATTGGAGGGGTCAATAGGGTATCTTAATCTCATTTGGGAAAGCAATGATTTGTTGTAATGCCTAGAGTCAGGAACCTTGAATGAAAACTAGTGACTAGGGAACATAACCAAAAGGAGTAGGCCTGCTACAGCATTCATTATGATCTCTTATTGCCACTTCATTGTCTTGATACCTTTGATTGCTTCAAAGCTCAAAAGTATGTTGATCTCAGACTTGAACATACTCTATGTCTGAGAATCCATCCATAGCAGTTTGGAGTGGAGAATTCCAAAGTTACATAACTTTCTATAGAGACATATTTGATAATCAAGATAACCAGAGGGTTAGATAGGGTGGACAGGGAGAGCCTTTTTCCAAGTATGGTGACAGCGAGCACAGAGCATAGCTTTAAATTGAGGGGTGATAGATATAGGACAGATGTCAGAGGTAGTTTCTTTACTCGGAGTGTAGTAAGGGTATGGAATGCTTTGCCTGCAACAGTAGTTGATTTGCCAACTTTAAGTGCATTTAAGTCAACATTGGACAAGCATATGGACGTACATGGAATAGTGTAGGTTAGATGGGCTTCAGATTGGTATGACTGGTCGGCACAACATCGAGGGCCTTAGGGCCTGTACTGCGCTGTAATGTCCTATGTTCTCTAGGAGTCATAGAGATGTACAGCATGGAAACAGACATTTTGGTCCAACCCGTCCATGCCGACCAGATATCCCAACCCAATCTAGTCCCACCTGCCAGCACCCGGCCCATATCCCTCCAAACACTTCCTATTCATATACCCTTCCAAATGCCTCTTAAGAGTTGCAATTGCACCAGCCTTTACCAATTTGTCTGGCAGCTCATTCCACACATGTACCACCCTCTGCGTGAAAACGTTGCCCCTTGGGTCTCTTCTTTATCTTTCCCCTCTCACCCTAAACCTATGCCCTACCCCAGGGAAAAGACTTTGCTTATTTACCCTATCCATGCCTCTCATAATTTTGTAAACCTCTATAAAGTCACCCCTCAGCCTCCGACGCTCCAGGGAAAACAGCCCCAGCCTGTTCAGCCTCTCCCAATAGCTCAAATCCTCCAACCCTGGCAACATCCTTGTAAATCTTTTCTGAACCCTTTCACGTTTCACAACATCTTTCCGATAGGAAGGAGACCAGAATTGCCTGCAATATTCCACCAGTGGCCTAACCAATGTCCTGTACAGCCGCAACATGACCTCCCAACTCCTGTACTCAATTTCTGACCAGTAAAAGAAAGCATACCAAAAGCCTTCTTCACTATCCTATCTACCTGTGACTCCACTTTCAAGGAGCTATGAACCTGCACTCCAAGGTCTCTTTGTTCAGCAACACTCCCTAGGACCTTACCATGAAGTGTATAAGGCCTGCTAAGATTTGCTTTCCCAAAATGCAGCACCTCACATTTATCTGATTTAAACTCCATCTGCCACTTCTCAGCCCATTGGCCCATCTGGTCCAGATCCTGTTGTAATCTGAGGTAACCCTCTTCGCTGTCCACTACACCTCCAATTTTGGTGTCACCTGCAAACTTACTAACTGTACCTTTTATGCTCACATCCAAATCATTTATGTAAATGACAAAAAGTAGGGATCCCAGCACCGATCCTTGTGGTACTCCACTGGTCACAGGACTCCAGTCTGAAAAACAACCTTCCACCACCACCCTCTGTCTTCTTCCTTTGAGCCAGTTCTGTATCCAAATGGCTAGTTCTCCCTGTATTCCATGAGATCTAACCTTGCTAATCAGTCTCCCATGGGGAACCTTGTCAAATGCCTTACTGAAGTCCGTATAGATCACATCTACTGCTCTGCCCTCATCAATCCTCTTTGTTACTTCTTTATAAAACTCAATCAAGTTTGTGAGGCATGATTTCCCACGCACAAAGCCATGTTGACTATCCCTAATCAGTCCTTGCCTTTCCGAATACATGTACATCCTATCCCTCAGGATTCCCTCCAACAACTTGCACACCACCGAGGTCTGGCTCACCGGTCTATAGTTCTCTGGCTTGTCCTTACCGCCCTTCTTAAACAGTGGCACCACGTTTGCCAACGTCCAGTTTTCCGGCACCTCACCTGTGACTATCGATGATACAAATCTCTCAGCAAGAGGCCCAGCTATCACTTCTCTAGCATCCCACATAGTTCTAGGGTACACCTGATCAGGTCCTGGGGATTTATCCACCGTTACTCGTTTCAAGACATCCAGCACTTCCTCCTCTGTAATCTGGGCATCTTGCAAGATGTTATTTCCCTAAAGTCTATATCTTCCATATCTTTTTCCACAGTAAATACTGATGCAAAATAGTCATTCAGTATCTCCCCCATTTTCTGCGGCTTGGACAAGAAATCTCCATTCGGCTCAGACCAAAATGACCCATCCTTTAGCCTGAATCACCAGCTATGAGTCAGACTGTCAGACTTTTTTTTCTAATTCATATTTATAGAGTCATAGAGATGTACAGCACGGAGTCATGGGAAGTAGAGGTTGTTGGCTGTGCCAGCATTAGTTTCCCGTCCATAGTTGTCCTTGAGAATGTGGTGGTGGTGGTGAGCTTCCTTGTTAAACCAATGCATATGTAAGTCGGCCCTCAATGCCATAGGGGAAGGAATACCTGGATTTTGACTCAGCAGACACTGAATACATTTTCAAGTCATTGTGGTGAGTGACTTGGAGAGAAACTTGCCAGTGGTGATGTTCTGATGTATTTGCTGCCATTGTCCTTCTAGATGGTTGTGATCATAGATTTGGAAGGTGTTGCCTCGGTGAATTTCTGCAGTGCCTCTTGTAGATGGTACACAGTGCTACTGCTGAATGTTGGTGGGATTAAGGGGGGCAGGGGTATGGGGAGTGAATGGCACACCACTGAAAAGCAATCAAGTGAGCTGTTTTGTCTTAGATGGTGCTGAGCTTTTTGAATGTGTTGGAACTGCATTTATCCAGGCAAGTGGAGACTATTCAATTACACTGCTGATGGCGAACAGGCTTTGGGGTGTCAGGAGGTGAAGTACTCTCGGCAGGCTGCCTAACTTCTGACTTGCTCTTAAAGCCACATTATTTATATGGCTCGCAACAGTTCAGTTTACGATCAATGGTAACCTTCAGGATGTTGATATTCAGGGATTTGGTGATAGTAATGCCTTTGATTGCCACGGGGTGATGGTTAGATTCTCTCTTCTTGGAAGTGTTCGTTGCATCTTCATTTGTGTGGTGTGAAGCTTACTTAACGTTGGTCAGCCCACACATGGATATTGTTCAGGCCTTGTTGCTTTTGAAAATGGACTGCTTCAGTATCTGAAGAATCACAAATGGTGCTGAATATTGTGCATCAGTGAACACCCCAACTTCTGACCTTATGATGGAGGAAAGCTTGGTGAAGCAAATGAAGATGGTTGAGCTGAGGGCGCTACCCAGAGAAACTCCTGCGGAGGTGATCTGGAGTTGAAATGACTGACCTCCAACAACCACAACCATCGTCCTTTACACCCAGTATGACACTGAGCAACGTAGAAACTTTCCTCTGATTCCCATTGGAATATTTGTAGAATCACCTCCTCCAGTGAATTGTTTAATTGTCCACCACCATTCATGACTGCACATGTGGGAAAGATTGTTTCCCTTGTGGAAGAATGTAGGATCAGAGGGCGTGATCTCCGAGTAGAGAGTCACTCGTTTAAGACAGAGATGAGTAATTTCTACTCTTTTTAATGTAGAGGATTGTTGAGGCTGGGTTGTTGGATTTATTCAATGGTGAGAGATTTTTGATCATTCAGCATCATGGGAAAAGGCAGGAAAGTGGAGTTGAGAATTATCAGGTTGACTGATCTCATTGACTTTTGAGTTGAGTGCTGTTACATCTAAAGGAGTGCAGAACTGACATCTGATCAGGTAGGTTGTGGAATTGCTTAACTCTATCACCTGCTGCTTTTGCTGTTTGACAGCATCAGGTTCATGTCTAATTTGTCATCAATGAAAACAAAAAATGCTAGATGAAAAGTCATCTAGATTCCAAACATTAGCTTGCTTTCTCTCCATGGATGCTGCCTGACCTCCTGTGATACCCAGCATGTTTTGTTTTCAGTACAGATTCCAGCATTTGTGGTAATTTTCTCCTTCATGTTTTCGTTATTCGTGCTGGTGCTGCTTCTGGCATGGCCTCCTGAATGCTTCAGAGAACCAGTGTTGACCCTCTGCCTTATTGATAACAGTAGAGTCAGGGATACACCAGGCCATGAGGTTGCACATTGTATTGGAAATTTAGCTCCACTGGCTGGATGGCTGGTTTGTGATGCAGAGTGATGCCAACAGTGTGAGTTCACAGTGCACTAGCTGGGGTTACCATGAAGGATTCTCTTTTGAACATGAGCCCTGGTGAACCTCAGGTTAAGCCACCACCAGTCATTCCAGATTTTAATCTGATAAGACTATGGTGACTTTACCTTATCTTCAATTCTGCTCATGAAGAAAAGATATGTTGTGCTGTGTTAGAAGTGCCATGTAAATCAAAAAAGAAGCAAATGTACACAGTCTGGTCAGTGAATAATGCACAATCTGATAATTCTCAGCAATGGAGTAAATAACAGATCATCTGTTTTAATAGCTGAAAATGTGTTGCTGGAACAGCGCAGCAGGTCAGGCAGCATCCAGGGAACAGGAGAATCGACGTTTCGGGCATAAGCCCTTCTTCCTGAAGAAGGGCTTATGCCCGAAACGTCGATTCTCCTGTTCCCTGGATGCTGACTGACCTGCTGCGCTGTTCCAGCAACACATTTTCAGCTCTGATCTCCAGCATCTGCAGACCTCATTTTCTCCTCCATTTGTTTTAATAATCTGATTGAAGGTTGAATATTGACCATATGCCCGAACACTATCCTCCTGAATCGAATCTGGTATTTGCATTCAAAACCAACATTAAACAAATGAATCAAAGAGAATGCAGGAAACACAGTCAATATCAATGGGCTGTCTTCTGCTTGGCAAAATGCAGTGTGCAATCTACCACTGGCATCAGTACCGAGACCTCACCTTTTTATAGATTACATAAATGACTTGAATGAAGGTAAAATTGCTAATTCTGTTGAGACAGCGGTACAGTAGGTGGAAAATTAAGTTGTGAAGAGGTGATGAGCTTGTAAAGGGATATAGGTAGGTTAAGTGAGTTGGCAGAGATCTGGCAAATGGAGTATAATGTGAGAAAATATGAAACTATGCACTTTGGAGGGAAGAACATAATGAAACATTTTATCTAAGTGAAGCGAGATTACTCGTCTATGAGATGTAGAGGAATCAGGATATCCTAGTGCATAAATCCCAGAAAGACAGAATGCAGTTACAGCAAGTAATTAGAAAAGTTAATACAATATTAACATTCATTGTAAGGAAATTGAATACTAAAGTAGGGAGACTATACTTCAACCATGTAGGGTCCTGGTGAGACCACGTCTGGAGTACTATGTACTGTATCCGTCTCTTTATTTACAGAACGATGAAAATGCATTGCGAGCAGTTTAGAGGGTTACTGGGTTAATACCTGGAATGGGTGGGTGTGTTTAAAGGCAGTGATGCTACCAAAGAGAGTATGGCTAGGTATTGAGTGGTTTGTTGCATCTTTTGTTGCAGGTGGAAACGTCTGTGCCGGACCGACGTGCCCTGATCACCGGGGCAACAGGACTGCTTGGCCGTGCTGTATATAAGGAGTTTCTGGAAAATGACTGGGACACAGTGGGCTGTGGTTACAAGAGAGCACGACCTAAATTTGAAAAAGTGAACTTAATGGATCCAGGGGCAGTGCGACAAATTATTCAGGATTTTAAGGTATTGAATGTGAGCATGTTCTGCGGAGATTTCGTTTCCTTGTGAAATAGTTATGAACGAGCTTTGGGCATCCGTTCTCACTGGAACAGGGCTGCTGGTTGGGATTATTCTTCCTGGCGCTTGCTGTATTGGCTTGATCCCATTATTGAGGAACTTGCCATATACAGTGTTGATTAATCTTAGTTTCTTGGATATTGTATTACTCTTCATGTCTGAGTTTAAAATTGCACTGACTATTGGTTGACTTATTTGGCTGTGTAGACATCACAAGAAAGGCCCACGTTGTCTTCACATAATATTCAAAAATCTCCTCATGCTAGCAGAAACATTGGTTAATGATTGGGTCTTCAGTTGGGAACTAGCAAGTAACAGGGATCGTGAAGTTGCCATAGATAGGTCGGCGAGAGGAACTGCATGGAATTAAAGAATGTGAGCTTCTATTGAGCCTATTAAGACCTTCCAGATTACTATGTAGCCATTAAAGTATAGTAACTTCCATAATTTAGGAAGTACAGTGGTCACTTTTGTACCAAGAATCCCATGACCATCTACAAAATGATGCTGAGATCATTTGTGTAAGGGTTATTTTAATGAATAAATTTTGCCTGCTGCTGTTTGCATAACACCATGGGATCTTGTATGTGCAGCTGAGAAGGTGGACCCAACCCCTGCCATGTTGTTTCAAACACAAAACAGCAAATCTGAGAGTGGAGTACTGTAAATGTATGCCAAGTCTGGAATTTCTATTATGTTGAAGTGTCTGAGTGGGTTTTAACGGACAGTGCTCTGATTAAAGAGGCATGTGAAAGTGCTACCTACTGATCCCTTATTATGTAGAAATTAGCCCAGCTGGTGTTATCTCTCCTTCCTCAAACAACATCCTAATTGTGTGTGACTCCTTGTTTCATTCAATCTGAAATGTTCTTTGTTTATCTAGCTGTCACCAACCCCAGTAGAATGTTCCCCACCCCTTGGTGTAAAACATGTTTTGCTGGTCTTGTCCCAAATGTGTCAATTTTGGAGACCTCATTCTTGACCCCCAAACACTGATAATAGGATGTTTCCATCTACTTTGTCCCACCTTTTAACAACATGAAATATTTTTGCCAAGTCATCATGTAACTTTCTCTGTCCAAATAACATGGAGAATGAATACCGGGTTTTTATAATTTTATTCAATCCCATTATTGCCACCTCCATCCTCACCTGTTCCAATCCCATCCAGATTCTTGAGTACTCCTTTCAGTTCTAGGTTCTATACCTCTGGATATGTCTGGGAGGGAGTACAGCATAAATTTACAGCAATGATTCCAGCATCCCGCTCTCACAGGGTTCATTTGTCAGGAGAGATTTATGTAAATTACTGTTGCATTTAAAATTTACAAGATTAAGAGGTGACTTGATTGAAGTTTACAAGATATTGAGAGGAGCAATTTGAATAGATAGAGAGAAACTGTTTCCTCTGGTTGAATATACTAGGGATAGGGGTCATGGCTGAAACAATAGAGCTGGAGATTTCAGAAGTCTGGGTTAGAGTAGCACTAGCACAGAAATTATAATCTTAGAACTCTTTCTGCAAACTGAGTTGTTCGATTGAATGCAAGCGTTAAATATGAAACTGATAAATTTTTGTTGAACTAAGATATTGTGGAATATGGCAAAGGTACTTGTCATAAGATCATGCAGATATGGTCTCCTTGAATGGTGTGGAACAGACCAGAGGGACTAAATGGCTTTCTCTTGTTCCTATGTTTCTAATAATTTATAGGTATCCTTGCTAGACATGAGACATTTGGTACACCTAGACCCCGATATTCCAGCCTCTGTATTGTTGGAGACCAGGCGTACCTTGAAAGGTGTGTTGGCACCACTCTGAAATGATAACTGACTGGGAAGTTTAAATCTTTTGCCAATTACTTGGTATCTACAACCTTCCAATAAATCCCCAGGTCTGAGTCAGAGTATTCGGAGAGTTCTTGTCTTGCCTGGGTGGCACAGTGGCTCAGTGGTTAGCACTGCTGCCTCACAGCACCAGGAACCCGGGTTTGATTCCAACCTGTCTGTGTGGAGTTTGCACATTCTCCCTGCATCTGCGTAGGCTTCCTCTGGGGGCTCTGGTTTCCTCCCGCAGTCCAAAGCGGTACAGGCTAGGTGAATTGGCCATGCTAAATTGCCCATAGTGTTCAGGGATGTGTAGGTTAGGTGTATTAGTCAGGGGTAAATATAGGATAGGGGGAATGGGTCTGGATGGATTACTCTTCAGAGGGTCGGTAGGGTCCGTTTCCACACTGTAGGGATTCTGAGTTCATAGTTAGGTAATATTCAACAGATTAAATTCACATTGCTGTCCCGTCCCATGACTCCCCCTACCCTGCTCCCTCTCCTACTTTAAAGCTGCCAAACCTACTTTAAATATTTTAAAAGGATAGATGTGCTGATCTGTACAAAGTCCAAATTGGTTTCATTTGATGGAGGTATCTGAGATCCATCACTTTCTGAAATCTAGCTGTAAAAGTCACTGACAGGTAAGTGGATACATTTTAATAGGTTTACTGTCAGCTGAATCTTTCCTGACAGTAATTGGAAGATCTGGGCAAATGTTAGATTAGATTTGATTTACTGATTTACAGTAACCTTGTCAAGTATCATTTCTCCTTCCTAGTACTCCAGGATTTACAATTTTATGATTTGTGTATTTACTTCATGTTTTAATTTTGACTTACCGATGCATGTTTAATCAGTGATCTTATGGATTACTCGTGGAATGTAAATCATGTAATGTTTGATGTACTGGAGAAGGCAATCCTTTATCAGTGACCTTCATCACCGGATCTGCAATGTTGATTCTCCTTTCTGACCACAGATACTCCCAGACCTGTTGAGTTTCTCCAGTAATTTCTGTTTTTTGTTTCCGATTTCAATATCTGTAATTCTTTTGTTTGATGGAATTTATGGAGAAGCTTTACTCTCTATCTAACCCTGGGGATTACACCTGCCATGGGAGTGTTTAGCTGGAGAGTATGAAATGAGCTTTCCTCAGTATCAGCAGTTAATTTTTTTTTCCTTTCCCAGGGGTTAATTTCTGGTTTCTAATTTGCTAGATGCTGCTGTCTCCTTCTGTAATTGCATTGACATATGGGATATTTAGACTCTTTCACAATTAGAATTAGAAATAATTCGCTCATATTGTCAAATTATCACACAAATTAATGGAAAATTAATTAATATCAAATTCATTTTCTATTAAACCTGGAGCCACAATGTGCTGGCATTAATTTCCTGGAGCCAGCAGAATCTAAATTGGTGAACAAAATAACTGGGGCACACCTCTACACGTGGAAAGCCTGCACCCTAAAAACACCGACTGCAGATTGATGAGGTCCCAGCTAATTAGTTTCCATCATCTGTGGATGAAACTGAAACATTTTAACCAGCAGTCTCCGCCTTATTCACGGCAGGTTGGTAAATTTAATTCTAGCTGGAGATCCAATTGGCAGAGTTCACTACAGCATGATCTACTATGTTTTTTTTAACAGATTTTCTTTTTACAGATTGCTGTTCCTGAACCTATGTAGCCTTAAACTGGATACTCCACATTGATATCTGCCACAATTCAATTGGGGAATTGTGTTGCTTGATGAGCTCCCCTGTTCCCATGGTTTGCATATCAGTTAAAGATTTAATCAGATTACTCAATAGTCCCAATTTCCAGTCTGATAACAAAACACTGACCAGGTTTTCGCACTTTACAAGAAACTGCTCTTTATTGACTCCTCAACCCTAACCTAGACCTCAGTAAAAGGCTTCCCCACTGCCTCCCTCGCTGCTGGCTCTTAGCTGTTCGTCCAATCACAGGTACGGAGCAAACAAGGTAGAGAGATCCAGCCTGTGATTGGAGGAGAAGCTCCCCCATCATTTCCTTCTATTGTACTCTTTGGGATGACATTTCTCTGTTCTTGCCTCAGTAAGTGCATTTTCCTGGGCGATTTGGACACATTTGGGGCAAATTCATCGGTGTGTATTTTCCGTGTTGCTCTGTACCTGTCATTGGAATTTTGATGGAACATTGTGAAGGGAGCATTACCCTGCTTCTTGCCCCACATTCTACCTCCCGAGGGAATGCTTGCTGACACTGCCTGCAGTGGGGGAGTGCTTCAGTTATTCCTCACCTCAGGAGAACACAACAAGTTATGCCCTGAAGGAAGAAGACCGGTTTTGTGTCTGTTAGATTTATACGTCGTATCAGGTGATACAGATGAACCTTTTTGATTTATCTCCCATCTTGTCAACTTATGCTGAGCCAGCCTTCTGCATTTCCCATTCTGTCGCAAATTATTCTCCCCTCTTTGTCCCAAACTGCTGGATCACCTGCTTTAGTCGAGAGTTCCTTTCCCTTCCTTCCCTGAAGAATGACATAAAGCTGTGCTGCTACAATCTGTAGATATGGCATCATGAATGCTGCTGGAAATTGGTTGAAACTGATTGCTGGTTTTGTGTTAATCCTGTTCCAGCCCCATGCTGTTATACACTGTGCCGCAGAGCGGAGACCTGATGTTGCAGAGAATCAGCCTGAATATACCAGACAGTTGAATGTAACCACCTCAGGATGCATAGCCAAGGAGTCAGGTATTAAAACTCTTTGTGAGTTTACATGTTTAAAACATAATCATCAATGATTAATTCATAAAGTAACGTCTGCAGGACCATCATGCAACCAGGATTGGAGTCCTCAACTAAGTTTTAGATTCACTCTTGGGTACTGGACTTTGGGTTGGCATTTATTGTCCATTTGAAATTACCCTGACTAGGTAGTGGTGAACTGCTATCCTTGGACTACTGGCAGCACATGTGCTACTGCATTGCTAGGGCCACTTAGAGGGATAGTTGAAAGTCATTCACATCCACGTTAGGCTGAATTCAGATAGGGGCCTCGTGAGTCTTGATAAGATTTGGAGCGCAGGTTGAGGTTCTGGATGTAGGTTTGCTCACTGAGCTGGAAGGTTCATTCCAAATGTTTCGTCACCCCAGTAGGTAACATCTTCAGTGACATATAAATAGAAAGCAGGAATTATCAACACTGCTTCACCTGGAGGCCCACTGAAGATGTTACCTAGTAGGGTGACGAAACGTCTAGAAGTGAACCTTCCAGCTCAGTGAGCAAACCTACATTCAGATAGGGGCCACATCTGTGTAGGTTAAGCAGCCAGCTTTTTGTGATGATCTGACAGCCATGTTGTCACTTCTACTGAGGCTAGCTTTTTATTTGTTTTTTTTTAAATGAGCTGTGGTTCTGAAACTGCTGTGATGGCGCTTGAACTCACCACTCTGCTCTCCCTCCCCACTTTGGTCAATCTGTGACTCTTAACTGCTCATTGAAGTGGCCAAGCCAGTTGCTTAATTGCAACACCAGTTTTGCAGAGTAGCTGTGAATGAACGGGCAGTGATTGCCTCCCTTCCCAGCAACACATGCACCCAAAAAATGAACAATTCTCAATAAAAGATGCAGGGCCGTGCTGGGGAAGCTGTACCCCAACAGGACTGTCTTCAGGAGAGGAATGAATGAGGAAATGGGAGAAGTGTTGACTACTCCAGCCCAAGAAGAATTGCATTAAAGTAAAGTGAGTATTATTTAACTTGTTTTAAAACTTCTTGAATTTCTTTTTAAAAGTATTGTCTCCTTCCTACTTTGCAGCTGAAATTGGAGCCTTCCTGATCTATGTGAGCACAAATTACGTCTTCGATGGATCGCATCCTCCTTATCGGGAAAATGATACTCCAAATCCTCTCAACCTGTATGGGAAAACCAAGCTCGAAGGGGAGAGAGTAGTTTTGCAAAATCATCCAGGTGAGCCAGAAGTCTGACTCCCTTTGATGTGTTTGTGACTCTCTGATTGTAAGATTGGTGTTAACTGGAATGCAGGAGTAGTCCAGTTGGAAGGAATGTAAGGCCAGTAAGTATGTTCCATTTTCAGTAGCGTATACGCTCAACAAATACCTTCTCGGCATGTCTCTCACTCTTATTCTTTCTCTAGGTATGTCTTAGGTTGTCTTTTGTGCCCAATTATACTAACTGTTTCCAAAATTGCTCCCCTGTGCAGTGCCCAATCTGGGTGAAGCCATTCTGAAACCTGCATCTCTTTCACACTATAAACTATCATCTAAAACACTTCGGTCATCCATTTCCTTTGTGCTGTCTCTCCACCAGTGTCCCTGCATGCTGTTCAGTACTTAGCCCGAGACCTGTCTCGCTAACATTCTTAACACGCATGGACCTTTGTTCAGTCCCAGTGGCTTCGTGGGTCAACCTTGTGTCAAACCTTTGAGTTGCTACAGGGATCAATGTCGGGGATTCAGCTATTTACAATCCATATTAATAAATTAGAGGTACTGAATTCTCAGTGGTTAGCACTGCTACCTCTCGGCTCCAGTGACTCGGGTTTGATTCTAGCCTCGGGCAACTGTCCTGTGTGGAGTTTGCGCATTATCCCCGTGTCTGTGTGGGTTTCCTCTGACAGTCCAAAGTGATGCAGGTTAGGTGAATTGGTAATTTAAATTGCTCATTGTATCCAGCGATGTGCAGGCTAGGTGAATTAGCTATGGGAATTGGGTAGAGGGGTGTGTCTGGGTGGGATTCTCTTAGAGGGCTAGTCTGGACTTGATGGGCTGAATGGCCTGCTTCCACACTGTAAGGATTCTATGATTCTATAATTTCCTAACAATGCAAAGCTAGATTGGCATGTGAGCTGTGAAGAGGACACCGGTTGCAAAGGTGAATGGACAAGTTGAACGAGTGGGCCACAGGGTGACTGATGGAATATTGTGGGGAAGTATGATGTATTTGGTATTAGGAACAGAAAAGCAGAATGCTTCTTAAAAAAATGAAACTTGTTGAGATTGATGTTCAGTGAGACTTGGGTGTACTTGCACAGGAGCACAAAGTTAGCAAGTGGGTACATCAAGCAATTAGGGAAGCAGATGGTGTATTGGTTACAGCTAGTAGGCTGGAGTAGAGGAGCGAGAAAGTTTTCCTTACAAAGCTTTGGTGAGACCATAACTGGAATACCACGTACAATTTTGATTTTTAGATTTAAAGAAGGATATACTGTTATGCTCCCAGCTGATGGTACTACTGGGCAAGTTAGAGCCCACTGTGAAATCTGGTTTGATAGAGGGCATGTTTGTTTATTTTTTTACTCCGTTAGTTAATGTGGCAATTTGTCACCATACTCTCTCACCTTCACACAAGGCTGCAGATTTTCTTTAACAATAAATATAAACTTATTGTATCAAAGAAGAAATATCTTTAAAGATCCATTTGATATAATAAATTTATAGTTAAAGAAGGAATTTAAAAAAAATCCATTTAACTATATATGGCTGTGAAAATGATGTCAGCTTCCAGCAAACCAAAGTTATGACCTGTTTCCTGCAACTGTCTGTCACTAAGACTACAATCCAGAGAAACCTGTATCTCAACTCGGCAGGGTTTTATTTAACAGACTCCTGGCAGTTTCTTGGCTTGGACTGTGAAGATCATTTGATCAGTGTTCTCTAGACATGTCAGCACCATCAGTTGTACATCACAGGTTTCCATTACATCATCTGCTCAAAATACTTATTCCTGTCACTTCTACTTCCTCATCCTTTTAAAGCAGAGAGCATCCTTCAGTTGTTACACCCTTACTTTTCCTTCGCACTCTCCACTCCTTCGAAAGCCACCTGATTTTCTTCACTGTATTCTTGTATTTTTTATATCCTTTGTCTCTGATTCCAACAGGGAATGAGAGTCAATAAGAACATGGGACTAAATCAATGACTTTCAAAGCATGGGCAGAGGTCCTCTCTCTGATCGAAAGCGCTGTGATAAATGATAAAAGTTGAGGTATAGATAGCTGTAAGTTATTCCGGCTTTGTGTTGACCTTTATTACACCTCTTTACATCTCTTAGTTCACTATTTCAATGAAGTAAGGTACATGTTCACTGTCAGTCTTTCTTAATGGGACAGTGAAGTGTTCACTTGTGTCCATGATATGGGGGTCATGCTTACTGTCTCCCTGTATGCTGTGGGGGCATGCTCGCTGTTTCTGTATGATTTGGGGCATGTGAGATGCACAGGGTGCTTGCTCACTGCATATCGTGGGCAGAGGCTGTGGAATGGGGTTCACTGTATGTCAGTGGTGCAGCTGTAAGAGACTAATTCCCCACTCTGAACAGAGTTGGTTGGAGGAGGGTGCCTTACCAGCATTCATGCCATTTAAAATGCAGAGAGACATTGACTGTCTCTTTTCTCTGGATTTCAGGTGCTGCAGTGCTCCGTGTTCCACTTCTTTATGGCAATGTAGAGAAGCTGGAGGAAAGTTCAGCCACTTCCCTGTTTGGAAAAGTCCAGTGTCACAGCACAGTTGCCTGCATAGACCACTGGCAGCAGCAATATCCCACACACGTTGCAGATGTGGCCAGAGTGTGCAGGCAGTTGTCAGAGCGCGGAATACAGGTAGGTATAATCGGCACTGCCCTGTTGTAGCAACAAAATACATCTGTTGTCCTGCTTAAAGCACTTGAATATACTTCAATGAATTATAATCCAGCTTGTTTGCTCTTTGGGGTATCTTGCTGATCATTGGTTTCCGTAATTGTCTGCAATTCAAAAGAAAGTAATTGGAGGTGAAGCGGGAATGTGAAGGTGTTGAATGAATACATATTCCTAATTTGTGGGAATAATATAAATTGTTTGGGTTTTAGGTTGGACCATGTTAGGTGTGTGTAAAAGCTGATAACCAGACTAAATATTGAACACATGGGCCACTGATCTGGTATCGATAGTTCATCCTGTCCAGTTGAATATTCTTGCTAGTGGACAATTTGATGCATAAAAACATATATGGAAAGGCTGGGACTTGTTTCATAGGAGATTGAGAGGCTACCTTATAGAGGTTTATAAAATCATGAGTATAGATAGGGTTAATGGTATGTGTCTTTTTCCGAGGGCAAGGGATTTCAAGACTAGGGATATGTATTTAAGGTGAGAGGAGGGAGATTTGAAAAAGATGCAAGGGGCAAATGTTTTACACAGGATGGTTGCTATGTGGAATGAACTTCCTGAGGAAGTGGTGGATGTGGGAAAAATTACAACGTTTAAAAGACATTTAGATAAGTACTTGAATAGGGTTAAAAATCACACAACACCAGGTTATAGTCCAATAGGTTTAATTGGAAGCGCACTATTCCAATTAAACCTGTTGGACTATAATCTGATGTGTGATTTTTAACTTTGTACACCCCAGTCCAACACCGGCATCTCCAAATCATGACTACTTGAATAGGAAAAGTTTGGAGGGGTATGGGCCAGGAACAGGCAGATGGAAGTACTTTAGCTTGAGATTGTGTTTCGCATGGATTGGTTGGACCGAAGGGTCTGTTTCTGTGCTGTATGACACTGACCCTTCCTAGAGGGAATCCTGATCCTTTAATGAATCTAAAACAAAAATGTGTGGACACTTGAGAGTTGACCACATTTTTTTGAGGGCTGGAGTAGATGAAGATAGTCGATTTCCTATCCAGAAGGATGTTACTAAGCTCACAATTTGTGGCAGCCCAGTTCTTTTGCGGTTCCATTAATGACAGTAGTTTTTAATTCCAGATTATATTAAGGGATTTAAAATTGCCAGCTGCTGTGGTGGGATTTGACCATGTCTGTGGGCTATTAGTTCAGCAACATTATTGCGATGTGACTGTGTTCGTGTGCTCATCCCACCCCCCAATCCCCCCACAGACTGGGATCACTCTTAACAGAAGAGTTGACCATCTCTTTGTATCTCTTTTACAGCACCATCCTTAATGCAACTTAATATAAATTGATTTTACTGAATTATTATCTTCAATGAAGCTGTTTCAAATGGTTTGAATTTTTCTTGATTTGTTTTTAACATGCATCATCTTCACAATTTCTTTTTCTGTTTTCTGACTCTCAATAGGACCCAGCGATCCACGGAGTTTTCCACTGGTCTGGGAACGAGCGAATGACTAAGTATGAGATGGCATGTACAATGGCAGATGTTTTCAATCTCCCTAGTAACCACTTGCGGCCAGTAAGTACCGAAGTTTCTGCCCGGTCCTTTACCCTTCACTTGTACTGTCGCTGTGGAGCTTAATGCTTAATCTGTACACTGCACTGGCAACTCTCCCTGTATAGTCCTGCTTGGTTACCAGTGAGGAATGGTCTCAGGTCTGACCACCCAACACACGTATTCCACAACCGTCCCCAAAAGCACCCTCCCCAGAGCTCAATCTCCACTGGAACGAGAGGATGGGTGAAATTTTGAAAGGTCCATGTCCCTGTGTGAGTGTAAGGGATGACAGCAGAGATTATGATCCAGGGATCTCTGTTGGGATACGTACTTGTATGGACAGCAAGTAGCATTTCAAATAGATCATTGACATTTTTTTAAAAAATGCAGCTACTGCCTAATAAATGATTATCTAACTTTTCCTCTGTACGGGTACTAGTTGACCGACTGTTGTTTTACAGCATTTTCTGTTTGTTGTTAAAGTCCTATAGCTCTGGTGTGTGAATAGACGTTGCAGGGAAATCTTTTCTGGTTTATCAGTGTCTGTGACCAAAGTTTGTTTGACCACCATCCTTATTGAGTAACCAAGGTGACAGTGTTATTGCAGAGTTTCCAAAATAGTGACAAATGGACCAGTGAATCTCTGGCAGGAATGAGACACCACCCTGCTGCAGCCCACTTAACCATCTGTCACTTTCATTGATTACGCACACTTCGGGCTTTGTCCAATTTGACTAAAACAAAATAATAATTTTGGTCATCCAGTAGCTTACAGGATAGGTATGGGAGAGCTGTAGTAATGTAACTGGATAAGTGATCCACTGAATGTGAGGTCAAATCCCAGTGCCATTCTATCAACATACTTTCATTGTCATTGGGTCATTTCCCTCCCTAATGACATTGTGAGAACGATCTTCATTGCGTGGACTGCAGTGGTTCAAGAAGGTGGCTCAAACTGCCTTCTCCAGGGCAGCTTGAGATGGGACGTTAATGAGATCCTTGCCAGCAGTGCTGTTGCTCTGAGAATGCAATTTTAAAAGAAGAGTCACCTGGAATTAAAAATAGTTAAAGTGACCATCAAGCAATTGGATTGCAGCAAAAAGCCAACTGTTCCAGTTAGGGTGGCAGGGATCTGGGTTCGATTCCAGCCTTGGGCGACTGTCTGTGTGGAGTTTGCACATTCTCCCTGTGTCTGTGTGGGTTTCCTCCGTATGCTCCGGTTTCCTCCCACAGTCCAAATATGGGTAGGTTAGATGAATCGGCCATGCTAAATTGCCCATAGTGTTAGGTGCATTAGTCAGTGGTAAATATGGGGAATGGGTCTGGATGGGTTACTCTTCGGAGGGTTGGTGTGGACTAGTTGGGCTGAAGGGTCTGTTTCCACACTGTAAGGAATCTAATCTTAAAAACAATCCTTTAGTGGAGGGGACATGCTGTCCTCACTTAGACCATTCTGTAGATACAGTACAAGGTTTTATGTTGGAAGGCTAAGGAGGCCATATACTGTTTATTTCCACTATCTGAATCACCTGTCCCTCTTTCCCTGCTTGGCCTTAGATGTCTGCATGGTTGTCGGCCAAGGAGTGCCCCAACTCCAAAATACATGCTTGTAGCTAGCAAACGCAGAAGTGCAATGAAAATGAATTTGAAAAATTGATTTCCTCCCAACTTGCTTAAAGTAGTGTCTAGATTGATGTTTACTACCTCATGTGTTCGGGACAATCCGAAATCCTAGCTTGAGACTGACGTGGGATGTGCATACTGGGGCTTGCCTGTGATGTTCCCCTTGATAGATTGGCAGTCCTGTAAGTATAGGTTCGCAGGTGAAGAATGGGTGAGGTCATGCATCCCAACTTTGTAGCTATGCAATAATGTAACATGACATTTTCAAACCAACAGGAGAGAAAATTGGAGCAGGGGTGGGGAGAGGTTACAGCTAGGTCGAACAGGATTTTGAAAGTTGTTTCGGTTGGTAGTGTGTCCCAATGTCGATATTGTGCTTTTTATCTTCACACACATGACAACAGCTCACTTCCTGATGCGGCTGCTGCCTGTCGTTATTGCCACTTCTTCATTTGATTGACAGTCCTGAACGCATGTAAATAAAATAAGGGGCGATTACTTTAAAATCTGAACTGGAAGCAATGTAGGCTTGCATACAGAGCTGCAGTGGATAATTTCGTTAGGTGCAGGTACATGAACTGAATGGGTTACAATGGCTGTGAGTGACGTGTGGGAGTGAGAAGATTTAGGGATGATGGTCTGGATGCACCATGTGTGGTCTTGAACAAGTTGATATCTGATTATTTTTCCTCATCTTTGTATTCTGCCAACTGTTTGCTTTACACAAGTTGTTTTTTCAGCCATAAGTGGTGGCTTCATCAACTGTCAATACCAGTCTCTCCCTCAACCCCCCCTCCCCTTTTTAGCTAGTTCTATGAGAATATTTAGAAATTAAGTAGAACTTTACTTGGCTAGATATCACTCCAGAAATTTCCCATCTCTATTTTTTGTGGATTTAGTGCAATTGAACTGCAGGATAAGAATGCATCCCTGAACTCTTAATGCATTTACTGTCCAACTGTTAGCAGCTATTCATTCTTGCTCCTGGCTCCTCTGCTGTCATTGTTTTGGAACAGATTATGTCAGTTGACACCAGTCTTCCAATCCCTACAGAATTGCATGTTTATAATTGGTGTGCATTTTTCAGACAGCTGGACAGGTGAAGTCTGCAGGAATTAAGTCTCCAGTTTCCAAATCTTTTTTAGCTCCAGCCTTAAAATACTGATATGGGTCTTGTGGTACACTGGTGTTATTCCCCAGCTCTGGGCCAGAAGGTCCAGGTTCAATTCCAACCGGGCCTGGAGGTGTGTCATAACATGTCCAAGCGGGTTGTTGTAAAAAGAAATTTTAAAGTGTTCATGTTTGCTCCCGGAGCAGAAAGTTCACACAGTTGCTGATCAAGTTTAATCAACAACGGTTAGGAGTGTGTTAAATGTTAACACCATCTGGTTCTGAGTCTGTCAATAGGAAGTACTGAGGTCATCACTCTTCTGAACATGAGATGCATGGTTATGTTTTACACCTCTAGGAACCACACACTATACTGCAAACTCTGCTGATTTCAACAGCAAAATCTCTGATTTGCCAAATTGTCACTGAGGAGGAAGTCAGGTGGAGGACATGCCTGGTAACTGAGGAGGAATTTCCCTCATGACCTGATGCATTTAAAAACCACCTTTTATCTAATTCTCTTTAATATTCCAGAGTGGTTCATAAATACTATTGAGTGTTTACTGATGTTAGATCATAGCTGCTGAGTTTGCATTATTGTGCTGTGGGATTTGACTGTCTCAATGTTCACACCTGAAAGTGGCTGTTTAATATCCTCCCTCTCTCCTTGTCATTTTGATACCATCCTGCAAAATGGGGGTTAGCTATCTCAGTTGGCTGGACAGCTGGTTTGCGAGTCAGAGCCTGCACTGGCTGAGGCATGGTGACCCTCAGGTTAAACTACCTTCAGTCACCTCTCTGTAGTGGGAGAGCAGCTCTGTGGTCCAGTTGGTCTATGGCGATGTTACCTTTTATATTTACATTCTAAAAGCAGTCCATCGTGGTTCACAAAAGTTATCTAATTAGTTCCATTGCTCTTGCAATTTTTCCCTTCCCCATTTATCTCTATCACAAACTTTGTATTTATCTCTATGTCGAACTTGCTGATACCACTCTTCCAGGCAATTTATTACCCATCATAGCAACAGCTCCCTGGGCTTTCTTTTGAAAAATGGTCATTTCTCTTGTGGCTTTTTGTTACTAATTACCACCAATCTGTATCCTGTTGCTACTGATACTTTTGCCCCTGGATGTGGTCTGTCATAGAGTCATAGAGATGTACAGCACGACAACAGACCCTTGGGTCCCACTCTTGCATGCCAACCAAATATCCTAAATTAATCCAGTCCCATTTGCCAGCATTTGGCACATATCTGTCTAAGAGGAGAAAGTGAGGTCTGCAGATGCTGGAGATCAGAGCTGAAAATGTGTTGCTGGAAAAGCGCAGCAGGTCAGGGAACAGGAGAATCGACGTTTCGGGCATAAGCCCTTCTTCAGGAATGAGGAAAGTTTGTCCAGCAGGCTAAGATAAAAGGTAGGGGGGAGGGACTTGGGGGAGGGGCGTCGGAAATGCGATAGGTGGAAAGAGGTCAAGGTGAGGGTGATAGGTCAGAGTGGGGTGGGGACGGAGAGGTCAGGAAGAAGATTGCAGGTTAGGAAGGCGGTGCTGAGT